>NC_092796.1:36052741-36356587 GCF_918797505.1 Bemisia tabaci
TTATTTATTGAAATTAATAAATACATCTTCTTACAACAGTTATTTATTTTTTAATTTCAAGACTGCTGGGTCTATAAATTACTACCATATTTACAAAATTGATACTCGCAAACATGTTTTTTGTTTTTGCTGATGGGTACAACAACAGCCCCCATATGTAAAAATATTTTGTAGCTTCTGAATAATTATATTAAAAAATATAAATATGGGCATAATAGGTATAGTAAAATATATTAATACAAAAGTTATTGTTATAACATGGTGTAATTTCATTAATGACGGTTTATCACCGTGCGAAGCATGGGTTGGTTGCTAGTATTTTATAAATGCGTTGGGAAGAAGGAAAACGACAATCTATCTTAAGAATTTTAAGGAGATCGTCCAGTTGCAACATATTTTAACGTCACAGATGTCATTTTTTGGTGGTTATGACAATCCATTGGGAGAGGAGCCAAATGCCAAAATGCCACCAAAAAATTCAGATTGAGTCATCGGTACCATTACACGGTGGCCATGGAGTCTTTATGAGCGAAAAATTACGCCCCTCTGAGTTCCTCATCTAATTTGTATTCGGAAAAACCGAAATTCCCAATGTTCTGGTGAGATTCTCGTCACGATAACCGAATATCATCGCCGCCATCGGGGTATTCCGCCGAAATTTTTATCTACTAAAAATATGATGAGGAAATCATCAACTACTGGGAGATATTTTTCCTGTATCAAGCGTTTGCACAAAAATGAAAACGAATGAAAAATGTTTAATCAACCCGAGTTATGACGATATAAAGTTGTAGTCGCTATTAAAAAAACGTGCTTTTGAGAAAAACCTACTGGATTTCTGTAGTATTCAGATGTTAAAACCGTAGAATTTGAATATCAGGCCAATATTTGGCACAAGGTGACAGTAAGCAGGTAAACTTATATTTTTTAAGGATACTTGAGAGCGTTTTCCGTTGAAACCTTCATTGCTGAATTTTTGACTCTTGTTGACGGAGCGTTTCGATGGAAAATTTGCCCCCGGAGACCAAAGACCTTTCTCCCTACACTGGAAAAAAACACATTGGATCTAAAGTCCAGACTCTTGAAAACATTGACAAGAAAAAGGACTCTTGATTCAATCAGATTTAAGCTTAAATCAAAAGGAAATCCGCTCAAATTAAGAGGCTTGGCTCTTGCTTTAAGCTTAAATCTGATTGAATTAAGAGTATTTTTTCTTGTCGATGTTTTCAAGAGTCTGGACTCCAGATCCAATGTGTTCTTTTTTCCACTGTACCCTTCACTTTCTCCGCGACTAGCCGAACATTTCTGTAAATTTTTCCTGTGCCACTTGAATTTTTGTTTTTTTAACACAGTCAAACATTGAACTCAACAGGCAGCATTCTCCTTCCAATTATAAATTCCTGACTGAAGAACATTAAAAAACCTTAATTAGTTGTGATATCGATAAGGGTCCGTAAATCTACGCAAATGATAGCAAGAAATTGTGATACAGGGAAGGAGGGGGACGGGGGGACCCGCAGCCGCCTATCGGTGGAATAAATGAATAACAATTTCCCCGTGCTCATCTCTCTGAGTAATGAATATTGTTTCTTTTTTGTTCCCGCAAATTGTGCGCGGAATTTAAATGCGCCCTCGCCGCACCCCCCGCCCTCCCGATCGTGAATTATCGCCCGACGCCGCGCGAATACCGCCAGCGCGACTTGTTTTCCGCAACTACTTTTTCGGGGTTTCCCGAGATGAGATTAACTCGGAAATGGGTCACGGTGCACACTATTTTGATTAAAAGGCTGTAAAGGGTTCATTTCAACCGCGATGAAAATAATGTGCAACAGCTACTCCTGTAAAAGTGACAGAAGGACATATTTATGCTGAATGAAAGTATGTGCATGGAATTTTTGTGCTACACAATTGTTTTTTAATCACGTATTTTGCGCGAAGTTCATTTTAGCATCAGTACGCGCCCAGGAAGCACTTCAGAGAATTGTGTATCCTCAATTGCGACGTCGGAAGCCTCCTCTCAAGTTGTTGTTGTTTTTTTGTGTTATTTTTGTTTAATGTTTGTCGGTTTTTCTTGAATTGTTGTGTAAATATTCTTTAAGGCACTCAAATATATTCGCCAAAAATGTTAAAGAAATAGTTAGTATTCTTCAAAGAAATCGAACATAATCGGAAATTCTCAAATCTTGCAACGGAGATATCGCATGTGTATCGCATCCTTCATCGTATGTGTGTGCCGAAAAAGTATCAGGGGTAAGCAAATAACAACCGACAGCCTTACTGCGGGATCAAGTTTTCAACGAACTTCGGGTTAGCTTATCGAGCATCGAGTTTTCTTCAAAATTTGACCGACCAACTCATATACAAACCAAAAAATACCTCCGACCACCACGCGGAGTAACCTTCAGGGGTGTGATTTCAAACGTTCCCAGGAACTGTGGGGTCAAAGTCTGAAATCACGCTCATGGGGGTTTTTGTTTAAATTTCCTCACTACTTAGATCACAGGTTTTAATTGAGTCAGTAAAACTTAAAGAAATCCTGATTTTAGAATTGGGCCGTTTCGTTACAGCTCTGGTCGGAAAGGACAGCAGGAAAGTCGGTTGTTCTGCCATCCTAAGTAAAATCGCGTATGGGCATTAGACAATATTGCAAAATTTCCTCTCCAAAAATTCTTATTTATGAAAAAAGTTACGAATATTTGTCCTTGCAATTTTCAGACTGTTTAGATCAAATTACGAGCAAAGCCCTCTGAAAAATCAGAAGAGAACTATTCACCTGATAATTCGTGATTTCTCGAAGGAAATTTGGCAACGTCTGATGGCTCATACGTCGTTATTCCTTAGGACGGCAGTGTTCGATGCACTTATTGGGCGCGCACGCCGCACGAGCACGCGCCAATATTCCTCTAACAACCGGGACCCGGATCGCGGGGCACAGGTTGGGACAAGGGCCAGGAACGGCGGCGGGGCTCGTTTTCCCTTTATCCCGTTTCGAATTCATGGATTCAGTCGCTCAGTTTCTCCGGGCATTTTCATTCAGCTCCCGGCTCCTCTTCGAGTGGAAAAATAAAAGGCTCGCACCTGCCCATTATTTCACTCGCGTTTTCAGTCCTCGAACAGGTTGACTCTCCGCCGCGACGACACTTCACGTAAAAAGACTTTTCCTCCCCTCCCCCTCCCTGCCCCCCGCGCCCTTTCTCCGAAGCACCTCTTTTTGAATTTACAGCCGAGGTTCATTTCTTTGTAGCCGCGCCGGTCTTTTTACCGGGCGGCGTTGTCGCCATGGGCCGAGAATGGTCTGGTTTTTCTGGTTGGGAGGATGTAGAAATGACCGGTTTTAGGAAAATCTGACACGCGTAAAGGTGAACTGATACACTGTTGCCGTCTATTGAGGCGAGATGGTGTCATCGAGAAGTTAGTGTTGTATCCAGTATTGAGAAAGAATACCTCCAGAAAACCCCAGTAGAATATGGGTTAGATTGCACCAGTCAAGGTGAAGTTGTGTTAGTTCAATTCTTAGCAAAAACAAGGGGGTTGGCCCCCTGACCCCCTGAGGGCACTTCGCACTCTTTATGGCGCGTTTCGCGGACCCCGTAAGTTAATCTAATTAATTAAAACAAATTTAAATCTCCTAAATTACGTCCACCCCAGACGTTTCCACTCAAGACTTCTTAACCCAAATATAATCATCCACAACCCTTTTAACCTACATTTTTTTTTACCTACAAACGTTTTCATTAAGTTGTAAAATGCCAAAGATAGAATTGAGCACCGCTATCGCGGTCATGTCTAAGTAACTGGAAACTAGAATTAGAAATCAAGTTCGCCTTCAACTCGATGGATGCAATTTGAGCGACTCAGGAGTTGAAATAGTTGTATCACGCCCCTTAGGTTAGCATGATTTCCAGGGACGAGTAAACGGAAGGTAGAAACCAAGTCCACCTTCAACTCAACCGCCCCTAAGACTTTTACGGGTAGTGTAACATACATGGAAATGAAAAGTCCTTCTTCAAAAAATTGCATGTGTACAAAAGTGCACGGGGTTTCAAATGATGTGGGGTCAAGAGTTGTGAGAGTAAAGGTCTGGGTGCATCATACCGTGGGTGATGAGTCTTCAGGCGAGTAGTCTTGGAATCGGGTCGATTCCACTCCGTATAAATGTAAGTCACTCCCACAGAGAGAAAAAAAAAAAAAAAAAAAAAAAAAAAAAAAAAAAAAAAACAATGTTAGGGGTTATCCCTCAACATTGTGGTAGTACCTGAATTTGGTAGATGTTATGGATTCCAATTAATATTGGTAGTACCGCAACATTTGAGTTAGTGACCTAATTGATTGGGGTACTAACATAATATGGTGTCAAAGTTGGAACATAACCCCTACCTCTTTTATCCTTGCCGTAAAAGGAGTGGATTCTACCCCGCATTCATACCACTTGGGTTCTTGGGCCGCCTTATAGACCCCGACATTGAATTTCACTCCAATTTTTTTACACTGTATCTTCAGGTGTCCCACGATCGGGGTGCAGGGCCGGTTTAAGGGGGTGGCCACAAACCGCGGTCCATGGCGGCAAATCTAAGGGGCGGCAAAAATTTGCAATTTTTCAAAGTGTAGGTATAAAAAACATCGGATTTATAAAAACAAAATTACAAACGAGAAAAGGCGTCAAAATCTCCCATTTCCTGGGAGTATAGTAATTTCTAATATTGTCGTCTCTTAGTGATACAAGAGACAGCACCCTCAATAAGTCGAGTTACGAGAGATACCAAACACGCAATTTGGTCTAGAACGGCGCGACTTAGAGGGAAATGATAGCGAGGACTTGAGATGGAAAGGAGAAGCCCTCGGCGCGGCGATCGGCATGTAACACATATTAGCGCCTACAAGACTGCACGAATACTTCACGCATTGCATCAAACACAGTGCGGTCAGCGTGAAACGCATAGCGCCTACAAGACTGCGTGAATACTGCACGCATTGCGCCAAACACGGTGCGGTCAGCGTGAAACGCATAGCGCCTACAAGGCTGCGTGAATACTTCATGCATTGCGCCAAACACGGTACGGTCGCCGCGGCGCGGCGGCGGAAGTTAAAATCATTGTTCCACATTTATGTTTGTTCTTTCATAATTGTTCCGTTCATTTCTTATGAATGGAAGGCCTTGTCCACACAGAGATAGGTTAACGGAACTTAACTTTCTCGCAAAGTTCTGAGAACTTTTGCCAGTAGTCTTGACAGGGCGTTCCCAAAAAATGTGTTCAACACGAGTAAATGCGTCTTATGCACCCCTCCCCCCTGACACGTTCATTGGATGGTTTTTTATCTAGTTTTAAAACGAACGAGGAGGGGGCGACAAGCAGGTGAATCCGGCCATGTCAGGGTGGCAAAATTACATGAAATAAATCTTGAAATTTCACGTGAAATATTTCATAAAATTTCATAAATTCATGAAAAATATTGACAGGTACCTTTTTATGTTTCGCAAAATGTAAAAATTGTGACTTTCTCCGATTTTTGTATGTTTGAGTGCATACTTCAGCCCCTGAAAATATGAAATATTTCACAGCTTCATGAAATTTCCAATCTTTCATTTCTTTCTTATGTTTCATGCCACCCTGCCCTGGATGCACTGGAAAAAATACACATTGGATCTAGAGTCCAGGCTCTGGAAAACATTGACAAGAAAAAATACTCTTGATTCAATCGGATTTTTGCTTGAATCAAAACGAAATCCGCTTAAATTAAGAGGTTTGGTTCTTGATTGAAGCTAGATTCTGATTGAATCAAGAGAACTTTTTCTTGTCGATGTTTTTAAGAGTCTGGACTCAAGATCCAATGTTTTTTTTTTTTTTTTTTTTTCCCCAGTGTATCTGTAGGTGTTGCGCTCGCTTCCATCTCGGTTGAAATTCACCCCGTCGAGGGCACGGCAACGCCGAGGGAAGGTGTACGAGGTTTTTTTTTCCTTCCCGAGCGGGAGTGCGGGACAAGCCGCGTCTTTGTTGCGCTGATTATGGGAAGAGCATTGTTCTTGCATGTATCGGTGCCCGGCGCGCTTGTCCACACGAATAACAAATAACGCCGATGCGATGCCCGCCTGGCTACTTGGCGATGCGGCCCACGTGCCCTCACCGCCACCCCACCTCCAGGAAAGAAGACCCGCGGACAACGACGAAGACGCGGCAAATTGCATATGAAACAGCCTCTATTTCGTCCCTCTTTTGACGGAAGGACGTATCTCTATCTCCACGTGAACCCCGGATAGCATGGAGTTATATGAACAGCACTGGCGTGCTAAGAAAGGACGTCGTATGAGCATTTGACAGTTGCCAAATTTCCCTTGATAAAATATGTATTTTTGACGGCATTCATGCATATTTTTCTTTGAAATTTTCAGACATTTTAGATTAAATTAAGTACAAAATGGTCTGAAAATGTTGGGGGAAATATTCTCAATTTTTGCAGTAAATTCGGTTTTTATCGAAGGAAACTTGGCAACGTTTGAAGGCTCATACGGCGTTCTTCCTTAGCACGGCAGAACAGGCCTCAAGTGGAGATTGAGAGAGATACGCTCTTAGGTTAATGTAGAGACGATTTGTACCCCTGTCGTCAGGAGCACGAAGATATGAGGGATTCCTTCAAGTTCAACGTTCCGCGTCAGCAGAGGGCCATCTGCAGTGGCGAGACGTACGATCGATAATCGATATTCCTCCATTTGAAGCAATGGTAAGGAATCGATGATTAAGGTTTTGCTCTGTTTATCGATCCTTTTTCGAAGGATTAAATGAGAGATAATTCGATATATCGCAAAGCACGCCACGCTACCGGCCATCTGTCCGAACCTAGGTCGAAAGTGAGGTCTCGGTGGCACTTTCCTGTTCGGTCGATGGAAAGTTGGCGGGTAACCGGGTCACCTATTCAAGACGTTTATGAATGGAACCGGAGATTTCGGGCCTATTCTCATGTTAAAATTCACGTATTCACGCGGATTTTGGAATCCTTGCACGAAGCCTAGTGTTCAAAATATTGAATAGCTCAGCGAAGTATGAAAAAATAAAGATGGCTCGGTGTCAGAACAATCGCTGAAAAAAGTTCGGTCTTATGAGCTGAACGTTCGGGGTTCCACATTCACACCAACTGCTCGAGTGTTCGGTTTGTCAAACCGAACTTCGTTCGTCAGTTCACTTTACCGCTGAATTTGCACGAACCGAATGTTCGCTTTGACAAACTGAATATGTTGGATGATGTAAAACACCGAACGTTCGGTTTATAAGACGGATTTTTTTTTCTAGTAACGCGTTAACACTGGAAAACTGACTTTGCTTTCGGCAGAAATATTTATCATTTGCTGGTGAGAGGATTTCCCCTGGAATCAAGAATAAAGAACCTCGAATTCGAGGTTCTTCACCAGATTTTTGGTAGTTTTAAGTGACTTTCTTCTCGATGTTCACCCCCTTGGTCGATAAGAATCGCCCATTTTAACTAGTAGGATTGCTCCATACTCCTTAGTCCTTATATTTGCTTTGTCTACAGCTTTGTCTATCAATTTCAACAATCAATCTACAGGAGACGAAGTGATTATGAAGAACTAAATCAACTAGTTGAAATGGGAGAGAGCTATTCTTTACTGTATGAAACCAGAGTTGTTAGGGGCCCTTTTGATCCCCCAACGTAAATTTTTCCGCGTGTGTCATCGTTCAGTTATTGCCCTTTGATGGTAATTCACATCGTAAATGTCTGTAAATTTGTTGTGCTCAATGTGAGATAGATTTATTGTATAAACGAGAAACGAGAGATACCACTAATTTTGCATTTCTTAAAACCTCGACGACTCGGGAACAGTGGCGAGGTGTGAATGATCGATTATCGATATTTCCCCATTTGAAGCTGTGGATAAGAATCGATTATTGAGGTGTTCGTTGCAAAAATCCTGTTTATCGATCCTTTTTCATAGGTTTAAATGGCAGATCAATAAATAAATCGCAAAGCATACCGCGCCACTGCTCCGGAACTATGAATTGAATTACACACCCGACAATTTTCCCGGACCAAATTGAACGTACACATCAAGTTTCTATTGCAGGAGCATGAGGGAGGATATCCCATTTTCCATCCCCCAAGAAGTAGCGCGAGGCTGGAAGGGGGGCAGGAATGAAGCTGAGTGGTAGGCTATAAAACATAGACACCGGGGCGACATGAGAACTACACGTGTAGAAGTTATGGAGCAAAAAGAGACGATTGCCGCATTTATTGACCTGAAACGGGTTGTTGAAGCATTTCGCCATTTCAGCGATGCAATTCATATTGCGTCTCCGCCCGCGCGATTTTTCGCCCGTTGCCCTCTCGATCGTCACACAGAGAGCTCCGTTGACCCTAGTTTAACACATTTCAGTCCAGCGAGCTGATTATTGAAATTGATAGGCAAACCTATAGACAAAGAAGACATAGAGAGTGAGGAGCGATCCTTTTGGTTGAAACGGGTGGCTCCTATAGACTAAAGGAGAAAACGATGGACTAATTGTCAGGTCTCTCGTGGGTTACCCTTAGTTAGTATATTACATACCTCCTTCGTCCATTGCAACTACCCGCTTCCACCAATAAGATCCTTCCATGTGCCCTTTGTCTTCTTTGTCTATAGCTTTGTCTATCAATTTCAATAATCGATTCGCTGAACAGAGACAACGTATTTTAGAGACCACACACATAGTTGAAAATTGAGGGCGAAGGAACAATACCAGCAACTGACATTTTTGGCAAAAAAGCGTTAACGACTGTGCCGCATTCTACAATATAAAATACGCGAGCTGATAATTTTAGTTTTTCTCAAATTCTGTAAAGTGGCACAATGGCGCTGTAATGTATGAAACAATTGCAAATCTAGCCTCAAAATAATAAAATGGCGAAGTTTCTTCCTCGCCCTGAAAAAATGTCAGTTCGCAGGTAGGCAGTATTGTTCCTCCGCCCTCAATATGTTGAGTTACTTTGAGTAACTCAACATTTCGATGGTAACTTTGTGATAACTTTGAGTCACTTTTTCCGGTCATATCGAACATTATGAACCAAAAATCGGCCGAAACTGTTGATTAATCTGAGATAACTTTCTTTTGTTTTTATTTGTTTACTACTACTACTAATACTACTTCTACTACTACCACTACTACTACCACTATTACTATTATTACTACTACTAATACTACTACTACTACTACTACTACTACTACTACTACTACTACTACTACTACTACTACTGCTACTACTACTACTACTGCTACTACTACTACTACTACTACTACTACTACTACTACTACTACTACTACTACTACTACTACTACTACTACTACTACTACTACTACTACTACTACTACCACTACCACTACCGCCTTTTTTTCAAAAATTTCAGAAAATTGTACTCGCACCTAAACCGAAAATTCTGAAAATTTCAAAGAAAAATTAGCACAATTTTCCCCAAAAATACATATTTTATCCAGGGAAATCAAGGGACTCTCGAATGTTCATACGGCGTTCTTCCTAAAAGCGCGGCAGACGTATTCAGATGCATTTTGAATCAATGCTCCCCTATTCTTAGTTCAAGAACACAAGCTAAAAAAATTCGCAAAAAGATCCCGTTTCTCGGTCTCGAAAGACACCGTGCGCCGAGCACTCGTTCAAAATTTTATTTCCATCCTCTCGTTGCATCCCTGCTCTGGCCCGGCTCTGGCGCTGCACAATTTTTCCGCGAGATTCATTACTCCGGAGACTTTTACGAGCCCCGAAACGGTGCGGAGGGAAACTGGAAATCTCGAAATTGACGGAACTTCACTCATGACTCATGAGTCATAAGCACGGCTCCTGTTTGTGCCTCGGACCCCGTCTTGGCGCCCGGATAGCAATTGCATCGTTGCATCCTCCCCGAGTCGAGTCCCCGCTGACTCTTCTCCCGCGCTGCATAACGCATCGACGTGGGTGTTGAAAAGGATGGGGCTCGGGGGATCTGGCCTTTATTCTTGGATAACCGGGTCAGAGCAAGTTCGGGTGGGTCTTGTGAAAAGCATGTCAAAAGAACTTTGAGATGCGGGTGCCATAATGAGGCCCCAGACGAAGCTTATTCCTTCAAATTTTCAGGGCGCGATAGACGCCTCGAGTCCTTTCTGTGTCACAGCACTGCTCACTTTTTGTCGTGTATTTCCGCTCCTTCTTCTTTTTTATCTGATTTTATCCTTTCTTCATCATATCATCCTTCTTAATCTCCTCCTCTTCCTCTTCTGCTACTTTCCCTCTTCATTCATTTTCTTCTCTTTTTCGTCATCTTCTTTATCGTCAGTTCTTTCCTCTTCTCCCATTTCTTCATTGTCTTACTTTTTCATCCTATATAAATTAATCCTTCCTTTCTTCGTGACCCTTTCCATCGACAGTTTTTATTTTTCTTACACTTCTCCTCGTGCCTCCTCGCCTTTTTCGTGATCTTCTTTTAGCTTTCATCGTCCTCTTTTTATTCTACCTTTCCTTATTACTTTCCTCTTTTATTTGCTATATACCTACTTCTTATTCTCCTATTTCTCTACGATCGTACTGTCCTTTTTCCTCTTTTTTCTCCTAGCTTTTTTTTGCTTCTTCGTTTTTCTTTCCTCTTACTTCTCTCCTTCTTTGCTCCTTCCCTCCTTTCTTCTCTTTTTTGCTTGGTCCTCTCTCTTTTTACCTTTCTCTTTTTCCCCCTCTTCGCATGATCCATGCCAAACAATTTAGAAAAGGTGTTTTTTTACTGACTCTAATTGAAAGTATAATCCTCGTATAAGACCAGGTGTGTCATTGACTTTAGTGTTCTATGTTTTTAAGAAAAGGGAAGCAAATAAGCTAAGTATATGTAGCCATACATGAACTACACAGCAAATAATATTTACTAAAATTAAATTTTACGAAAGATAGCAAATTATAATGCTGTTAAACTCATCTTTAAGGAGGAAGGCGTTACAATAATGCAAGCAACAAAATAATTTTACACGGTATTAAAGAGCTATAAACACCGCAATTGCACTTCTCAAGTTTGCGAGCAACATTACTTGAAAATACATTAAAAGCGCTGCCATTAAAAGCACACCCTCCCCCTTACGCCTGACCCCCTTAAGCAGATCCTAAATCTCACCAGTGCCCATTACAGGAACAGTGAAATGGAGGAATAATGATTCGAAAAGTCATATAACCCCAAATAGTTGGCACAAGCCATCCGGTTGTTACATGGTGGAACTGTGGAACCAAGTATCTTGGTTTGCGACGTTGGGGGCTCAATGACACGTTTTACTTTTTCTTAGGATGTCTATTCATCGTCCTTGCGGAAAATTTTGTATGGTTAGTAATTGCTATTTTTAGAATATTCTCTAAAAAGTTCTTGCAATAATGTGCAGTAATACTCTACCTCTAAAAATGTGATCAAAACAGGTAAAATTGTCTTCATGGTAGAGACTTGGACTTTTCAGTACAGCAAAAATCGTTTTTCAATTTTCGATGCTGAACGCATTTTAATAATCTCAAGTTCATTTTGCCTAAATTCAAAGTTATAATTTGTATTATTAATGATGTTTTACGCATTTAAAATGCATATTTCAAACAGTTGGCAACTGCGTCGGCAAAATAAATCAGTATATTTCTCAAGTTTGTGATTTTTTGTTATGATACCCTAAAGAGATAACCAGAATTGAACTACATTTTGCAATTCGGAACTACAATTTATGGCTCAGTTTAGAAACAACGTATGTGCCATTAGTTTCCCTAAGTTCATAAGTATTTTTACGTAAGAGCCAAAAATTGCAGTTCTTGCTTGCAAAATATAGCCAACTTAACAACCTGCATCCCACGTTACCTCTTTTCCTCTCATTTTTACATTTTTTAACAGAATGCTAACCAACTTATCGCCTTGAAACTTCTTGTATATTTTCCTCAGATTATGAGGAGTATACTTGAGAAATTCCAAGTCAGAATGTTGCTTAGTTTTCTAGTAAAAAAGCAAAATAAAAAGAAATTAGACAATTTGATGTATAGAGACTGCTTTTTTTAACTTCGTCCAAATATTGCTCTCTAAGGGTGAATTTTGGGAATTTTTTAACACATCTAATATGTGCCATTTCTATCTCATTTTCTCTCTTTCCGCCCTCCCCCTTTTTCCTTTTTTGTCCACCTTCAGGTCCACTCGACCACTTTATATCACACGTAGATTCGTGATGGAGCTTTTGAAACACCGTGATTGAGGTGCTTACGTGCAGTGGTGTGGCGTGCTTTGCGATCTATCGATATTTCCCCATTTGAGGCTGTGGTAAATAATCGATTATTAAGGTGTTCGCTGCGAACACCCTGTATATCGATACTTTTCCATAGGTTTAAATGGCCGATCAATCGATATATCGCTAAGCACGCCACGCCACTGAACTTACTTCTTGTAGTTTCATCTTCGTACCGCTGTTGATCATAATATGCACTTACAAGCGTGGTAACGAACACAGCCGACTTCGTGTGCGTTAAAACCGCGAATATAATCATTTTTTGATGAGCCCAGGACTGCGGGCACTCTCGTGAAACTCGGAGCGCATCAGAAAATGGACTTGATACCATCCACCGACTCAACTGACGACAAACTATATTGACGGACTCGCGGAAGCTCTAGACACCATTGGAGGAGAAGTTCGTTTATTAAATAAGTTTCCGTTTACAGCTTTCATTTCAGCTTGATCAACACGCCGAGCGAATGGAAAGTTCCTATGTGCGTTAATTTGAATTTAGCAATGGCAGGCAGCTGGGAAATGAAAATGCATGTCTTCACAGGATTTTGAACAGGCTTTTCGAGGCGGGAGGCAAAATTAATTATCGGTTCAAGGGCCGTTTAAGTATGGTGTAACACACGTTTTTGCGTTTCTACCCCTCGCCCTTGCCGGCAGATCTGTCGCAGGCAATTTTCGAGCTGGCCTACGAGTGTTGGCGTGGCAAAAATGGAATTTTGAAGAACTTCAAACACACGATCTCAATTTTAAACGCCTTCATTTTTGTATGATACGCTACGCTTTGCCACGCAGTTAGTTTAGCTGCCTATACCAACTAAGGTCTCCTAATTAAATTGAATTTATGAATTAGTGAATTAGTAAAATCATAAATACTTACCAAATATAAGCATACTTCCCTCTTCTCTCCTCCATTCCTTCCTTCTTGCTTTTCCCTCTTTTTCTCCTTCCTTTTTTTCGAGCAAATGGGGAGGGTGGGCCATACGGCCCTTATATCCCCCTCTTGGATCCACCAATGCTTGTTCAAAGTCACCATCGTTCTCGAGTCCGAAAGATTCTTTTTCTGGCAGTTTACCCGTTCTCCCTCTCTCTTCCTCTCCCTCTCTTTCCACGAGGCTATTCTTCGCGACGGCGGCACCGGGATGAAACTTTTTCGCGCTCGTCCGAAAGTTCGAAAAAATGGCGATCCTTAGTTATGATGCCCATAACGCGTGCTCGCATTTGAGTCAGTGTCCTAAATTCCGACTCCGGGCGGGCATCAAAGGTCCGTCCGAGCCGCGTCGGGATGTTGGCGGAATCGTAAAGCGAGTGATAAAAGTCATTACGGCCCGAGATGCTGGGTTGCTCATTAGAGGGTGCATTGTCTACACCGCCCCCCCCTGCTTCCCCGCCCCACCCTCGCCAACTCCCTGCGGGTGGATCCGGGGATAATGCACTTTTAACTATGAGCCACGACTCCGGGATGTTTAAGCTCCAACTTTTTAATGCTTTCATTTAAAATTAAGCAGGAGCCCCCCTCCCCCTCTCGCCCTCTGCCCCCCCCCCCCCCCCGAGCCGTGGTGGTTCGCGGTTCGGTGGAATCGGCGCCACCGCGGATTCCGCTAATTGTCATGTGAGCCCGGAAAAAGGGAGGATTTTGTTTTCAGAAGTTTGGGGGTGAGTGCGGGATTGGGTGCTTTTTAATTAAGCCAATTTGGAGTTCCTTCCGGGTCGGAAAATGAACTGATCGTGCGGAGACACAATTTTAGACCCCGGGCTTGCTTCGTTGAAAATAAAAGTTTGTGTGGGATACGGAGAGACTGCTAGCCCTTAAGCGCTAAAAAAAGCTAACCCTTTTGGTGCTGTACATCCACTCAATGGGCCTTTAGACGCGGTGCGGATTGAAGCGTTCCGATCAGTGGCATGGCGCGTCCTTTGAGATATATCGATTGATCTGCTATTTAAACCTGTGGAAAAGGATCGATGAACTGGGTGTTCGCGGCGGGCACCTTAATAATCGATTCTTTACCACAACTTCAAATGGGGGAATATCGATAATCGATCATTCACGCCTCTCCACTGGTTTGGATGTATGTTCAGTCATCAGTGGCGGATCCAGAGTGAGTCGGAGGGGTCAATCGCTGATGTTGAGAGGGAGTCTGGGATATCCCCCTAAAAAAAGGGGGTCTACGGGGCATCCCTCGGATAATTTAAAAAAATAGGCCCTCCCAGATTGAATGTTAAGCAGTTTGGAAATTTTAGTACCTCGTCGCTAAATGTACCTAGTCCATTATTATTGCGAGGCAAGATGTGTCAACGAGAAAACACTCGTATCTTCGAATATAAAGTTTACATCCTTCGTACCCTCTTCATGTCAATTTTGATTTTCTTAACTTTCAATTAGGAAAGTTTCTAAACTGGCAACATGGGGATGAAGATTTCGCTCGCGCTAAAATCCGCTTCCGTCCGCCGAATGTTTGAACGGGGAATCCGCTTTCCTCGCGATTTCGTCGGATTAACAGCTTCTCAGCGACGACGCGTACTGTAATGAATCCTCTAAGGAATATCACATGAAAAATTAAGTTTTTTTTATTTTTTAGCTCGTAGTTTTAACCTCTTCTCAAACTCGGGATTATAGACCTCACGATGAACGTTATTGAATAGAATGAAATATCCATGTCCCTACATCATCTTTCAGTTCGAAAAACGTAGTTTTGAAAAAGGTCTTTTAGATTCTGAGACCGTCGTGCAGCCAAAGGGCGAAACCACGTTTTCGACGACGCAGACTACTCGTCTTACTTTATTTTTTTTTCCGCAAAACTTGTCGCAGCAATGTCTGAAAGACGTCTCTGATTTTTTGTTCTCTGTTAGCAAAATATTCGGTAAAAATTTCAAGTAACAAAGATGGCTTGTTTCTCTTTGGAGGAATAACGTCACTTAAAGCTGATTTGCCTGAAACTGATTTTACGCACTTACGGCTTTCTCATGTGGCACGTTTTTATACAATTAACATGCATTTTTTAGCTATTTCAAAGATTACATCTAAAACAGATTGGACGAATTTTGAAGGAAACTCGATTTCGAAATTGGCAGAAGAGGTCGGCTCTTTACTTGAAAGCACTCAAATGATTTCATTGGCTTTTTGGAGGAATAATGTCACTTACGACTGATTTGCCTGAAACTACGTCAATTGTTACGCACTTATGGATTTCTCATAGGTCTCGTTTCCATACGATTAAGTTGATTTGTTTAGCTATTTCAAAGATTTTATCTTAAGGAGATCAGAGGAATTTTGAAGGAAACTCGATTTCGAAAATTTGACTTTTACTGCTCTTTCGCTATCACAGCAGTGCTGTGTATGCTACGCGGGGTTCAAGGTCACGGGTGCGGAGTCATGAGAAGAAGCGGCCCCCAATTTTCCGGCCGGTCCCGATTCGTCCTTCACACCCGGAGCCACGATTTCGAGGAGCGAAATCAACCCTTTGGCCCCAATCAAAACGTGATTATCACTCAAGACTCAAAGCCAGGCCTCGTTTTCTCGGCTCGTAGCCCGCGCCTGCGTCTTCCCAGTCCTCCGTTCCCCGTTGTTAGCGCGTCTTAAAATTAGTCTGTGTTTTATCTCGATCGCACTGGGCGGTAATCATCCTCCGCAGCGAATCACGGTGTTAATTCACTCACAGACTCCGTCTTGGGGAGCATCAGCTGCCACGTGTTTGAAAAATCGTCGAAATGAGATGAAGAATGAGCCCTCCGGGCTGATTATTGAATCTCATAGACAAAACTATATGGACGTATTTCTGTCAAACGGAACTAAGCGCCAATTTGAGTTCCTTTTGAGGAATTTAGAATGCCGGATAGCGCGTTCTGTCAAACGGAACCAAGCGCCATGGAAAAGCATTGCGAGTATAGGACGGAATGAATCCGACGCCCGATTCCGCCGCCAATCCAAGCCCCCCTCTACCTTCCTCCCCCTACGGCGCTTAGTTCCGTTTGACAGAAATACGTCCAAATGAAGAAGACAAAAGTAAAATGAACCGATCCTACCCAAGTAGCATTCTTTAACGGAAAAATCGCGATACTCAGAAAAAGGTCAGTTGCGCTGGTCACAGAATCGTGTTTTGATGTTTGGGTCTTGTAAATTAGCTAAAAATAATAAGATCTGTCGAAACCGCCACTTTCTACGTTCAATATTTACCGAGATATCGCCCTTTGAGAAGTAGGTTTTTTGACGTCATCCACCACGGTAGAGACACCCTTGGTTTCTTCCACCGTGTCTCCATCAGTCGGTGTGACTGGTTATTCAACGTGAAACCCAGATGAAAGCAAGATGGAAGAAACCAAGGGTGTCTCTACCGTGGTGGATGACGTCAAAAACCCGACTTTTCAAAGGGCGATATTTCGGTAAGTATTGAACGTAGAGATTCGCGGTTAAGACGGATCTTATCATTTTTAGCTAATCTACAAGAATCAAGCATCAAAACACGATTCTGTGACCAGCGCAACTGACCCGTCAAGCTGCGATTCCTTTGTGATTTTTGGGCGATAAAATCACTATTATAATCATCTGAGCTATTTTTCTCAAATTGGTAGCAATGATATCTCAAAATCGCGTCAGAAAAAATTGAAATCTTATCTCAGTTTATCAAGATTTTTTGCTCGATAATATTACAATAAATCGACGTCAGTAAAATCGCTATACATTCTCCAATCTAAAAAGCAATAGTATCAAACAAATCGCTCTATTTAGTTCCAAGAGTTCAAAAGAAAACTTCAAAGAGAAAAATAAGCTCTACCACGTATGAAAGCTAGTTGGAATCGGCGACTGCACAATCTGGCGGCATGGCGAGGGCGTAACGTAACATGAGGCGTCAAAATGCGATTGTGGCGCTGCGTGGCGGAGGGCGATGGCAACAAATGCGATCATAATCAGACTCACATGTGGGTATCACTATAATTTCAAGCACCCTCCCTTCATACGTACACTTGCCATTCTACAATCGCAGAATGTGATGGGAGGGGGCGCCAACTACAATGAGTCGATTGATCGCGTGTTTGTACAAGAATTCTCCCATCCAGCAGACGCAAATATTTGACCTGAGGATGTGCATTTAGCGAAATGTCTGAGCTTGGTGCACTAATAGTGTATGCACACAATTATTCAAGGCTTCTCTCATGGAGGACTGCATGTATATTTGTACCCTTACCCTTCTCTAATAATGTTGGAACGGTAAGGTTCTCGCAATTTTTAGCCAAAGATATTCAATGGAAGAGAATCGTATTCATAGTCCTTCCTTAAATAGCTCCTCTCCTAGAGTTCCCTTAATATCTACATGGTAATTAAGGGGGGGGGGGTGTCAAGGAGATTCTCCGTATTGCGTCATTAAACGGACGATTATAACGCATTTCGAGAAAAAAACAACAGAAAAACTTGGGAGTTTGATCAAGAGAGAGAGATCACAATGACTTGCATCAACAAACAATTAAAAATACGAAAAAAAAAAATCCATAATTTTGACATCTTCGTGGCAGATGTAAATCTATCTCAATATTTTAAAACCTGCCGAAGTTATTCTTTTGTATTTTTAATTTTACTCTCAGAGACAAATCATCGTAGGTCCTTGCGACCGTATGCGTCCTTGTATACTCGGAATTATTCTGTAGTATTTTACCCGAAACTGGTATCATTGAAAAATTAATCGGTCATATAAACCGAACTCTCGGTGCTCCATATCCAAGGCCGGATTGAGGGGGTGGCCACATGGGCCGCGGCCCATGGCGGCAAAGTGTAGGGGGTGGCAAATTTTGCAATCTTTTTGAATGTACTTAGGTATCAAAAAAAGAGAGAAAAAAATCGGATTCAGAAAATAAATTAGAAACGAGAAAAAGCGACAAAATCTCCCATTTCTTGAGAGTAAAAGTATAGTAATTTATAATTTTGTCGTCTTTCGGTGATACAAGAGACAACACCTTTAAACAGACGAGTTAAGAGAGAAACCAAACACGTAATTTGAAGCGGGGCGGCAGCGGTCGGCATGAAACGCATAGTGCCTACAAGACTGCTTGAATACTTCACGCATTGCGACAAACACACTGCGGTCAGCAGCAGTCGTCGGCTTGAAACGCATAGCGCCTACAAGACTGCATGAATACTTCACACATTGCGCCAAACAGTGTGGTCAGTAGCGCGGTCGGCGTGAAACGCATAGCGCCTGCAAGACTGCATGAATACTTCACGCATTGCGCCAACACAGTGCGGTCCGCGCGGCGGTGGAAGTTAAAATTTTTAATCACATTTATGTTTGTTCTTTCATAATTTTTTCGTTCGTTTTTTATAAATAGAAGGCCTTGTCCAAACGGGGATGGGTTTACGGAACTGAACTTTTGTTAGTGTTGTCAGGGTTTTCACAAAAAATGTGCCCAACACGAGTGAACGCGACTCACACACCCCTCCCCCACCGGCACGTTCACTTGATGGTTTTTATAGATCGTATTCGACATATCACACAGGTGAGATTACATTGATATCGATTGCTTCAATATGTAACCGCAGCCTCAAAAGTCAATTTAGAAATCTCAGGTTACGGGTCTTATGTGATCGAATTTTTATTCTCTCGAGTACCAAATGGCAATGAAAAATGAAATTGTTAGAAATTTTCTCATTTTCAGCTTTTCCAAATTAAATCCTAAAATTTTTGTTCGAGGTTCTGTTCTATTGTTTTGAACCAAACGATACATCGAACCACTGTCGAATACGATCTATTGATGTTTCAAAACGAATGAGAAGGGGGCGGAAAAATATAGGCGGCCCATGGGCGGCAAGTAGGTAAATCCGGCCCTGTCCATATCATATCAACCATTCGGTTTGTCAAACTGAACTTGCGGTTCGTGTAACTGAACGTTCGGCAATAACCAAACTTTGTTCGTCAGTTCACTTTACCGGTTACACGAACCGAAAGTTCGGTTACAAGGAGCAATTTCGGTTTGACGAACCGAATCAATCGGGATAATGGAACACCGAATTACGACCGAACTTTTTTTTCAGTGTATATATTGTCCTTTTTATGATACAATGTTAGAAACTCCCTAATCCTCCCAAAATCACCGTATAAACCAAAGGAGCCTCCTGAGGGAAGGATCTGTTCAAAAACTGACCATGAATACGGCCCCCCATTTTCTGAATTTTTAAAGTGTATGCTAATAAAAAAAAAAAACCAATAATGCATCTCCAAGTGAGCACTGCTTATATCCGATATTATTTCTGTTTAACGCTTTCAATATGCAATTTTCCTTTCAATTTTCCCCTTTGAGGATGAGATAATTAGAAGCCCCATTCCTCTCAAGAGGCAAAGGGGTGCAAACGCGCCGACTTCCAGGAATTTCCTATTTACGCTCGGAACCCCGAACAAACATCAAAGCGAACATATTCAAATTGTATTCATCATAAAATAATTTCAGCCCTCCCGAAAGTAATTGGCGAAGTTTTGCTAAATAGACTCCGCACTTATGAATGCATGTGCGCTGCACACAATTCGCATAGCGGAATGAAAAGGCTGTCCTAGAGAACAGAGCTCAGAACTCTTTCGCGCTATCTGAGAGGGTTTTTTTTTTTTTTTTTTTTTTTTTTTTTTTTTTTTTTTTTTTTTAAAAAAAAGAACCGCTTTTAAATGCACTGACTCGCCGTCCGAAAAAAATAAAGAAAAACTTCAACCTTAAATTAACCCATAAGTTCTCGCAAAAATAAAAACTAATCTCAAAACACAATTCTCTTGGGAAAAAAGTATTTTTAAAAGTCAGATCTTAAAAATACAGCAATGGTATTTCCTAGTGCGGATTTGGATGCGAAAAAACAATGCAGTTAGTGAAACGGTCAATTTGATACGTACAGACTTTGGTTTCTTTGCGACCGGAAAGTTTGAACTGGTCAACACATAAAACGATGATTTCTCATGTATGAATTTACTCTGAAAATTCTTATGTTTGAACCGCGTTCTGCGTGAAATTTTGATGTAAACATTTAATCCTGTGCTTATAATGTTTTATTTTGCCTAGTTTTCATAGCAAAACGCCGTAACTCGGTCTAGATTTTTTCCAGTTTTTGACGAAATGTTTTACTACCGAAAAAAATAACATTTATCCTTCCTAATCTCAAAACAACGGTGACTTAAAATTAATAATTTGAATTCACAGGATGAAACATCAAGGTGATCAAGAATTCTTTTAGTAGAGCAGTATATGTGGAAGAAATATATAAAGCCTCGATTAGAACTTTTGAAACGCATCTTGCGTGCACGTGCTTGTGTCAATTTTAACTTTTCTTTTGGCTGATAACTGGTTATATGCCTGAACTTCGAACAATAAATAATAAACTAACTCCACGAAACCAATATGTGTTTTAAGGTATAAAATTGTAACCTTTCCTCTTTATTAAAGTTACGGTATTTTTCTGCCGTGCTAAGGAAGAACGCCGTATGAACATTCGAGAGTTACCAAATTTTCCCTTATAAAATATGCATTTTTGACATCATGCATCTTTTTCCTTGAAAGTTTCAGATATTTTATATTAAATTGCGTATAAAATCGTCTGAAAATTTTAGTAAATAATACTCACAATTTTCCTATAGTGAATTCGGTTTTTATCGGAGGAAACTAGGCAACGTCTGAAGGTTCATACGGCATATTTCCTTATGCACGGCAGTTTTCCTGTGGACGGTATAGCTCCATTCCTACTTCCACCAACTGTGCGCTCTAACAACCGGCCAATTTAACCAAGAAAACAATGGGATCACAAGTGGCAAGTGCAGCTCCCGCCACGGTTGGTGCGAAAAATCCAGACGAGTGGGAATAACCCGGAAATCCCCGGGATCTGGATTTTCAAGGGGCCCGGTCGCGTGACACCGGGGCCCACGCACGAGACGCACGGGGCCGCCACGCGTCGCAGCTTCATTAGGAAACCGCCCCTCGCCCCACCCTCCACCCTTGCGCGATGATTTAGTGCCGAAAAGGGGTATCAAGTGCTCTCCTGCCGCCACCCCACCGGGAGCCAGCCCTCAGCGCGTTTCAGCTTGAGCCGCGGTCGACACGAACCCTTACGCATCTCACGGCTCACGCGTATTTGTACTTACTGCTGTTTTTTGTAGAGTGGCAGCCCAGATGGCGGCGGTTGGGATCGCGTTGGCGCTTTTTGCGCGGCGAGGTTAAAGGTCGCGGTGTTTCACTTGTCGCCTGAGCCCGTTTAGCGGGCATTTTTCCCAGTCGCAGCTGCCGCTCGCCCCTCGCGGTGTTTTTCAACCCTTGTGTCGTCGCGCCCTGCGGACGGGGTTGCGGATTGCGCGCGCGTGATTTCAGAGCCATGCATGGGAGATTGATTGCTGAATTAAGCGATGCACCAAGTTCAGCGAATAAAAATGTAGCCTTTTATGAATCAGTCAGTTAAAGGCAAAAGTTAAAGAAAGGGAAAAGTGCAAGACAAGAAGAAGGAGCTCATTTAAACTAAGGGTTGGCAGGGGCCGTCCCTAAATTACGTAACGCACTTTTTCGGCATTTTTGACCCCCTCACCCCCTTTCCAACGCTTTTGTGAGGAAGAGATTCCTACCCTTCACAACGTAAAAACAATATGGCCTAACACTCTCCTTGACTCCCCTCCTTACTAGAGCGTTCCGTACTTTAAGGCTGAGCCCTCACTGATTTCAAAGGGTTTAATGAGAATCCGTCCTGATGCATTTCAGGATGCTACTTATACATCCTACTTTTTTACCAGAACTGAGTTTAAAGTACATTGAAACTTCCTGTGAGCTTTCAGCGGGTGAGAGAAAACTTAGATGGCTGAAGTGCAAAACCACGTATCTCCGTTTATGACTTTGCAGACTTCAATTCATACTTTATTTTTTCTTTCGAAAACTGTTTAATTTCATTTCTTGAAAACTTCCTTGAGTTTCCCTCTTTATCAGGAGCTATATCGTCATGACTTGTCCGTCGAAAAATCCACCGAGATTTTAAACAAAAATCGATGCTCGCCATGCATACGCCATCTCCACATCAGGGGGGTTGTTGAAATTTATAGACAAAGCTATAGACAAATAAGACAAAAGGGATGTGGAGAGATCCTATTGGTGGAAGCAGAGTGGTTAATGGACAAAGGAGGCAAGTAATAGACTAACTAACAGCAACTCACGAGAGAACCTTAGTCCATCATTTTCTCTGTTAGTCTATAGGAGCCTCTCATTTCAACCAATAGGATCCCTCCATATTCCCTATGCCTACTTCGTCCATCTCTTCGTCTATCAATTGGACGGAGTTAAACAGAAAGGAACCAAGCCACATCGGGATCGAACCGAGAAAAATAGGTTTAAAGTTTGGCTCCTGCATGAGACTCAATGTAAAAGATAAACTTCAAGTTCAAAATCTGCAAAATTTGCTCCAACAAAAACTTTGAATTTTTGGCGATAGATAGTAGAGAAGTGGTTGAGTTCAAAACCACTCATAACTCAATTTTGTTCAAAATGGGGTTGGTTCCTTGCTGCTTAACTCTTTCAACAATCACCCCGCAGAAACTGTAACAAATCACCTTAAGCAAGTTTGCCTGAGGATATCGCTCATCGCCATATTATTTTAAACTTTGATTATTATTTTATTCAAATACTTTTTGTTACGAGTTGCCAGCATAATTATTATTGTGGGAGGTTTTTTCAACAATGCCTTGTCATCATCGCCTGTCAGAGCAGTGCAGCGCCCCGTTCGAGCATTTCCAACAATAATTCTGCTGCTCACACTCGAGTTAACTTTATCTGCGGCCTTTTGTCGAACGGGCGGATATGGTGGGCCGAAATTTATTTCTTTGGCTTCATTATTTCGCCGGCGATAATGCATATCGTCTACGAACGGGTCCGGGTCCGGGTGGCTCGCACAGTTGATTACACCCGATACATGGAGCGTTGAGTGTGATTACTCAACCGATGTCACCGCTCCTATTATCCGATGCAATATGGAATTCGCCGATTCTTTATTCGCAGCCTGGAACAGGATTCGATCGAATTAAAAAAATTCATTTGTCATCACTCTCGCTTTCCACAGGAGCTTGCCCAGCAAGTTAGAAGGGACAAAGGGAGGGAAGCTGTGTGCAAGTGCGTTGTTATAATATTACTCGTAAAAGTAATTGGTACGAAGTTACGAACATGATAAAAAACATTTAAAAAAATTAGAAAAAGTACTTTGTAGCAGAGCCATAATAAGATAAATGGTTTCAATTAAATGTATTTTTTGTCGAGGCCTCACTACTGCCGTGCTGAGTAAGAACGCCGTATGAGCCATCAGGCGTTGCCAGCTTTAATTCAACGCGAATTTTCAGGAAAATTTGTGAATATTTCTCCTTCGATTTCTCGATTTCTCAGGATTTCGTTCGTGATTTGATCTAAAAAGTCTGAAAATATTAAGGAATCGTGTCTTGTTCATAACTGCCTTCAAAAATAAATATTTTCAAAGATGAAATTTGGCAACATTCGAAAGCTCATACGGCGTTTTTACTTAGTACAGCACACTATCACTTCTTACTGCAGTTAACATCTGGAAATGCAGTAAAAATTATTGATTAACATTTTTTATGTCTAAATTTGTCTGTTTTCTCTCTGTAAATATGCATGTATTACAAGGCAATACTTCTCCGTCGTTTTCATTACAGTCATTGTACGTCCTTATTGATAAGTTTAAAGAGCCACGAATATTATTTTTCCCTGTCTTAGTACCTTTTCTAGATAATGATTAAGGAGTGAATATTAATTGCCATCCAACCGAGTCAAACACTATCCATTTTTTTTTAAAATTGACCCAATCGGTAGCTTCATTTTAAACAGATAGGTTCTTTCCTAAAAAATACATTACATAGATAGATCTTTTAAGCAAAAATGCGTCCAATTTAGGTACGAGATCTAAGAGAAAATTCTAGTTCTTCCCAAGGCTGGAACATACTTGAGAGGAGTCACGAATCCGCTGAAATCCGTCCGGACAGATTTGAGCCAGTGCGCTGAAATTTCAGCTCATCGACCGACGCTTTACTTCCGTGCGACAGTGAGGACAAAATTTCAGTCGTTTTTAATGCTGCCAGGCGAAGGAAAAACGCCGAATGAGCCCTCAGACGTTGCCAAACTACCATTGGAAAATAATGTATTTTCGGGTAAATTTGCAAGTAATTTTCTTCCAACTTTTCTGAGAATTGTCTTCCGAATTCGGTCTAAATTGCCTGAAAATCTCAAAGAAAAATACTCCTAGCTACCCTCTAAAATAAGCATTTCCTGAGAGTAAATTTAACAACATTCGAAAGTTCAAACTGCATTTTTCCCCCGCAAGGTAGGATGGAAACGCTTTCTGAGTAACGTTAGAAAGTTGGCAACGCCGGAGGGAAAGCCGATGCACGTCCTCGGCGTTGACTGTTGACAGACCACTTCTCACAGCCCGAATCGATATGCAAACAACTTCACAAACGTTTTTGAAGGAAACACCCCCCGCCTCACCCCCCCGACCGCCCCCTCCGCGTCCCCCGCTCTCCGGTCACGGCGCGTCCACCTGTTTACCGCGACAATGAAATTGACTTCTAATCGACTCGCCGTGGCCATAACCGGCGTGCAAATATTTGAGCCTAAACATAGCAGCACACATGACACGAAACCGGAGCCCCGTAATAATCACTTGAGTGTCCTCTACTCCTCCCCCTAAGGGTTGGAGGGGGGGGGGGGGGGCGTCGCGCTCTGCTTTCTCGGTCGAGCGTTCGGGTCGCCGAAAATACCCGTGAATTTATGGATGATGTTGTTGCGCTACGGCGCGGAAAAGCGAGTTACGATCAGTGGCGTGGCGTGCTTATATTTATTATATATATTTCGATTGATCTGCTATTTAAACATATGGAAAGGGATCAATACACAGGGTTTTAGCAACGAACACCTCCGTAATCGATTCTTGACTAATGTTTAATATTTATATTTTTTTTTCATCCGCGGAAAGGAATCCAGAGCCTGGCAGTGTGCTTTATTCGGAAATTGGGTACTTCGGGGTAGGTTCGACACCAAGAAAATACAACTTTTCAATGACTTGAGCGCAAACCGTGTTATACGCGCAATGTATGAAGTATCCTGCAGACTTGTATGGCGCTATGCTATGTCGTCAGCGCGCACCGTGCTGCACGCGCAATGCATGAAGTATCCTGCGGTCTTGTAAGGCGCTATACTACGCGTCACGCGCACCGTGCCGCACGCGCAATGCATGAAGTATCCTGCGGTCTTGTAAGGCGCTACTGTGCGCCGTGCGCGCCGGCCGCACTGTGTTTGATGTGATAATTCAAACTTGCGGCGTCAGCGGTTTTGAACTTATGATTTCGAAGCTTTTGTTGAGTTTGTTTTTGTCATTTCAAATGACAAAATATTACATAAAACCCAGCTAATTCGCATCTTTTCAATTATATTTTTATAAATAATTTTAAAACCTCTCCGGTAATTTTTTTCTTTAATATACACCGCAGGGGTGGGGGGCAGCATAATTAAGTGCCTACCCCTCCGTCCGCAATCGCCACCGCCGAAATTCTCTGGTCCGCAAACTCCACCGGCCCTGTTCCGCCTTTCCGCAATCGCCACGATCAAAATATAAGAATCCTCAAACGCCACCGCACCGGACTCTCAGGATAGCGTGGGATATCCCCTCCATTTAAGCCTCAACTTGAGAGCTTTTTTTGAGCTTGGGAGATGATTTCAGAGAAAACCAGTGGCACTGTCGTGTTTCTCGCGAACTTTTACATAGGAATCAACAGTCAAATCGCAAATTCCTCACACATGCAACATCTCCATTTCACCCCAACATTTCTAATACAGTTCAGCATTTGTGAACGGGTTGGCCCGCGTAGCGACCAGGAGGAGGACCCTATCGCTTTCCCTACACCGGGGGACATTATTTGCGATGCAACGGGTGGCGGGAGCGCTGCCGCAGCCTCCTCGCACACACGACCACGAGGGTGTGTACGTGTACTCGCGTGCGAGTGTGTGCGTGTAAGTTGGCTGGAAAAAGTCGTTTCTGCCCGGTGCATTGATTCCGGTTGATTTATCTGCCGGTGAGCCTTCCGTTGCCGGGCCGGGTAGCGACGTCGCACACTGGATCGAGTCGACGGGAAAGGTCGGACAAAATTTCGAAACTTTAAGCGCTTGTAACTCCGTTTATAAAAAAGGTTGAGGCTCCAAAAGTGGTTCCGTTGGTTTAGTCGTGAAATTTTCTACTTGGAGCACCCCGTGAAATTTAAAATGTGACGAAATAATCATCAAAATTTTCAGATTTAGTCCAAAATTTTATATCCGACTTATCTGATTGAGTCGAACCACTGTGCGTCGCTTCGTTGGGGCCGTGGCCGCGGCTATTATTTATTCGGAGACCAGAACCAGTCCCGAGCTCGAGTCCGGCCTCTTTTTCCATCTTTCCGCGAACCCCCGCGCGGACGCGAGTGTAATCGCCAATTCGCCGCCGACCCCGGCCCCCCATCCCCCCTTTGCCCCCCCTTTCCAGAATGGGGTTCTGATTTTCGCGCTGCGGGTTCAGGCTGCCCGACACGATGCGACGCGACGTGCTTCGCCAGGAAAGAAGGTTTTTGTGCATAGGGGAGGATCGATACCGCGGTTAATTGAAATCCGTGGATGATAATTAAAGATAAAAAAAAACTAGTAATATGGAAACATTAGAAAATTATTGACGACGATAGTTTTGAAAAAGCCCAATGAGAAGTTGGAGGGATGAGATCGAAGCAGAGATGATAAGGTTCTCGATGCCTGAAGGGTTCTGGTTCGACGAGGGGACAAACGAGGTTAGGGGTCGTTGAGCGCCAGGGAGTGCTATAAAGCGACATAAATGTGTATAGTTTTGGATTGGGTACCACCTAGAAAAAAGCGACGGGGACGTCCCAGGGAGGAATGGTGGTAGGGCCAGTAGGGCGTTGGCGAAGCTAAGTTGCGTTGTCAGTTGCCCGATCACCTTCGGGAGGCTAGGCACATGCGGCGTTTGGGTGTCGCAGAGCGCTGAAGTGCGTTGTGACATCGAATGTTATGTATGTATTGATGACATACATTTTTATGCATTGAGAATCTAGTTGACCGAATGGACGAGGAGAAATCAGCGCCTTCTGTGGTTTTCGGTTGCGCCCCATTCCTGGCTCTCTAAGTCATGCCCCCTGTATTTTACAAATTCGTATACGTTTTCTAGCTAATACACTGGTAGCTATACACTATTGTTCTGCGGACTAGTTATTGAAATTGATAGTCAAAGCTATAGGCAAAAAAGACAAAAGGAAAACGGAGCAATCCTATTGCCTATTGTTATAGACAAAGGGGAAAATGTTGGACTAACTGAGTGGTCTCTCGTGGTGGGTTGCCGTTAAATGATCTGTTATTATCCCCTATGTCCATTGCAACCATCCGCCTCCACCAATCGAATCGCTTCATTCTCTCCGTCTTCGTTATCTATCTATTTCAATATTAAGCCCGCTGCGGGCCGATTATTGAAAGTTTAAAGCAGTCCGATAAGACATCGAAATGGGATATATTGCATAGCAAAGATGGCAAAGATAGTCTTGCCCTGTCGTGCTGACATAGTTTCAATAATCTGGTAACTTTTTTCAAGACTCTCAATGTAGATCTGTCTCGTTTGGTTAATGCACCCAATTATGATAAAAACCTAGAGGAACCCATACCGTGTACACCAGCGTTTACAACCCCGACAACATTGCCCCCACGTAACATAAACCATATTAAACGACGATAAACACGGCATCCCCGCCATGGATACTTTTTTATGGCATGGGGCCGAGTCGGTGGCCTAATCACGGCTCCTAGAGCCCCTGCCCCCTTTCTCTTCCCCTCCGCCCCGCCTCCGGGCATGATCAGACATTGGTCGAGCGGGAGTCCGAAGGGGGGCCGCCGAAGAGACGCGGTTTCTGGTTAGTTCTGGCGGTGGCCGATGGTGCCACCACCGCCGCCGTCGCCGCCGCGCGTCGCGTCCGCGCTTCTCGGATCTTGGCTCATGTCTCCTGGCTCGACATCGACAACCAATCAGTTAGCTTCGACTGCCACTTGCACCAGTTCACTGGTCTACGCTCACATGCCCCGACGCTCGGTGAGTCACCGATCCTCAGAATCAGGCCTCACAGCCAGCACTGTGGGGATAAAAAGATTGAACGGAAGTGGAGCATTGGCACCATTACAAAGAAATGGAACTCTTGCATGTTTTAGGGATTCGCGTTTTAAGTACTTCTACGTATGTTACATTCTGCAAGAAACACAATGGTGCCACTGGTTTTCTCTGGAACAAACTACAAAGCTCAAAAAAGCTCTCAAAGTTGAGGCCCAAATGGAGAGGAAATCCCACGCTATCCTGAGAGACCACTTCAGTATCAAGTCAGATTGTCATTGGCAGGGTTACCGTGGCTCCGACTTTGGAGTCCCTAAACGAAGTGGCAACCCTGCTAATGTATTTGCTCCCTAGCTTTGCGTAGAGAGTTTGAATGGATATTATGCAGGTGGACTCTCAACATAACGTAATATATCCCCTCCATTAAGGTCTGAACTTTGAGAGCTTTTTTGAGCTTGGGAGTTGATTTCAGAGAAAACCATCGGCACCATCGAGTTTCTTGCGAAATTTTCCTTAAGGAAAAGTACTTAAATCGCGAATCCCGAACACATTTAAAAACTTCATCAATGTGCAGAGTGCATGAGGGCCAACTATTAAATAATGCACTTTAAGTCGATGTGACTTTGCCCAAAACCATAATCTTGCGAGTGCGTTATTTCTGTACCTCTCGCGACCGCAACAGTTAGAAATAGTTATGTGAGAGTTTTCATACTGTATTACGACCGACATCATAAGAATCGGTTTCGTTTGTCTAGTACTCGGCGACGCGGCGCCACCGTGCGTCGAAATGAAGACATCACCGATGTCCCGCGCCGCTCGGGAGTCGGCAGGAGCAGCGTCTGACAGGAATGGATGACTCTATTTGCAGAGCCGGGGTCAAGTTCGAGATCCAAGAAGCTGAAACAGCGACCAGAATGGACTTACAATCAGAATTATTGCCTGCCTCATTGTCATACGGGGAGGGGGGTGGGGGCTCGCCGGAGCCGCCCCCATTCGATGATAGCCACCAGACCTCCCGGGTACATTAGAGCTAGTCCATAAGTCCGAGCCAAAAGCTTCCCATTCGTACACGACCCCAGGCTCAGACTGCGAATCTAAAATTTATAAAAACAAGAGGTTTCCCCCTCTCCTCCTCCTTCCCTCATCCCCCCGCTCCTTGTCCCCCTCGTACTCTGCCCCCACCCCTTCTTCTTCTTCATCACCTTCCTTTTTTCCTCTTTTGTGTTCATCCTCTCTCTCTTCACCATTACTCCCCTCAAATCAGTCATATAGATGTGCAGTGTGCAGGTTGCTAATCGGACGAAAGAACCGACAAACTCACAATGCGACGCAAATTTTCAAAAAAAAAAAACCGGATCATCAAATGGGAAAATTAAAAACTCAAAATTGAAATACCGCAGCATGAAGGCGTTTTCATACTGGGGGAAAAAAAAAAAAAAAAAAAAAAAAAACCCAAAAACTCCGGCTGTGAAAGCCGCACTTGTGGGCTATGTAGACATATCGCCCGCTTCGGGCAAAGAGGCCGAAAGTTCTGGGTGTAGCATCCATTGCTCTGACTACTGAACTCGCAGCAGTCGAAGCTGCTACGAATCCTGCACCCGGAACTTTCGGCTTCTGAGCCCAGAACGGACGGTATGTTTATACATACAGCCCATAAGTATGGCTAGCACTGCCACAGTTTTTTTTTTTTTTAGTGTAGGGTATTTTGGGACATGAAAGTCCAAGACGAATGTCAAATAGAACGGTAGCTGTGGTGGCTTGATGTTATGTGGCAGTGCAAAATAAGTAGTTAAAGCAACATAATCTTTTGGTACAAAGATAGACGTAACTGCTCGCATTGCAAGACTTTCAAATTCCCCCCAAAAATCATTGCTTTAAACTTTATCAGGCGTGCGGCGTTTGACGAGAGATGGAGGTACTAAGCAAATCAGGAAGATTAAGTAAGAGTGAGATAGACCCAAGTGGGCTCCGAGGTTACTTGGTCGTAGTCAGCATAACTATCATGACGTAGGCACTGAAACAATGTCAGTTAGACGGCAGGTTATCAGAGTTACATAGTCGAAACTAAACGCTCGAAATGCTTATCACTCAAAACGCTGATATCCCACATGTCATTAGTATCAGTCTCCGCGTGGTCTAGTAAAAAGCTGACCTTTTTTAGTGTGAGAGCATGGTTTCAACCGGGACACTTCTCTCTGAAAAAACGAGCGAAAGTTTAAGTGCATTTTTAAATTTATTTACAATGAAATTAGTGCCGTGATTGCAACAAAGGGTTGGCTGTCAGTGTTGCGTGTATCGAGAAGCTCTGAGTGTTTGATTTTACCGGTGTCTTCTTTTCCAAAAATCGTGGGATAAAAATTGCATTTTCTAAATTTTAAAACTACGATGAGGTTATATCCTTATCTTGCGGTCATAGTTCTGTCGGTCGGTGTTGAGTGTTGGTTGCCGCATTATGAAGATGACTCATCGGAGATTTCATCTGAAATTCTCAAAAAATTGAAACGACTTTCAGCTGAGAAGCATCCGCCCTTACCGGAACAGAAACTGCCCAAGGGTGCTCTAAAAATTATCCAGGTATCGATTCAGGCGTACCCGGGGGAGCAGTCCCCAATTTCCGGGAACCAAGACATACCCAGAGTGCCCGCTGGCACTTTTTCAGAGGACCGACTCGTTTTGCCGAAGGTAATTGTGTTGGAGATCCCGTTTCGCTGTTAAGTTGGCATAGGCGCTAATCAAAAAGAATAAATATGAATTGCGCATAGTATATTGATGTACCGACAGTAAAACTTCTAAAGTGAATACCTCAGAAAGCACGATTTTTTTGAAATGTATATGAAAATCTTCACAGAATACTTTCGAAAAAATCGGAGAAAAACAATCAATACAGCGCACAAATGACAATCAGGCCTTTTTGGAAAGTGAAATATGACTGGAGATATGCAATGTCGCAAACCGAGATACGTGGTTTGGTAATTTTACATTCGCAATAGAATTGTTCTCCGTTTCTCTCAGTTTTATTGCCGACAGATGCGCAGAAAGAGGTAAAGTTGTAAATAGCGCCTGAATGCAACTATTCGTGTTCCGTGGCTATGCGTGTTGCATAAACAACACTTGAAGGCGCCCTGACTTTTCTTGCCTGCACCGGAATATTCGCAATGTGCTTAGTTGTATGTTTCAGCACCGGTCACCGAGCCGGTGTCGGTACTGAATCACAAAAAAGATGGCTAAAAACCAAACCACGGACCTCTAATTCGGTCTTTGAAAATTTTCACTCGTATTCCCCTTTTTTTAAAAAAAATACTGCTCTACTTTTAAGGGTTCCATTCCGGTAAATATGTCGAGGAGCATCCACACAGCGCATGTAGGGTAACAGAGGCGGTACAGGCAACTACAGACGAGTAGCCCCGGTGTTTGATCTCTTTAGGAACACTGATTTTTTATGTAGTCTATAGAATCACACAGACGCCGGCTCGACATACGCGGTAATTGATTCACATTTTTGTGTAACTGCCCGATTTTTCCGAATCGTATATTTTGATGGTAGACAAGAAACTCCTCATACAGCTAAATCAAAACCGCCAAAAATCGAGGTGCGCACTTTCGTAGTTCCACCATTTATATTACCCTGCGCAGCTCCGGTCTGGGATAAGCCATAGATAGACATAAAAAAAGAGAGCGAACTTGGAGGGAAGCACATCATAGCATAGAGCATAGAGGACTCATATCACAAGCATAGATCTGATGATTAGTTAATCTAACAAATAGAACGTAAGCAATCGAGAAATCAGCTTCATCATGATTGAAATTCGGTCAAGGTAATGGCTCTATAGTCTGAGAGACAGACAGTTTTTAGTGACTAACTTGTGACACAAGTTAAGACCACTTAAATCGATAGCTCTACATGCACTGACATGGAAAACGGTCATCTGCCTCGTTGCGTTGTAGCGTGTGCCATCACATCACGTGGTAGACGACTATTTTCCAAGTCAGTGCAGTTATAAATGATCAAAAATTGTGTCAAGATTTGGTTACTTAACGTCTGGCTCTCGGACTACTAAGTTTTGGTGGGACCAAGGGGTCTGTTTGAAGAGTGGAGGTACAAAACCTCTTTCTATCATTGTGAGAGTCTCGCTCTCAAATGTCGATGATTACAATTCTAGTAATGAAATTAATACCAAAATTTAGGGTCAATGTCCAATTAAAAAGTCCATGAAGTAGGGGCATTCAGGTCATTTAAGAGGGAGTACCCATGCAATATCCCAGCAACACTTACCTGACGGCGCCTACTAGGTTACAGGTTCCAGGCTTAGCAGTTACAGGCCGATTATTGAAGTTGATGGGCAAAGAAGACTAAGAGAAAATGGAGCAATCCTATTGGTGGAAGTGGGTGGATGCAATGGACAAAGGGAGGAAGTAATGACAACCTTTGAGGGACCCGTGCTTCCGTGCGAAGGAAAAACATCGTATAAACATTCGAGAGTTGCCAAATTTCCACGAATAAATCACGTATTTCCTAGGAAAGTTATTCATATATCTCCTTAAAATTTTCAGAAATTTTAGGTCAAATTGTGAACCAAACTGTCTGAGACATTTGAAGAAAAATATTCACAATTTTCCCGATAAATTTGCTGTTTATTTAAAGAAATTCGGCAACATCTGAAGGCTCATACGGCGTTCTTCCTTAGTGCGGCAGCGTAGGTCTTCCTAAAAATAAGGCGCTGTTTAAGGAACGACGGTGAATATGAGCTTAATACACTTTGCATTTATTTTGCACAGCATGGTTTAACAATGGCAGGCCACTCGCATTTCGCGAACATCCAACATCGGAAAGGGCGGCAGGACAAGAAGAAAAACAAGTTCTTCACGAGAAGTATCCGGGAAATCACAGTAGCGGCGAAAATGGGTGCGCCGGACCCGAATTCGAATCCGCGTCTGAGGCACGCCATTCTGGAAGCGAGGAAAGTAAACATGCCGAAAGAGAAGATAGATGCCGCCATCAAAAAAGCCATGGGTAACGCTGCTATGGAAAATTACGAGGAGGTCCACTACGAAGCGTACGGCCCTGGCGGCACCGCGTTAATGATCAAGGTATCATTTCACTCTTTACAGTTTAAATCCTATGCACATAGTTCCTTTTAGCATGGATACCTCCAATTTTTCTCATGCGACGAGGCACTTTTTGGGGGCTGCACCGCGTATGGGCCAGAGCGACGGAGGGTTGTCAGGGAGTTAAGGGTTTCTACCGACAGTTAAAAGTAGAAAATATCTGGAAATACGATGTCATCAGAAAAATCAGGAAAATCTGTCATGGATCAGGAAATTCTGAGTACTTTAATTATTTTCAAACATTTGAGTCAATGGAGAATTTGCACACAAAAATTTTATAGCTTTATCTAAGAGTGCTTAATAAGCTGAGTTCGCAGTATTTTTCGTATATTTTTCTGAAATTGGAAATAGGAAAAAAAATATTTAAAAGTGAGGAAATGCGTCACCTTGAGACCATGCGCCATGTGACGGCATTTTCCATTTAAACACATGTATTTTGGAAAATTAGGTTATTCTGTAATCTTTCCTCCAATAATTGTTCAATTTAGAAACAGAGGATATCCTCGTGCTCGGTTTTCTTAACAGTTTCATTTTAAATATGGAATTCACAAAATTTCAGACACCTGCAAATTCTCCATTATCGAATATTTTGATTTGTTCAATGACAAAGCGACAGTTTGTTCACGCTAAAAGTCAGGATATTTCAGGTAAATATCTGGAAAATACATGTATACACATAAGTCGCTTCTACATGCGGGCCCAACCCAGGCGCTCTGCGACAACGTAATCGCCATCTTGTCTATTGAGACAGAGGTCATGCGTTTCATTGCTCCCTGTAATTTCATTCGGTGCACGACGTTTGCGCACACTTTTCGTACCGATAACGTTTGCGCACAAAATTCCGAATTTTCATTTGCGCACAGTTTTACCGATAACGTTTGCGCACACTGCACTATGTGGCAACGCTGCATTATACGGAGCATATTTATACGCACGCATTGTTTAAAACCGAACAGAGGGGGCGAGTAAACGAGTGATGAAACAGAAGTGAGTGAGTTTGAGAGTGTGTGTGAGGTGCTTATTTCCACATGAATTATGTAAAAAATAGTTAAATTAATTGAATAAATAGTATTGGCTATACTTACAGATTTTTGGTTTTACTTTCGCCGGAAGAAAATGCCATCGTCAGAGTCGTCTGAACTGGAGCCAATAGTATTCTCAGGATGGCTGGTGGGTGGTTCATGAAAGGAAATACTCTCGCCGGAAGAAAATGCCATCGTCAGAGTCGTCTGAACTGGAGCCAATAGTATTCTCAGGATGGCTGGTGGGTGGTTCATGAAAGGAAATTTCTTCGTCCAGATCGTCTTCATTGAAGGAGTCTGAACTGGAGCCAATAGTATTCTCAGGATGGCTGGTGGGTGGTTCATGAAAGGAAATTTCTTCGTCCAGATCGTCTTCATTGAAGGAGTCATTTTCAGCTCCCGAGTCATTTTTTGAGTCTGATGCATCTTGCTTCGCATATTTCACATCACGGATCATTTCAAGGAACTCCATTATATCGAGGTCTTTACTTTGAAAAGCACTGGTCAGCACAATAACTTCATCATCTTTCGTTTGTTGAGCCTTGCGTTTATTGAACAACTCGCCATTCCGTACGGATTTTATTTTTAAAGAAACAATAGTCTGGGCCTTAAAAACTTGGTCAGTTGCTTCGTACACACTTGGATGGTGGTAATAAAACTCGCCTTGAAGTTTACTATTGAAGCCCTCAACCCCATTAGTCGTTGTGCAAGAATCTTGTGTAAGAGGGCTGGCCCACAGATGAGGGGGGAACATCTTCGAGTTTATGTAATTTTTTCGAATGTAAGCAACAAATGCAGAGGCGCCACTTACATGAGGAGTAGCACTGGCCAACTGCTCAAATGCAGCAGGGACATCATTGGCGGGCAGATAAGACAAAGAGAAGAATAGCTGTAACCATGATTGAATCTCTAACTGCTCTCCTTTTTTTTCTGACCGAGTGAATGCATATCGTAGCACTGGATATTTCTGTATCCGCCGCCACCAGCTTTGCCCCAGATGAAATCTGCAGCCCCTAATCGTTGCATTAGGGAAAGCTACTTTAGCGGCTTTGTGAGCGGAGGATTCGAAGTCAAGTAGGAGAAGTTTAACGTTCAATTCTTTACCAGTGTGTTTAACACACATTTGTTTCAATAAATCCCACATAGCTGAGTAAGTTTCTGCCGCTTTTGAGGGGAGGAAGAACGTGGCAACATGCAAATAAAAGCCACGATGGAACACGTGGATTGTATAAGTTTGTTTGAAATGCTTGGGAGCATAAGTGAATGTTCCGTCTCCCAAAATAACATCATCGAAGTCGACCAAAAATTGCAGGTTTTCTTTACATGTTACGGCGACAATCTGATGTTTTTTATCAACTCTAATAATCTTTTCATCGGAAGAGGTTACCGTACTGGCCATCCCGTCCAAAGCCCCATCAATGTTCTTTGGTACGGGTTTCTTCAATTTTTTTCTAGCGCGATAACTGGACTGTGAAAGGGACGGTAGGTCAGAAAATGTTACCTTTTTTGAATTCTCAACCTCATGGCGTATCAATTTCAATGGTGGTTCATTTAGATTTTCGGTTGCTTTTCTCTTCAGACTGGTTCTTATAAGCTGCAGCTCGATTTCTTTATCACTTGGTGGAGCATGTTGCGGTCTGTGTTCCTTGTTGGTCGTTTCAAGCAAAGTAGTCATCGGTACATCTGTTTTGATCGTAGCCCGGCACTCTTTTTTCGAACACCGCCAATGTATATTTTTTTTTTTAACGCGAAATTGTCGGAATTTATAGCCTTCGACTAGTATCATTGGTTTGCCTTTATTGCTTCTCATTATCTGAAAGCCCGTATCAGAACTCATTTTATTAAATTTTAACTGAAATACACTCACACACACTTGCGAATAAAGGAATAAAAACGGTTTAAAATATGCTGTCAAACAACTCACGATTATTAAAAACGATTATTATCATTAAAACTGTTTAAAACTCGAGCTAAAACACGTTAAAAAGTTGCACATTAAAACAATTTAAAATTCGGCACTGTGTTGACAGCAACGGTCCGCAGGTTACTGAGTTACTCCTTTCCAGACACACCTCTTCCTCCTTTTGTCGTGGACCTTCCTTATCACAACACGATAATGCACCTCGCCGACAATAACAAACCCGGGCCCGGTGTCCGGGTGATTCGCGTTGCGTAGGTGCAGCGTTGCCACATAGTGCAGTGTGCGCAAACGTTATCGGTAAAACTGTGCGCAAATGAAAATTCGGAATTTTGTGCGCAACCGTTATCGGTACGAAAAGTGTGCGCAAGTGTCGTGCAGCCATTTCATTTTGAATGCCACCTATCTCCGATTTCGCTGGGCGTCCCCTATACGTCCTGCCAGAAAGAATCCAATTGAATTTAGTGCCTTCTTAGGCAATCTATATCATCCACCAAATATCAGGAAGATCCAAAATGAAATTTTAGTAGAAACCCTGTTAAAGTCTTTCCGGGAAAATTTATTCATTAGATCCCTCAGTCGACCCCCTGGCATGATTATTTTTGTTTCCCTAATGTTTGGTTTCTAGGTGCAAACGGAAAACAAGAATCGAGTCGTGGCTTTTATACGGAAAGTCTTCAACCGCCGCGGAGGACAACTCAGTGAGGCGGGCAGCGTGAAACATCTCTTCGACCAAGTGGGTCTCATTGTCTACAGGACGAACGCGACCAAATTCGACGATATCTACGAGTTGGCCACCGACCTGGACGTCATCGATGTCGAAGAGGACGCCGACGAAGGAATCGCGGAGATCACCTGCGACGTCAAGCAGTTCGGGATTGTCAGGGACGCCCTCATTAAAAAGCTGGGGGACCCGGAGTTGGCCCGCCTCTCGTTCATCCCTAAGAACGTACTGGAGATCACTGATAAAGAACTCGTTGATAAAATTACGCAACTTATGGATGACCTCGACGATATTGACGAGGTCCAGTACGTCGAGACGAATTTTACTTTGCCAAAAGAATAATTGGATTACATTTTGCAATACACTGAAGAAAAAAAAGAATCTTAAAGCCGCCAAGAAGTATTTCTTCTTAAATCAAGAATTTTTCTGGTTAATATAAGCTACTTTTTTGCTTAACCCGAATATTATTTCTCTTGTATCAAGAAAAAGTCAGCTTAAAGCAAGATAAAGAAAATTCTTGGCGGCAAATTCAAGAATCATCATGCTTGATCCAAGCTATACTTTTTTTTTCATTGTAAAGAGCCACTATCTCTGGCTCTTCTGTAAAACACCTATTTGCGTAGGGAAACCAATAGTATTATATTTTGTTTCTAAAATCAGCCGGAAATAATGGTTCCTTATTGCAAGATAGGGTTCAATTTCTGTTTGTGTGATGGACCATGAGGCGGAGATATACACGGGAAAAAGTGTTAAGGGTTATCCTTTTAAATTCGTCGTTTCCAGGACAAAGGAACGTAACTCAATTCCAGGGTCGCAAAATTGACTCAAACGATTCAATTTGCTGCAAGAATGTACCTGTGCAGTTTTTGCTCAAAAATGTTCTGATTTTTCCATAAGATTAAAGGAAAAATTAGTAAAATTTTCGTTTAAAAATATCCAAGATTTTCTTGGTAAAAAGACATTTCTCAAGGAGAATTCGGCAACATTGAAATAGAGTTACGTTCTTTTGTGGGGAGTACAACGAATTGTGATACTACCCCCAATTTTTTGTATTATATGGACATTTTCAGTTAATTTTTGTAGTACCGCAATTCAAGTTCGGGTAGTTCCGCAAAATTTGGGATAGTAACCAAGTCTTTGGGATACTACCACAATTCATCGGAAAAATCTTAGTTGGAACTCAGCCCCTATTTCTATTTTTCCTTGTACAGAGCGGCTGAAGAGGAGGTATTTGGAAAATCAGAGCAAATCATGAAAAAGGGGCAACCATTTGAGAGGGTGGGCATATCAGAGTTAGGAGTTCGGGGAGTAAATAAAAAAGAACAACTAATCTCAGATCATAATTTGACATAGTTAAATCAAAAAGAAGTATCTTCATTGTGACTTGAGTTCTGTATCCTCATAAGTCTCGCAGCCTCTCAGGATCCATATGTCAAAATGGATATGGTTCCTACTGATTTAAATAGTTCCATTTTTTAAACAGAAACATTTACCCGAAGTACTGTATGCATGCTCTCAAAAAAAGTTTCTCTGCGTAAAGAAGCCTTCAAAATCTTCATAAAATTGATAACTTTCATCTCTCACATCGAATAAGTCTTCGGAATTGCTCGCTTAGGGTTAGGTAAGATTAAAAGGTATGAAAAGACAGCACACATGTAGGAACACAATTTTTAGTGTTTTTTTCTAGCATGTAAATAGAGTATAAGCTATATTTATTGATTGCAATCAATATAAATTAATTAATTCGCCAACGAGAATTCATCCCTCTGTTCTTAGAGCTATTACAGTTTGTGTGTTCGTTTTCCTCTTCGTAATTTTGTCGCCTGTGGACGTATTTGACGGGCCTCCTGTAAAAAAATGTGGGTTTAACACTTCTCTGAGCAGTTGTACCAATGTCTCCGTTTGAGATTTCTGGTACTAAAGTCCCTTTTCCTTGAAGTGTTTACTTATTTTGTAGGTAAGTTAACAAAAAAGACATAAATTGAATGCACGATGCTTAAAATTGTCTTTATGTTTTATTTCACCCATCGTTTCTTAAGACTTACTTTTATGAGATGAAGCAAAATTTGCTGGAAGAGAGGAAAACATAATTGGAAAAACAATTTCTAAAATTATACATACAAAAATGTCCCACAATCGATTGCAAAAAACTCCCTGGAACAATTCCCGGGTTCGAATCCCGGTGGTGGAAACAAATTTTCAAGGAACTGGCGAGTAGATCTGTAGAAACAGGCTCATTTCGGCTAATTTCGGCATTAATCCCTGAAAATTTGAATTGGAGCATGGATGTGTACTAACTTCAACCTGGTGCTCATTCAAGGCTGCAGAATCCTCAAATGGACTAAAAACCTCAAATAACTTTTAAAAAAAAGGAGGAAAGAAAAGGGAGGAAAGAAAGAAACGGACGAAAGAAGGATGAAGGGAGATTTCTCATTCGATATGTGACAAAATTGACTCATACTACATATGAGGGGCTTGGAGGACAATGCGCGTACGTGCAGTTTCTAAAAGAAAATTGATACATTAAAGATTTCAAGTAAAACTGGTCTTGTTGCAAATCTTGTGAAAAATTCGCTCCCAAATTCCAATTTTTAAGCATCAAAAAGTCAGTTTGAACTTTTTTCCGTCATAAGGAAACTTCGAAAACTTCAAAGACGTATTTCTCAAGATAGCAAAAGCTGCACTTACGCGCCTTGTCCTCCAAGACCCTCATATTTGATGCTTTAAATTTTCAAAAAAAATTCGGGATGTGAACCCTCTCCTTCCACCAACCCCTCCATCTGTAGTGTCTGGATCCGCCTATGAGAGAAGACAACAACCTCCGCCTGTAGCATCATCGAAAGTTAAGTGAGCGCATCGCTCGGGCTTGGACGCCCAGTTTTTCCAGACGGAGTGAAACAAGCCCCCGCCCCCTTCTTCCACGCCTTGCTACCCCGCAACCGTAGCCAAGCTTTCCCCGCCGATCGGAGATTTAATGAAGAGGCTGAAATTCAAGCCGGCTGGATAGATCGATCAACGACGCTCCAACAGTTCAAAACTGCGATTTAGTTAAGTTGCCCGAGTGGATTACCCGTGGTCGGGGGGGGGGGGGGGGGGGGCTGTCGATTGGCTCCAGAACGGGGGGGGGGGGGAGGAGGAGGGATGGCGCGATCAGAAAAGAAGCAAATTACAATTACCGCCACGCAAACCACTCTTACTTCCACTTCTTGCAGCTATATCGCCCAGCCTCCGTCCATCCGCGCATCCGAGCCAACATTGCCGATGCCGAGGTAAACACTCGTTTTTTTCCCCCGACATCACACCGGGGAAAACATCTTTCCTTCGGTTTTTTGTTGCTCTCAAAAGGGTTTAAGTTTACTGAAGTTCGGTAAATCAATGGCAAGAACCATGGCATGGCATGCTTTGCGATGTATCGATTGATCAACCATTTAAACTTATGGAAAAGGATCGATAGACAGAGAGTTCAAAGGGAAGAGTATGGACACGTTAGTAATTTTGGAGGTTAGGTCATGGAGCTCTTGAGGCCCAAAAGGACAAGCCAACCTGTGAAGGCAAATTATCCAGAATGATTCATTATCACAATTGTTACGAACCATCGTTTTTAAAGCATGTATTTCACTTGGTTTCTGCAAAAATATAACTATTTTTGCTGAAGAGCGTTAATTTATGTACATTCTCGGACATCTTGGTTTGATAGTTGAATCTGATTATTGGCATCGGCACTTTTATATTGTTTTTCTTGTTAAAGGGTTGACTGCCCTTTTGGGCCCTAAGAAATCCTTATTTTGATGTTTCTATATTTCTCCCTATAGGTACTCTACTTGGGGTGTGAGGGAAACACTTCAGACCCCGAATAAATAAATAAAATAATAATTTAAAAAAAAAAAAAAAAAACACTGCTCGGCAATCTGGCCTCTCGCTCACTTCAGGTGCAACAGAAATTACAGCTACCCTGCCGTGCGTCCCTCCTTCACCCCCTCACCAACCTCACCCCTCCACCCCCCATGCGCGTCAGCTCTCCCCGGGCGCTCTTTGAGCTTCTTGGCGTCTTTCTCGGAGCGAGTCCGCTTTCCTCGCGTTAGCATGCAAGGCTCGTAATTATATCGAATTGTCGATGTAATAACATAATTAGTCCCTTGGACGACGCGGACGCGGACGGATGCGGGCGAAAAAAGAGAGCCAGAGCAAACAGCCAACCAGGAGATATCGGCCCGGCACCCTGGCCGGCTCGGCGCCCGCTCAGCTTTTCAGCTTTCTTTTGAATTTGTAATCGTCCACGGGAAAAGGGATTCCAGTCCGCGGAAGCGAAATTTTTAATAGAGCGATATTTTTTTGAGTTGCGTCAAAAACTCCCGCTTCGAGATTTCCATGGGAAACTCTTTAAGTTTCCGAAAGAATAACAGTCGGATCTATAATCATTTCTTAATCAGATCTTTTCCCTAGGGAGCCCCATATCGATCGGTAAGTCGGCAATCACATAACTCAGTTTGCGACGTCGCAGACTTCCTGTCATAGGTTATTTTTTAAACGGAAGACTACTCAACGCCAATCCTTTAAAACTGCCGTGAACTGCAAAAACTTAAAGGAATGATGTTAATTCGTTCTCCTTTGAAAAAATAACATAGAGGCGGAGATTTTCAGACACTGCAAACGAGATATGTGATTGAGGACTTATGCCAAGCCGTCGATATGGTTTATAGGAGCAGTGGCAAGGTTTGAATGATCGATTTTCGATATTTCCCATTTGAAACTATGGTAAGGAATCGATTGGTAAAGTGCTCATTGCAAACACGCTGTTTATCGATCCTTTTCTATAGGTTTAAATGACAGATCAATCGATGTATTGCAAAGCTCGCCGCGCCGCTGATTAGAAAGTTTAAGGAGATCCTTAACATTGCACCATATAAAAGACAATTTTTTTAAATTCCAAGTGAAACTCAACGGGACATCTTCGGATATAGACCTTTTCAGGGTATTACAATGATTTGCATCTACAAATTGTTATAAACCCAAAGAAAAATTTTGATGAAGCTTGAGATGCATGTATTTCTATGAAATTCGTGGTTCAATAAAAAATGAATACGCTCTCTTTTCTTAAAAGTATTCATGAGCTCAACTCGAAGCCAAGCGTCTCATTCGTTTCGCACGCTACTCTACTGTGCTAAGTAGGAACGGCGCGTATGAGCCTTCCGATGTTGACAAATCTCCATTGATACAATACAAATTTTTCAGGAAACTTAAGAACAGTTTTCCTATAATTTTTTACAGAATCTCGTTCAGAATTTATCATAAAGTTTTTAAAAATTTCAATCTAAAAAATGTATAGACTTTGTAAAAGGAATAGTATTTTATTAGGGGAATCTTAGCAACGTCGGAATGCTTACACGACGTTTTTCCTCAGCGCGGCAGAATGGAACATGCGGTTGTACACGACACAAATGCAATACCCACGGGAGGCACATTTACCACACCCAGAAATAATACCCGGGATTAAAGGGCTCCATTCACAAGTGCAGGGACATCCCCCGGCCCGAATCCCTGAGAAACCGGACGCAGAGAGTAAATAAGTCCACGTGCCGCCGCGGTGCATTGTGGGTAAAAAACGCATGAATAAATAAACAATGGTGGGGGCGGGGGTGGGGTGGGTAAGCGGGTGGAGGGTGGCGAAATGTCAAAACACCGCAGTCGGAGCAATAATACGGGGCAAATTAAGTTCCAGCATCTATTCTTCGCCGAAATCTAATAATTCTCTAGTTCATTTGCTCGCTGCAAGACCAAGAAGGACCGCCCTCGGAGTTTCCCTTTGAGCCCTGCCTCACCCCTTCGCGAGCCCGAGGGTGTCTTCTGCCACGTTAAGGAACAATCCCGTTTAAACCCTCTCACGTTGCCGATTTAAGTCTGGCTAAATACAAATTTTTCAGGAAGCCTGTGAAGGTTTTTCTGTAAAATTTTCAGAGAATTTCATTCGCAATCTCAATTGATTCTCAGAATATTTTGAGGGAAATATTGACCCAAAAAAGTGCAAAAACGTGCGTCTCAAACGCGTCGTTTCAAAATTTTCGCTCATCTTTTTATGAAGAAAATTGTTAGACGTTTGATAAGGAATTTGCAACAAATTTACTTACGAGAGCGCAGCAAATTTACATGGAATTTTATGATATTTATTCCTGTTAATGTCCAAAAATTGAATTCAACTTTTGAAATGTACGCGTAATTTCCAAAAGTCCCGCTTGTACACCCTCCAAAGTTTACTTGGACTCATGGAATAGTAAAAAGTCACAAGTTAATCAGTAAATTGGAAGGAGAGATACCTTTATTTAAATTTTTTGAAATTTCTTAATTTATTTTAGGTGCCGGTTGCATCTTTCGCTCCTGCAAAGTTTCATAACTTTAATCTCAAAATTTTAAGAACATAATTTATTAAATCCGCTTCTTGTATGTATGTGCACATCAATTTTGTGAATGACAAAGCAAAGTGAGAAATAATAATTTTAGACATCATTAGTAATGTAAAATTTTATCACAGTGAGATAAACTTCAATTTTTTTAAAATTGTCAGACAATTTTAAAATTACTTCCTCCACATCTTTGCAAATTCATAATCCTCCAAAAAATAAATGTTTTATCAAGGGAAATTTGACAGCATCCGAATGCCCATATGCCGTTTCTCCTGAGCACGTCGGTTTCGGAGCAGGGCTCTTCCCGTTTCATCCCTGTTTCGGGTGCCCCCGGCGATATCCCGTCAACCCCCATTTTCCGCCGCCCTCCGATGATTATGACTCGAACCCGTCCACGAAAATTGTTTTGATCCCCACTTCATGGCGGCTAATAACCCAACAATATCGCTACAAAGCTCGGCGTTCAAGTTATCCGGCTTTGCTTAACTTCGTTGGCTCCGGCTCTCTCCCGCGGATGAATCATCAATGCGTGAAGCACATCAAATCAAACTTTAAATGAATACCGAAACTCGAGTCTCATCGCGGAAATATGGACGTATTCGAATCGAAAGGAACTATCTCCGTTGTGACCTGGGCCTTAAAGTCCACAAAAGACGTGCATGGAAAGGCCCACGTTACAATAAATATAGTTCCATCCGATTTCAGTCCGTCGATCCATATTATCGAGATGGATGTTTTGCGAAACTAAATTGCAAACGGTTTTTGCTTATTATTTTGGTATGCTAAGTAGTACGTGAGCTAACTGGATCGCATTTTGTACAAGGGCGTAAATTCGGGAAACGTTTAAAAATTATTTCGAGCTGTTATAAAAAAAAGAAAATATCCACGTAGAACTTGTACGAGTATTAATTGGATCGAACCTTCTAAGAAGGAACCCAGATCATTCCAATGTTGCTAGGATTGTGGAACTTACAATTCTTTGGAAAAAAAAGTCCTGAAATCAGGTAAAAAATTAAATGTGCAAAGGTAAATTTCGTCTTGAATTCATAGTTTATTGGGAGTAAAGATAAACCTTATTCAGATGATCAGTTTGTATTTGCAAGTTCAGAAAAAAGTTGCACAATCTTACTGTTCGTGATATTGGATTGCTCTTGGTTTCTTTCTGCAAAAAGCAATAACAATTTGGTCACTCACTAGAAGAGAACTCTCCATTTTCTCCCAAGAATTCTGCTCATATGCCTGACTAGATCTCTATTACGAGAGAATATTAACTGACCATGAAGTCATAAGACTCATGAATAATGCTTATCGAAGCATTTTGAGGGCATTTAATGCCAAGAATTCCGATTGGTGCAAAATTCAGGTTAAAATCTCGAAAAATTCCTTTATTGTAGGGGGAAAATTTCGACTCAAAGGAGTATGGGATTTCAGATCCCTCCAATTCACACCTTTGACCAAAAATAATATGCAAATTTTAAGAATTGATTTCATATTCTCAACATTAAATTACCCCTTGATTCGCGAATGTCTGCGCTCATCTGAACAAACATCCTGTGGAATTTATGATTTTGTTTATGAGTTCCACTTATTGGTTCTTGTCCAGGTTGGGTAGGGTGTGCCTTATTTTTGAGTTTTCCGAAAATCAAGTTGGTCAACCCCTAAAAAGTTTCTATGTGGTCTCTAAATGAACCCCCTAAAAGGAAAAAATTTTAAAAAAATTTTAACCCGTGCCTCAAAGGGCCTAAAGGGCCTAAACCCAAAATTCAAAAATTTTGGCAAGCGACACATCAATTCTGAAGGAAAATGGCAAGTTACGGCCCTTTTAGGGCAGAAATTTCGTCCGTTTTGCCGTATCTTGAAGCGTAAGGTCACAAACGGCCCAATGACGACGTGAGGCTATGGGCTGGCGGGGCGCGCCGCGGCCGGCCCGCCGCTGAGCGTGCGCGCGCGGCAGGGTTGCGCATCGCCGCTTTACACCGGCGTAGAGGAACGAACGGTGGAGTGGGAGGGGGATATCCGGTGGAAAAGCATCCACATTTTCTATCCATAATGAAAATGCATTATACTTTTTCAATATAGGTGAGGAAATATGAGCCATACAAGGAAGTGATGAAAAGAGTGACAAATACATATATAGTTTGTACGGTTAAGAGTGTAAGTGGGGAAAATTTGCCGTAACTACAGAACAGCCCTGAAAATCTCGGGGAAATAAAAGCTGCTATTGATGAGAGGTTTAATTAAGGACTAATTAAAAAGATAGGTGCGATGTTGTCGAATCGTAAGCCCTTTACGCGATCAAAAGCGATTAGTGTAAATTTAATTGGAAAAGTTTAAGAAAAATTTGATGAAAGAAAATTGCCCCAAATTCGGGAAGTGCTTAAAGTGTTTTTCTATTATGTGAAGTTTTCGCACATTAATGTCAATGGCGGTGCGTCGAAAACCTCTGATCTTGTAATTCCAATATGGAATGAAAAATGTAGAATCCCTGTGATACATAGTGTCCATGTTTTTAAAAATGTTTACATTTTTATGAGGAGTGGAGGCGCGTATCAATAAATGCTAGCCGTCGATCGCTGGTTCAAGAGAATTTGGAGACTGATTTTACGGCAAAAATCGACGTGTTATTCGACATTGCTTTATGCAATACTCTAGATATCATGGAAAATGAAGAGGATGAAGCATTTTTAATTCTTCAGCAAAAACCTGAATGAGAATGCATAATATCCACAGTGAAGGATACTATCCTTGCAGCAGAGGTGAAGAGAGCAGACAAGAAGAAAGCTCGCGCCCAGGAGAGAGTTTCTCGACAGGAAAAATTCACGCTCGCTTATGAGTCCCGCCAAACGGAAGAAAATAAGTTTTTTCATTTCATATGAAATCACTGAAGGTTTGATGCATCAATTAGAAAGTTTTATTCAATCGGTTCAATCTGGCTTCGCCAACTTACAGCTGATGTTGATTGCCTGGCCTCACCCACGGGGCTAAATGACACATTAGCCTCGTTTACTCAAATCTTCCCCAGTAGCCGAGTGGTCAAGGGCATTGCCCACGGTTATAAAGAGTGGGGTTCAAACCCCAAGTTAAATCATATTTTTTCGAGAAACTAATATTACATTTTTGATTATAGCAAGTAACTGTGGCGGGGGGGGGGGGGGGTTCAGTACCAGAAAATGTAAGAGGGTAAGCCATATTGAACCTCTCGAATTAAACTTTCTAATTGATGTCACGTTAAATGCACTAATGAAAAGGAGGGTAAACATAGACACTATGTATCACAGGGATTCTACATTTTTCATTCCATATTGGAATTACTGCCATTGACATTCATGTACGAACACTTCACATGATAGAAAAACACTTTAAGCACTTCCCGAATTTGGGGCAATTTTCTTTCATCAAATTTTTCTTAAACTTTTCCAATTAAATTTACACTAATCGCTTTTGATCGCGTAAAGGGCTTACGATTCGACAACATCGCACCTATCTTTTTAATTAGTCCTTAATTAAACCTCTCATCAATAGCAGCTTTTATTTCCCCGAGATTTTCAGGGCTGTTCTGTAGTTACGGCAAATTTTCCCCACTTACACTCTTAACCGTACAAACTATATATGTATTTGTCACTCTTTTCATCACTTCCTTGTATGGCTCATATTTCCTCACCTATATTGAAAAAGTATAATGCATTTTCATTATGGATAGAAAATGTGGATGCTTTTCCACCGGATATCCCCCTCCCACTCCACCGTTCGTTCCTCTACGCCGGTGTAAAGCGGCGATGCGCAACCCTGCCGCGCGCGCACGCTCAGCGGCGGGCCGGCCGCGGCGCGCCCCAGCCAGCCCATAGCCTCACGTCGTCATTGGGCCGTTTGTGACCTTACGCTTCAAGATACGGCAAAACGGACGAAATTTCTGCCCTAAAAGGGCCGTAACTTGCCATTTTCCTTCAGAATTGATGTGTCGCTTGCCAAAATTTTTGAATTTTGGGTTTAGGCCCTTTAGGCCCTTTGAGGCACGGGTTAAAATTTTTTTAAAATTTTTTCCTTTTAGGGGGTTCATTTAGAGACCACATAGAAACTTTTTAGGGGTTGACCAACTTGATTTTCGGAAAACTCAAAAATAAGGCACACCCTAAGGTTGGGCCTCAAATTACAGCCAGAGAACTCGCCGTGCTAAGCAGAAACAGCGGATCAACACAGGATTTCCACCAAAGGTAAGCGGTTCTTTTTTAAGAGGGCAGGAATCTGGGCTGCCGGAGCTGGAAGCACGAATCCGATTTTGGGAGCGGCGGACAGCGTGTCGAATCGTCGAATCACTTGAGATGATCGGAAGCAGCTCATTGTGGGAATCGATTACCATGTCATGGGAGACATCGGCACTTCGGTAGGCACCCCTTCGTCCCCCTCCCCTGTCACATGCAAAGTTCCTACCGTCACGCAGACACGACGAAGAGATGGCATTGTTGTCAATGGATAATTTTTGTAGGGGATATTGAACTTATGGGATGGCAAGTAACTAAATGATGAGGTCATTCAAGATTTACATTTTTTTAAAGGAAAAATTTAGTTTCATTTAAAATTCTAATCTGTTATGTTCAGAGCACAACAATGCAAGAATATAGTGTAACTTCATCGACACCAAAATGAATCTAAGAGCTCACAACTAATTCTGTGGCGCGCTAGTAATCCGGCATCAATAGTAGTTTATGAATGCAAGAAAGAGGTCAGAGGAGGTTGAAGCTAACTCCCATTCATTTTTCGTCGCTGATTCCGAATTTGATGTTTCTCACTAAATCCTGGAGTATTTTCCGGCAAAGCCGGAGAACTGCCAAAAAACGCGCCATTCCGGCTGTATGAAAGCTCAATTTCCGTCGAAACGAGAAATTATTCAAAATCAGAGTCTTAGCCGAGTAAAATTTCAAGAAAATTGAATAGAACTAGTTTTGAGGTAAGACTTAAATTTAAGACACTATAGCGCACAAACATTTAAAAATAACCGTACATCACGTTTTTCACGCATTACCGCCCACAAACTCTCTAAATTCATTCAGGGAGAGTTTCCCACCGAAGCATCAAACTCCAAATTTTGAACCCGAATGGTCAAAAATCGCTCTACTGAAAATTTTACCATCGCAAACACAGGTTTCTTTTCCGATGACCGGTCAGCGGTCACATATGGCAACATGATGGCGAAGACTGATCGTTCCTCAAACATTGACCACGTGCTGACCCCTCCCGCCCCCCTTCCCCGCCGCGCGCTTCTGGGCATGGGAGCCGCGTAAAAACAGCGGCGTTTCCCATGGATGCGATGAAAAATTGAATGATGTTCAATTTGCATTCTTGGCTCAAATGAAACTCTGTCGCCAATCGGGCGGCTCTCCGGTCAGTCACGTAGCTTCACAGGTGATCATGCCTCCTCCCCGGTCCTCGCCAGCAGGCTCTTATCGTCGCTCCCCTGGCGTAAAAGCGTAGCTCGATTTCCGCATGAGCCTCAGAACGCATATATTTACATGAGAAATAGGGCTCACGTTAGACTCGAGGTACGCCTTTGCGTCAGGGGGACGACGTTATGGGAGCCATCGAGGAAGTCGCCGACTCCACGCTGGGGCCCCCTCTCATGGCCCCTCTGCATATCAAGAAACCAATTACGTGATATCATCTTGTAAATTTTTAAATCATAACTTGCTTCAGCAGGTATTGATGAAGCCATTTTTCCTCTATTTTTCCCCCCTTTACTTCTTCCCTTCCTTCCTCTGGCCGAATACCATACAATTTTCCGACCCTCAAAATTAATCCCTTGTCAGTATAAGGAAAATATTGACTGATAGACTGCATTTTGCAATAATTAGGGACTGGAATTTTGGCTCAGTTCAGGACAACGACGTGCATTGCTTCCACGTGCAAATAGGTGTTTCCTAAAGATAAGCCGGACATTGCAGCTCCCAATCGCAAAATGTAGTCCAAATAGCGTTTCCCCCGACTGTTAAATTTCTCAGTGGGGTATTTATTTAAATGTATAAACAAATCGATCGACAAAGAAGACAAAAGGAGTGTTGATTGGTTTTTAAGGTGGTTCTTCCGTACTTTAGAGGATGATTCAAGAGTCAATCGATTAATCGATAATTTCTGGATTTTAAGACATTTTTCGAGAATTTCAAACATCATGACAGACTGTAGTGCGTCAAATATTTTTACACAAAGTTCAACGAAGCAACACTTTGGAATGACTCCAAAGAACGTTCAGAGTGACTACCGCAAATCGTTTGCGGTATTTACCAGGGATGTATTTTAAAGCTATTTTAAAATTTTTCTCCGTCAAATTCTGTACACAAATACCTGACGTCCTCTCGGAAATTCTAAAGAAATGTCCTAAAATCCAGAATTTCTCAATCGATCAATCGGCATTCGATCGATCGATTATTAAATTTCTCAGCGAGCTGATTATTGAAATGTATAAACAAATCTATAGACAAAGAAGACAAAAGAAGTATTGTAGGTTTTTAAGGTGGTTCTTCCGAACTTTAGAGAACGATTCAAAAGTCGATCCACCAAAAATTATTAATTTATTCTCCAAAATCTAGCGAAGAACGACGTTAATGAACTCGACAAAATACGTCTTAATTAATAGATCCCGGATTAAAGGAAAGAGCCTCCGGCAAGAGATGAGCACGGCAGATGCTGAGGGAACAGTAAATAACTCTATTCGAGGGAATAAAGGAAGCACGCAATAATGTGATATGATTTCTTAATGTTTTGCCCGACGGAGCGTTAAAATGCCGGCGGCATAGCGCAGCCACGCCGAGCGAGAACCGCGTATATCCACGGGATAACTAATGGGCTTACGCGATTTTTGTGGAGTGGTGGTTGGCGCCTCGTTGCCGAAGCCAGATTGGCTGTTATGACCGATCCCAGGTAATAAATAATCGGAGCTCAAAGCTTGATTCCTGATGGAATTATTAAAAATTCATGCTTCCTGATCCAGATTCGGGCCGAATTAACAGCGCCGCACTGTGGATCGTATCAATCAGAGGGGTCGGAATTGAACTTTTTGTTAAACACTGGAAAAAAAAAAAAAAAACACATTGGATCTAGAGTCCTGACTCTTAAAAACATCGACAAGAAAAAATACTCTTGATTCAATCGGATTTAAGCTTAAATCAAGAACCCAGCCTCTTAATTTGAGCGGATTTCCTTTTGATTTAAGCAAAAATCTGATTGAATCAAGAGTATTTTTTCTTGTCAATGTTTTCAAGAGTCTGGACTATAGATCCTATGTATTTTTTTTCCAGTGAAACCACAAATTTTGGTGTGTATTTTGTTACAATTTACATTTCAAGGGGTGCTTTTAAACGAAAACTTCACGCGAAACCAATGAAACTACTTTTAGAACCTCAAAGTTTTGTATAAACAGAGTTATAAGCGTTTAAAGTTTCCAAATTTTGTCCGACCTCTCCTATTGACTCGATCCACTGTGCGCCGCGGTCTGCGAGTCGTTCGGAAAAATCCGCCCACTTGGATCGGGTCCTGTGTGAGGTGGGCGAGCTGCATGGGTCATCGGGCATCGAAGCGATGGATTTGATGATTTATGAATGCATTTGTATATATATTTATGCGATATGAAATACACGGGAGAAAAGGGGGAAATTGGGAACAAGGCTAGAAAAAAAAACAGGAAATTTCGGTCGCCGAACGATTTTTCGTCTGAATTTTTAAAATTGTGTTATCTTCAAAACCTCTTTTCGCGACCCTCCCATTTTTAAAATATTCTCATGAATCACCACAATTGAAACTCTCAGTTCGAAAACGACCCAACTTGGGTTCTTTACGATGTTCATTTCTTGCGTAGAAACACTCTTTTTCAGACTGTTACGTGGTTTTCATCGTCTCCTAAGATATTTCATTTTCCCGAATTGGTCGTTTTCGAACTGCGTGATTCAATTTTACACGCAATTCATCGCGAGGTCAAGAGCTTCTATCTGCATTACCAAGACAATTTTCCCCATTGAGGTTAGACCCAAGGAGTAGACCTAAGAAGGTAGTGTTTGATATATTAAACACTAAAGTTAGAGTCTTCCTTAACACGGCATTGTTTCTGACGTCATCCTAAGCGAAGCACCCTCCAGACGAATGCCGCCCCTACCTAAGTTTCAGCCAAAATGACACCACTGCAAAATATGTTTTGCCGGGCGCTTGATGAAATGATGAGTCCATAGAAGACAGACCGTCAAAAGCAACCCTAAACTCCTGCAGGGGCGCGTTGGGTGTTGGGAATATTGATGAGGGGCCCAGGCATTCTGCCGTGCTAAGGAAAAACGCCGTATGAGCATTCGAATGTTGCCAAATTTCCTCTCTGAAAATAATTATTTTCAAGAAAGTTGTGAATATTTTTCCTCGAAATTTTCAGACTTTTTAGATCAAATTACGAACAAAATTCTCCGAAAAAATCGGAAGAAAAGTATTCACAAATTTTCCCGGATATTCATGATTTGTCAGAGGAAATTTGGCAACGTCTGAAGGCTCATACGGCGTTTTTCCTCAGCGCGGCAGCATTGCCGACGCGACAACAGAGTCGACCGAAGATTGCAGCAGCGGCAGCAGGCAGCACTCCTGCCTGAGTAAGCGCTGCTATGCACGCTCTTACATTTCAATCTCTATGCAAATGTCCCACTCCGAGCCGGAACCGGCCAACTCTCCACCATCAAGTGCTCGACCAAAAACCACCCAACTCCAAAAGGAACTCTGGGCATAGATACGCGGTTTCATCTCAGCACGGAAGAGCATACTCTCGGTCCCTCGCGCGCCGGATGAAACCGCTCAACGCCAACAGAAGTCCAACGCAGATACACGGTTTAAATCAGCGTATTGTTTTCGATCCCTCAGGCCGGATTAAACCACGTAACAGCGACTGAAATCCAGTGTAGATGTGCGGTACTGAGTTTGCACCACTTGGTCCCTCGGGTCGTATAGAACCACGTAATTCCATACCAATACCATCTGCAGTTAGGTGGTTTTTGTTTTGTGCGGTACGATGCGGATATAACCGCGTGACTGCAATCGAGACCGTGCGCGGGTAGGCGGTTTTTCGTGACGACGGCCGCGTTGTCACGGCTGCTCGGCGCTCTGTTTAAACAATAGATCGATAAAAACATTTCGAATTTCCTGCACCCTGATCCGGGACCCACCCCCGCCCCTCGCTCGCGCGCCCACCCCCGGCTGGGGACGATTCGCGAGTTGTTCCTGTCGAGTGCTCCGGGACCCCGCGAATAACTTACTGCAGCTCCCTCTCCGGCCCGGACATGGAAACTCCATTTGCGACGCAGCCGGTTAATTTTTATCGCTGTCACTTTCCTCATCTCCTTCCCCCGGCCCCCCGCCCTGGGCGCAGTTTCCTCTGTCTTCAATTTTTCGCCCCCGCCCCATCCCCCGGCTGGATGTCCGTTAGTTTTCCACCTCTCTTCGCAGGGCGCTAATTTATTCATGTGTACATATTAACGCCCGCGAGAGGGCGCAAAGGGGGCTCTCGGGTGTGTTTACCCCATCGCAACTTCGGATATTGCGTTGGAGTGCCCGGGAGGGGGCACTTGAAAACGCAAATCGGGGCGGAGGTTGGGGTACTTGTCAAACTGAGGTGATATTTGGGGAGGACCGGGGGGTCTTGCCCCCCTCCCCTATTTTAAATCAACCTTTTTTTCAGTATTTGTCAAATTTTGGGCGTTTTGTACCCCTATTTCCCAGGGATATTTTGCTTCATTCGTAAAATTTTCACTTTACCACACAATTTTTGCTCGTTTCGACCAGGGTTTAAGCTGAATTTGGCGTACTAATCTCGAACATTCCTTTGCTGGAACAACGTATATCTAATACATCGCGATGTTTCAAATTTCCGCTCCTATTTTATTCTTATGAAGAGGCAAACATCAACTTTACGGTGTTACAGAACATTCTGCTCACAGAGAGGAAATTTTCGATAAATTACGTTGGATATCCAAAAGAGAGAACAATGATATGCGATTTCACACTTTGGCCATCGATATTTGAATCACAAGAAACTTTGATTGTATGCACCGTATACCCTAAAATCCCAGTCGTTCCAAAAAATTTTAAACTTAAAATGAACTAATTTCCTGTATATCTTTTTTTATTATATATGCGGCGAGTGTATTCAATTAAAGGTCTTTATTATTCAATCAGAAATCTCTCTTTGCCTAAAAATAAGTCCATGAAAAATGACGCCAGTCATCGAGAGATGACACCGACCATGGACAGATGGTCGAAAACATAAAAAATCAAAATAAATAGGTAGAATAAAAATGAATGAACAAACAGGAAGGGGGGAGGAAAGTGCATGGACCTATCTTTCACCTTTATCTAGTATTTATGACGGGAAACAAGCTAGACGGTGGATTAAGAACTGGTTTCAAGCGGAGCTCGAAGACGGTGCAGTCGTTTTATTGTCAACGGTTTTTCTAGGTGGTCTTTGTTTTTCGTCAGCGCCGTCCGATGACACTCGCGGGTTTTTGAATGGAAATATCGTTTATTCGAGTTTGATGGGGGCCCCAGGGCCGGCTCCCTCCGTTTTTAGTCGAGCATAAATTTGGAGGGAAACAAAATAAACGGTTTATTTCAACGTATGTGTGTCATCGGAATGGTTTGATTCGTGTCTGGATCGTTTGAGGAGTTACAGTCCGAGCAACCTGTCCGGGCGACGGAACACCTGTCCATCCTGTCCTCGCGGGAGGACACCCCGCGGCAATGCAAGTTGGCAACACTGAGTAAGTATCGCCTATTTAAATGTATGGGAAACAATCGATATTCATCGAGGCAGGCTGCTGCTCCTGGTATCGATTATTTGGACCGAGCTTAACAGAAAGGAACCAAGCGACATCAGCTATTGCCAAATTTAACTGGGTAATTTAATTTTTTACGAGGGAACGTTTGTAGGAATTCCTTTGAAAATTTTAAGGAATTCACTTCGTTTTATGGAGAAAATCCACTGAAATTTGCACGAAAATCTGCACAGCCGTTTTCATGTAAAAAATTAAACTGCCTAATTCAATTTGGCAATTGCTGATGTGACTTGGTTCCTTTCTGTTTAACGTGGTCCGTGTGTAATTGACTTTAATGTAGTTATAGAGTGCCTTTGCCATACAATTTAAGATACGAGGCACCTGGAGTGCTTTTCGGCGTGCGCATAAATGCTGAAAGTATGAAAGCCGGTGCGCCTTCAATTTCTTGTATATGCAACGTGGCCATCCATCGAGTACGAATAGTTGCATTGTTGCGTTGTTGTAGCTTCGAAATTCTCCTATCGGCGTCTGAAAGCCACGTAATCTATATCGATGGCTAACTAGGACTGCCGCCTATCTACGAACTGAGATTTTGCAGAAAGAAGAGAAAACTTCGCCATTTTTGTAATTTTAAGGTTGCAATTGCAATTTTTCCAATCATTAGCGTCATTTAAGTGATCTCTTACAGAATTGGAAAAAAAACTAAAATTATTAGCTTGCGTAGTTTATATTGTAGAATGCGGCAAAGTCACTATCTCATTTAGGCCAAAATTGTCAGTTAGGCGATTTTGTTCGTTAGCCCTCGATATAGACACTCTAATCAATTCCACCGCGGGATTTGATTCAACTTTAAAAGCTTCAAAGTTGAAATTCAGGTGGTCCATCGCACGAACTCGCAACTCATCGGGCGGAAACGCGACTGCGCCCCTTTATCTTTCGACTGTGCGTCTCCGTTCCGGGCGCGATGCAACGGCTTCGACTCCTTCCTGCACCCCCCCCCCCCCCGTCGTTTCCCGCCCACGCGAACGTCTTCATCAATCAAAGCATATCAAACATGGTAGATGCATAATGAAGTCGGTTATTAAGGCATCACGCCTTGTCGTCGTCGCTCGAGACATATCGATATCACCCACGGATCTTTGCTCTCCCCCTCGACTCCCCCCCCACTTCGCCTCCCCCCCCCACTTCGCCTCCCCACCCCCTGCCTCTAGACGCGGCGCTCTCTGGGCCAACCCTAAAAGCACTCCTCGGTGAGGGGCCCTATGCATGATTGTAAAATGAAATCTGTCATTTGGAAGGGCGTCGGGTTATCGTTAACTTGTTGACACTTGGATGGAATTAAGCAAATAGGACTTATCTACTACGAGGGGTTTGGAAAAATAACTAAATGCAGCAGTTGATCCTTAAACGTGTCGGAGAGGCTCAGCTGCGTTAAGGCAAACGCCAATAGAACTTTAAAATGTTACTAGGTTCCTCCTAATAAGGCATTTATTTCTGGAAGCCGTTAATAGTTTTCCTCGAATGTTTCAGGTATTTTAGATCAACTCGTAAGTTAATTTCTCTGAAAACCGGAAAAAATTGAAAGGTTGCCCGGAGAATTTTTATTTTACCAAAAGAAGCGCGATAACGACTGGACATTCATGCAGATGACATTCTTCCTTAGCACACTGTTTAACATTTTGGAGTGAAATTCTTCATGCGCCGAAATCTTTTTAACACCCAAAAACCCCAATTGGACAGAGTTAAACAGAAAGGAACCAAGCCACATCGGGATCGAACCGAGAAAAAGAGAATTGAAGTTTAGCTCCTGCATAAGACTCAATGTAAAAGTTAAACTTCAAGTTCAATTTCTGCAAAATTTGCCCCAACAAAAACTTTGAACTTTTGGCGATAGATAGTAGAACAGTGGTTGAGTTCAAAACCACTCATAACTCAATTATTTCCAAAATGTGGGTTGGTTCCTTTCTGCTTAACTCAGTCCAATTGATACATATGCGGAGCGGAATTTATTCTATCAATGGAGTGACCTAAACTATTACGGAGAGGAATCTACTTTTTTGCGAAGTGCCATACGATTTTATTATGGTGCTAATTTCACTTCGCATTTATATCACTCTGTGGGTTTTTGGGCGCTTTATAGACTCCGTTGCCGACATTGCTTCCTCGATTTATGGCAGTGCGGCAATATTAGAGAGGGATTCGTACGATATTAAATGAACTCAATTAAACTTCAGTTCCATAATCAAACAATGAATACGTTTTCAAAATTATTTCTCTTTCGCCCAATTTTTGCATGACCTCATGCGTAGTGTCAGTGCCATGGTTCTGACCGCGATGTAAGACTGAAGCGACCTTTTCTCTCAGTGCAAGTCGTAAATTATGAACATCCTCCCGTATGTTATTGCGAAAATTAAAAGAAAAAGAAAAAAAAATCAGTATCCAAAAAAATAGTTGCATAATATCGTGAGTTTAAATGGTGAAGTCCACACTGTCGGAGGATGCATCTCTGTGCGGCGGCTTCGGCGCGTGGTCTTTGTGGCATGCAAATTCGCACGGAGAACAGTGAACGGCGACATGCGAATGGGGGCTGGTGCTGGGTGCACCCGCTACAATGTCTTCCTCGCCGACGCCGAAGATCGGATCATTGAACTCCTCTCTGACTCACGCATGAGTATCATCGTAAAAAGCTCTTCAGAGGTGCTCCTATAACTTCATGCCAATCGCCAATTAAGAATTTAACATAGTCTCCGCGAGGTTAGAGGATTTTTCACGCGTACACATTACATTGAAAACATTTTGCATATTTTTTTTTTTTTTTTTATTATTATTATTTCATTTCTCCTTTATTGGTCAATTTAAATGCATTACATTATAAAAGAATATTAAACTACAAGTAACAAGGGTTAGAAATTTAAAATGGTGTGACCGTATTAAAGGAGAGAGAGAGAGAAGAGAACCGGAAACGCAATGAAAGCATACCATCGGCTCTCCCCTCCCGTCCTCCAGTAATTGGAGGACAAGACAACAAGATGACAGGGGACTAGATTAAAAAGAAAATGGGGCAATGAGCAGATTTAGCTATGTTAGGTTAATCTAAAATCTATGGCAAATCTAGTGTCTTAAAAACTAAAGATTTAACACTAATCACTTCTTTAGCAATACGTCTGATTCTAGTCCATGCTGTCAGGCTGCCAAGGGCGATTCTCTGGAAGTTCTGGACAGTCAGGTCTTCTCCCAGGTCAGCTGATAGTTCAAGTCTGTGTCTCATAAACCTATCACAGCCAAAGATGGTGTACATTTTGCATTGCAAAACATCTATCTCTCAGTCTTGCATAAAAGGACCTATCTGCATTGGAATACTAAGACACTCATGTTGTTTTCAATAAGAGCCGGAAATGTAATTCCTTATTTTCTCAGCCTTGTACTGATACTCAATAGAGCTCAATATTTTCCCCCCAAAAATTTCGAGCACCTCCTTTTGAGCCATAAAAGCGAACCTAGTCGGTCCGACGAGGACGGACTTATCTCGTCATCTGAAACATTATTTTAAAAATCTTTCAGTTTTTCCACAGATAATCATTTTTTCCACTTATTGCGCTCATCTTAAGAACCAGTGGCAATTCTTGAAAGTTAGCAACCCTGTTGTTCCCTCCATTTAAATGTATGTAAAACAATCGATTCTTGGTGATGCAGCTTGCCTCGCCTAAAATCGATATTTCCAATGAATTTAAAAAGAGAAAATACAGTGTTGCCAACTTGCGGAATCACCACTGCCAAGCGCCGAAATACAAACCTGCCGGATCGTAACTGATTTGGGATAACTGAAGGTACCTCTCAAGACAGTGCGCCATGTCTTAGCGATGAGTATGAGGGCAGTTGCGTGGCGTGCTTTGCGATACATCGATTCATCTACAATTTGAACCTATGAAAAAGAATCGATGGATAGGGTGTTCGCAGCGAACACCTTGACAATCGATCCTTTCCCATAGCCTCAAATGGGGAAATATCGATTATCGATCATGCACGCCACGCCACTGTATGAGAGTGGCGGGGGTGGAAGGTGACACTGGGATGATGCCTCAATGCACGATGCCCATGCCCGGATGGAGCTGAAAATCCTGATGGGTGAAGGAGTCCAGGGATCGGCATTCCATTATTCGGTCGCCGATCGATTTGTCACGCCGAAATGGGCCCAGAGAAGAGGGAAGGGGGCGGCTCCCCCTTTATTGGTCATCCATGGCGGTGCTCATGATGGTCGGGCTCCATAAGCTAGCGCGCGTATTGGCTATTCCTGATTGGATTCGCGCATGCTCTGTTGCCGCTCAGCAGGGACGAATACTGCCGTGCTAAGGAAAAACGCCGTAAGAACATTCGAGGGTTGCCAAATTTCCTTCGATAATATGTCTATTTTTTAGGATCGCCATGAATATTTTTCCTTAAAATTTTCAGGAGGCTTAGGTGAAATTGCGAACAAAATCATATGAAAAATTGGAAGAAATTTTCTAACATATTTTCTCAAAAATTCGTGATTTACCAAAGGAAATCTGGCAACGCCTAAAGGCTGATACGGCGTTCTTCCCTAGCACGGTGGAATAGAAATTCTCCACCGAGGATCCTCAGGGTCCAGGAAAATGCTACTGACCCTAGATGGAAGGTGGTTGTTGCCAACCCTTGACGCTTATCACCTTCCTCTCTTATTGCCGAGGTCAAAGTTGAACATTTTTGTTGAGTGTAGCACATGATTGGTTTAAAAAATGGGTAGATTCTATGGGTAAAAATGGCTGTTTAGTTAAAGTAAAGTTCACGGCGATGAAAGCAAATAGAAAAACCTTATTATCTGTCGTTTCCATCTCCACAGAACGCCTGATGTTTTTTGGATCTTTATAGCTTCATGGCTCACTGGCTCAGCTAATTACACGGAGAAAAAAACTTTGTACATGGGATCCGAAGTTGAGGTCATATGGATCTCTGAAGTTTTCTGATCACGCATCCGAAAACTTGAGGTCGAGCTGCCGAAGTTCGGGTCAGACATCGAGACCCTTCTGTATGCACCGGAGTTCTTCAGATGTGTAACCCGAACTCTTCGGTATATATCGAAGTGCTTCAGATGTCTGACCCGAACTTCGACAGCTGGACCTCAAGTTTTTAGATACTTGATCCGAAAACTTCAGAGATCCATATGACCTCAACTTCGGGTCCCACGCACGAAGTTTTTTTCTCCGTGTAGAAATTATGATTGTTACCACTCATAAAGAAATATAGCCGGTGTAGTATACCGTTCTTAGGAAAATGCTATTCGGTATGAATTTCAAGTTATAAAGTTGGCTTGTGCCTCTTCGAAAAAATTCAATTGGAGCGGAAATTTTGAAACATGAAATTTCGCAATGAAGATTCGTGGTTTTGCACTTTAGCTCTCGATATATATGCTTAGGAAGACCACATATATTTACAAGTAAATTTAATCGAACTAAAGAACGCAAACGCTGTACATGCGCACATAGTTCCTTTCAACATTCGTCCAAAGATCCAAATAATATCTCGATCGATCAAAATATCATTAAGGTAATAAGGCAACGTTGACAGTCGGGACGCGATCCATCAGCTAAGCAAATACACCTCAACCGTACTTCTTACCTGCATCCCATCTCGTTCTTAAATATTTTCTCCTCAGTCCTTCCTAATCCGGTCAAGTTTCGGATGCGTGAAAAATTTGAGATGCTACCAACACAACTGGCTCTTCGTTTTAAATATTCTACGCATTGAAATATGTTACCGACCGGAATATTACATAGTAATCAAGTGACTCGTCATCGATTTGAAATTTGTTATAGTCAAGTTTTGGAGAATCGATCAACGGTTTAGAAGGAGAGGGCGAGGAGGAGAGAGCCCTAGCTAAGGAAAAACACCGTAAGGACATTTAGACGTTGCCAAAATTCTGCTGGAAATAATGCAAATTTGCGTTTTTTCCAGATGGTAGGAATCAGAAAGAACCTAACTACATCAGACGTTGCATAATTGCCTCTCGTGTTTTCATTTTTTACGAGGAAACGAAGCAGCATTTCGCTTTGAAATTTTGAAAAAATACCTTAGCCAAAATTTACACGGAGTTTCAAGCCTTTGTGTTGCTAAGTTTGCCTGTAAAAAAATATTTTACAAAGGAAAATCAGGCATCGTGAAATTCAGTTATGCCGACTTGCGTTAAGTCCATCCAATTCATGTACATCTTTTAATTTGTCATCGAGTTCTATTCACATTTCGCTCTATGTGTTCAAAAATGTTAAGTAGAAATGTGCTTAGCCTTTCAACATAATTATTAGGGAAAACCTCCCAAAATTGACATAAGAAGGTCGGAAAATGGTAAAAGCCGCACAACTAGGACATTTTAGGCCACTTAGAACCCCATTCTCTGAAGCTAAAAATAATGGCTAAATTATAAGAATTAAAGCAAGAAAATGATCATGCAACTGACGAAGGTAGGAATCAGTGCAAATTGAAATACGACCTGTGATCGGTGCTTTTCACAATGTCTCAGGTCTGGGTTCGACATCATGGGAGAATGCAATAGTGTATTTCCCGTGTATTTTCTTCGGAAAATACACTGAAAAGTAGGTATTTGCATATTGAGGCTTGTTTACCCCGTCACGTAGGTCGGTACAGGTACTAGAGCAAAATCCGGAATTAGAAGTATGAAAAATGGACCATAACGTCCGATTTTTTTGCTTAAATCAACTCTTGGTATAATTTCAAACACTTTATATGGAATGAATTTTCTTCATAAAGTACACTATTTCCAAGAGAATCGATGATAAAACCGTCCGTATACCGACCTACGCCATTAAAAATATCCAAGATGCCCGAGATGCAAACGCACCTCCTTTTTTCCCTGTGGAAGAAGAGATCAAGGACAACCGAGTGATGAGAGTTTTTAACCACTTTCTGCGAAATGAATATTTTATCTGGTGGAACATGGCAACGTTCAAATGTCCATATGCCGTTTTTAATTAGCATGGAAGAGTCGATATGGATTCTGTAAAAAAATCAGCGAGGACCGAAAAACTCGCGTGTGGCGAAATGTCGAGGCGAGGATTGATTTATCTGCGGGATTGACAATTATTCCATGTTGAGTTTGTTGTGCGATTTTTTCGTATAATATGATCGCCGACCGCTTGTCGTGTTTGCTTCGTGTTGATTGGATGAACCCCTGCCCGTTCGTTGGCTCTAGATTTATTCTGCCGTGCTAAGGAAGAACGCCGTATGAACATCCGAGAGTTGTAAAATTTCCCTCTTTAAAATGCTTCTCATTGAGGCAAGTTATGAATATTTTTCCTTGAAAATTCCAAGAACTTTAGGTAAAATTGCGAACATAATTACCTGATAAATTAAAGGAAAAATATCCAGATGTTTACCAGGAAATTCGAGTTTCATCAAAGGAAATTTGGCAACGCCTGAAGGCTTATACGGCGTTTTTCCTCAGCACGACATTATTCTTTTCCTGAATTTTGAGACTCAGTTTCCGAATATTCCGTGTCGTTGCCTCGTTAATTGTTAATTGGCAGGAGAATTTAAGGAAAAACGAGACATGGCGAGGGATCGGAAAGAATAAGGGTCAGATGAAATCAAGACAAGTTAGTGTGTTTACACGGAGATTTCTAACTCGGAAAAATAAATCAAATGATTTAACATTGTTGAATATACGGGTTTTCGGAGGAAGGGGCCTCAAAGGCTCACCATTAATTCCTATATCAGACATTTCAGCCATAGTATGTAGCCCGAAAATATGCCGTGATAGAAACAAATAATTAATTAATTCCTGTATATACGTGGCTACTTATACATTTTCGGGAAATTAGTGAGGAAATACATATCAATCCATAGTTATTATTATTCACGGTTTATTCTGAAGTGTCTGAAAATTTTAAATAAGAATATTCACGACTTTTTCACTAAATAAATATTTTTCTGCGAAGATTTGGCAAAGTTTGTATAGCCACATACCGGAAAAGTGGATATGGATCTTATATAAAAAAGTGTTTTATTTAATCAAGATGCAAACTTTATCTTGTAGTAGACCTAGGCTTTTTGACGCCTGGAAGTTTGCCTAGGACCTAGGTAATTTCTGTGTACCTAGGCCCTAGGTACACAGAAATTACTGGTTTCTCACTTATAAGTTGAATTTTGAAATTTTTCATCCTCCTCCCTCCCGAGTCACACCAAGTTCTAAAATTGTGATGACTCGTATTTTTGTTTTGATTTATAATTTCTTTTCCTATCTCAGTTGGTCGATCCCACGATAGCCGACTGATCGAATCATAATGTGTGAACAGAAGTGATGGTGTCGACTGCAGTTGGAGTAAAAATAGGTTTCTATTTTTACTCCAACTGCAGTATCATTTAGATAGAAGTATAGCGGAGAAAAGAGCAGTCTATGAGTTTTTTCGTTTTCCAATTCGGGTATAATTAGATATCGATGGATATCGGTTAATCCGGCTTACTAATTAAAACTCAAAAGCCGCCTGCCTGGCCGCCCGAGCCCTCTCGCACAGTGGCGTGGCGTGAATTGCGATTTATCGATTGTTATGCCATTTAAACCTATGAAAAAAGATCGATTATCAGGGTGTTCGCAGCGAATACCTTAGTAATCGATTCTTTACCATAGCTTCAAATGGCGGGATATCGATAATCGATTATTCACGCCACGCCACTGCTCTCGCATAACGTTCATAGACACCCTGCCTAAGTATAAACAGCGTATAAAAACTCAAATGTTGCCAAATATCCCGAAGAAAAATTTGTATTTTCAAAAAGAAGCCATGAATATTTTTTAATGAGATTTTCAGATCCCAAAAATCAAACTGCGAATAGAATTCTCTGAATAATTGATAGGTGGGTATTTGTAAGTTCACCAGAAAATTTCGTGGTTTTTTCCAAGGAAATATGACAACGCCCGAAAGCTCATGCGGCGTTCTCATCAATAGGGTAGTACAGTTTGATCCCATCTAGTCACAGATGCTGCGTTGACTCAACTCTAGCATTCAAATTGCTTCGATTTAACCTGATTTTTTTTTTTTTATCGTTTCCGTTTTTATTCTTTATGCATTATCTCCCCATGTTTTTAATTCTTGTCGATGATGTTCCTTTGCGCTGTGCTGCCGAGTTACGGTTATTACTGGGAGAAAAAAAAATTCGGCGTATTGAACACAAAGTCGTTTGGTTGAGGTAATACTAAAGTTTTCGGTCATAGAAAGACTGTGCTCCATATAACCTAAATCTTCGGCAAAGGAAAAGACTCTCAACGTAACCAAAAAAACTTTACTTACCTGACCTGAAGTTTCTTTCTTACGACTAAAAACTTCAGGGTCCTAGGCAAGAACTAGGGTGTTCCATTTGGTGAACCAAAATTGCTTATCTGCGTGCACCAAATCCTTAAAATTATGCGTTTCTTCCACGTAGGTTGATTTAAATAAAACAAAAAATTAGATGATTCTGCCCAAATTAAGACGCAAAATTTTTTTAAGGGGAAAACGACGGACGCAAGAGAGCACCAACTGATGGGCAAAAACTGTCAGCGAATTGGCAGTAAGTACACAATTGTGATCGCCCATGGTCAAAAAGACTTCATTATTATTGCTCATCCTTCCTCTAAATCACTTCGTTCTATCCCTGATGATTCATGATGACTCAAACCTGGTTCCAACGTAACCCTGCTTGTTTACTTTCGTGGCGTTACCATTTTGTTAGTTCCCTTTGAGCTAATGAATACCCACGAGCCTTAACTTCCTTAGTCCCATGCGTTTTTCCACTCTCGCTAAGGGGTCGTCCCTGAAATACGTAACGCACTTTTCCGGCATTGGTGACCCCCTTCCCCCTTGTAAAGCTTTTATGGCAAAGGCCCCTATCGTTTACCACGTAAAAACAAAATGGCTTAACGCCCCTCGACCCCCTTTCTCCCCCTAGCGTATACTACCAAATTTAAAGACGGCCTCTAAGAGCCGCATCAAGCAGAACAAATGTATCTACGCATGTTAGAGAGTCTTTTTTGCATATAATGGACCACTAGACAAGGTACGAATTTAAGCAATCTGATACATGCTCCTTGATCAGAATTTAACGTAGAACACGATTCTTGTAACGAAAATTACTGAAACCAACTCCTAACAAAGATATTAACGTTTTTATTTCACACTGGTTCGAGGAATTTGAACTGCCCGCTCACAAGAAACTCAAAGCTCTACGTGAGTCAAATCGCGCACTACAACGGTTTCAGCAAGCTTCTCAATCGAGCAATGTTCATTTCCAGCCATGTGTTGTTCAAACTACAAGCAATTTGCTATAGCTGAGCCAAAGCGTCAAGATCGAGGTTGCCAAATTTTTATATCGCAGAGACTATCATGAAAACCTTTAGCGCGCGATGTGAATCACGTAGATCATTGAGTTTTCATGAGCGGATCGTTTGAATTCACGCATCAAGAATCATTAAATATCTTCGTAAGGAGTTGATATCGGTAATTTTTGTTGTGCGCATCGTGTTTTACGTAAAATTTTGGTTAAGGAACAAGTATCAGAATGCTGAAATTCGTACCTTGTCTAGTGGTCCATTAATATTCGCCATTACCCTCAACTTGACATCCATGGACTAAAACCACGTGGTCGGCCACGCTTAAGCCGAAATGGAAAGCAGTAATATCCCTTTTTTTCGGGGGTAGGCGCGGAAAATGACCCTTTCCCCCCGGCATCCCCCTTATAATGCGGCTGGATGGCTCGATTTAAAACAAGGATAGTTTTGATTAAAGCGACGAGCCCGACACGGCGCGGAGAGGGGGAGGGGGGTGCGGATATGGGCAATTAGCGATCGTACTCGCATTAATAAAATAATAATCATGATTCCATTTCCTCTCGTTACGGCACGTTCGCTCACCCGCTGACCCCCTGGCCTCCGAGTCCGATCCGCTGTATACCCCGCTGAGCATGGCCAAAACCGCGTTTGTCTCGTGACAATCCCGGAGTAATAGGCGGTTTTATACACAGCAAGGCTCCAGCCGAGCTTGAGAGGAGGGGGTGCTCATTCACGTTTTCAATACAATCGGAGATTTTGCACTTCGCAGTCTGCGGCCCTCTGAAATTGAATGTTCCGAGTGTTATTTTCACTGGAAAAAAACCACATTGGAATCCGGAGTCCAAACTCTTAAAAACATCGTCAAGAAAAAGTACTCTTGATTCGATCAGAATCTAGCTTAAATCAAGAACTAAGCCTCTTAATTTAAGCGGATTTTGTTTTTATTCCAGCAAAAATCCGATTGAATCAAGAGTATTTTTTCTTGTCAATGTTTCCAAGAGTCTTGACTATAGATCCAATGTGTTTTTTTTTCCAGTGTTGTCTCTCAATTTTAGAAAATTGACCGATCGAAAATTTTAAAACGAGCCTTTTAAATTGAAAAAATAAATAACGGAGGAACGTGTTTTCTGACACTCTTGTAAACTCTGATTCGTTTGTGGTAATTTGTTACTATTTCACCCTCTAAAAATGTCTTGCAAATTATGTTACGAAAGACTAAAATAATGAGGTCAGCTCAGACATTTTTCGCAAGAACGAGGTGTAAGTTTTGTGCGGTGCTGTCCAGATTGTGCAATTGCGTATATTAAAGTAGTGAACGGAACCCAACAAACACACAGGCTATTAATTTTCATTGGAGAGATTACAGAAGTACACTAGCTTTTTTGGAGGAAAAACTTTCATATGACCTTCATATCGTCCCGTTTCGAACTGAGATCTCATCAGAAATTGAAACCTCAAACGTAGTTTCCTCAAAGAATGGCTAAGCTGTGAACCACTACACTAGGTAGATTTTACAGAATCACCAGACTTGCTCTCTCATCAAAAGTTCGTGTATAACTGATTGGACTTACTAAGAATTCTAAAATCAACTCAAAAGGAGAAAAGGGTTTAATATTTCCGGCGCTCATAACCTCTCGCCATCTCGCCTATGAAGAAAAATACAGTAAAATAAGTAAACGAAGTAAAGAAACATAAAACAAAATGTATTATTAGTTGAACACAAATAATCTTTTAACTAAAATCAGATTTGCTGATTTCATAAACAAAATCCATCCCCTTCTGATGTAAGGTGCTTATAAATTTATCAAGAACAATTCAGAAAACCGTGAGAGAATCATTTCACAAACTTCCTCGTAGTTCAGCGTACTACTAAAATTAAAATTTTAATGTTCGAAAGAAAAGTTTGCATCCATAAATATCCACGGAAAATACTAATTTCTTGCTTAGAAATTTTAATCGAAAATTTTGAATGAGTCCATCATGCTGTTGTATTTCTAATACTTTTTATTCTTAAATGTAATGAAATTGTTTATATTTTCATGTGACAGGTAAAAGCGTTTAAAAAATAATAATAAAATGAAATAAAACATGGAACAAACTTTGTTGATTCACAAGATAATTTTAGGCATTTTTCAGAATTTTGAAGACTCTGGTGTAGATTTTGAAAGAAAAAAAAAGGGGGGGGGGGAATGCACACCCTGTGAATAGTTTGGATATGGAAATGCTAAATAAAACAACTTACTGTGTTTCCATCTACCACAGATGTTCGTGACTCAATATTTCAAGCCGAATTTGAAGTACTTAGGACCGGTCGAATGTGTTAAACTTTTTACATTGGCTCTTGCACCGGTATACATGGAGCGTCGCCTGCGGCTGCGCCGGCGCCGGCGACGGCACCACCGGTATATGGATCGTCCGTTCTGGATCGTCGTTCTGCTGAACCGAAGTCTGTTGAACGAATTTGGATTTTGGGAGTTCATATCCTACAACTTGTGTTACCAAGGCGAACATGCCAATAATAGCTACCATCAAACATGAGACAAACGTAGAATGGAATTTCATGTCGCAAAAGATGGGCAAGAATGAACAGGCAGGGATCTGATCACGCACAGAGGCTGAATCACAATGGGAAACTGAGACTATCGAGCCTTCAGCCGTGCTTTTGTATCTCTGTTCTCACGAAGGATGTTACGAACTCATCAACTAGATTGGTTTTGCGTATTTCTACCAGAGCAACCCAACAGTGCATCAACATTAGTCTTAGGAAGTTGTATCTGAAATTAAAAATTATCAACTTAAACTTTAAAAAAAAATTATCAATTTCCACCTTGAACTCACGGTAGAGGGTTGATATCAGTCGGTCAGTATGATAGCGGAGTTGAGTGCCGTGATCTTTGCTACGTAACGGTCAGGATAAGGTGAATCTTACAAAGTAACGCTGAGTTTCGTCCATTTAAAGGCTTGCAAATCAAGCGATGTCTATCAGAGCAGTCTGTCTCGCCTGGAATCGATTACTTACAACGCATTCAAATGGAGAAAAACGGTAAACAGTGGATTCTACACTTCTGTGATGTGCCATTATGCAATTTTCGTGCAATGTAACTTGCGCAGAGTCTCTTTACTCGGCTACTTTACAAGCGTACAACAGCGGACCGATTATTGAAATATGTAGACAAAGCTATGGATAAAGAGGACAAAAGGGATGTGGAGGGATCCTATTGGTGGAAGCGGGTGGTTGCAATGGACAAAGAAGTAGGTAACCCGGCAACCCACTATAGAAACCCTACATTTAGTCCATCATTTCTTTCCTCCCTCAGTCAATAGGAACCACCCATTTTAACAAATAGGGTTGCTCCATTCTCCTTACGTTTTCTTTGCCTATAGCTTTGTCTATCAATTTCAATAATCAGCCGGCGGACCCATTATCAACTTGAATTAACATTAAAAATTACCACGCCGCGTTTTGTGTGATTTCAGCAACTTGATTGATTGATATTAACCCTAATGATGAGTTATAGAGCTGTAACTAGGTGCTAGGATTTAAAAATATTCATCTCTGAGTGGACGTGTTCCAAAAAATGATACTCAGTCATGATGATCAAGGATAGCCAAAAGTAGACCACGGGTTGAGTGCCGAATGGGAGGGTGGTATGAAAATGCCTCGATCTCACCCTCCTCCTCCGAAATAAAATACCACGCATTGAGTCGGGACGACCTCTTCAAAATCTGGAGTGTGACGGATCTTTGAATAAAGTGTCAATTTATCGACGACGATCGCCCTTGCGGGCATTGTCCCCTCCTTTGACTTTTGAAAACTGTCAAAAACCTCATATTTGTCATCGTCCTGTGACGAATCGGATCGCGCTTCGTCCACCTGTCCATGCCACCCTTCCCCTCCCCACCCCCTACCCCCCATTTATGCAGTATGCTTTTAACTACTGTCATTCCGAAGGAAATTGTAATATGGATATCCGCAACATTGTAAAATTCCCTCCAACAGAGCACGAATTTTCGGGTGAAATTGTGCATTTTCGTCCAGGCATTAAATGTATGTAAAACAATCGATTCTTGGTGAGGTAGCTTGCCTCGCCTATAATCGATCTTTTTCGATTATTCGATATTTCTTGATATTCAAAAAATCGATATTTTTAATGGGTTTAAACGGAGGAAAAAATAATAATGCCGACTTGCAAAATCGTCACTGTCTCTTCGACTCCTTAATTATTTTTCAGATCCTTCGAGAAGAAGGACTACGAAGACACCGCTGTTCTACCCTGCTAAGGAAGAACATCGTATGAACCTTCAAGCGTTGCCTTTGATTGCCTTTGATAAAACACGAATTTCCTGGTAAACTTATGAATATTTTTCTTCAAAATTTTCAGATGATTTTGCTCGAAATTCCGCCGAAAAGTCCTGAAAATTTCAAGAGAAAATATTCATAACTTTCCCAAGAAATGAAACTTTTATCGTTGGGAATTTGGCGACTCTCGAATTTTCATACGGCGTTCTTCCTTAGCACGGCAGTATTCTTGCTTCTGCGGACGAGCCGCCGCCACCGTAAGTCACGAGTAACGAATTCATAATTGAAGTTACAGAATTCTAAAGTACATTGAGCTGCGTGAGGACAGGCAAGGGTAGTAAAACCGCCCCCTCCCGCACGATCCCCAACCCCAACTAATTATCCTCGCAGATTCGGGAGAGAAGAGAGGATTAATTAGAGAAGAAGTAATAAAACTGACGATGAGTCAGAAACATGAGGCTAATCAAAGACTCTGAATTGTGTTAGCTAAGCCCTCTGGAGCCTTATGAAATTAGCGTCATTTCATAAAAGCTCAGATGAGCTTTAATTTTCCGCCTTCCTCGCCTCTGCGATGGTGCGCTTTGATACGCTACAGAAGCATTTCCTTTTTTTACCGGCTGCGTTAGTTGATCTTTTCGTAACTTTAACTTTTTTCTGTTGAAAGAATCAGAAGATGACTAGACAAAACATAATTTCAAAAGGATCACATTTGGATAGCATTTTGCGAAAAGGAACCAAAGGAATTTCAATGTCACTAAAATTGTGCAATTTTTTTAACTCGCAAATGGACCGCGTTTAACAGAAAGGAACCAAGCCACATCAGCTATTGCCAATTTTAACCGGGCAATCTAATTTTTTACGGGAAAACGTATGTGCGGATCCCTTTGAAAATGTTAAGGAATTTGCTTCGTATACTATGGAGAAATTTCACTGAAATTTGCACGAATATCCGCACAACTGTTTTCATGTAAAAAATTAAATTAGCCGATTAAATTTGGCAATAGCTGATGTGGCTTGGTTCCTTTCTGTTGAACGCTGTCCAAATATAAATACTCGTCGAAACAAGTTGTATCTTAACTCCCAATAAAATATAGATTCAAGACTGAAATTTATTACCTTTGTGACTTTAATGTTTTTCATGACTTCAGTAATTTCATTGCGAAGGATGTACACTGAAAAAAAAGTAGCTTGGATCAAGCATGATAATTCTTGAATATGCCGCCAAGAATTTTTTTATCTTGCTTTAAGCTGACTTTTTCTTGATTCAAGAAAAATAATGCTTGGGATAAGCAAAAAAGTAGCTTATATTAACCAGCAAGATTCTTGATTTAAGAAGAAATACTTCTTGGCAGCCAATTTAAGATTCTTTTTTTTCAGTGTAAGTTACACAATCATAGCTACATTAAAATACTCTTGGTTCCTTTTTGCAAAATGCAATCCATTTAGCAAAAAGGAACCAGCGCGATTACAATGTTTTCAAAAACATGCACCCTCTCCTTCTTTTTTAAAAATACTTAATATACGTAAAGTATTATAATTTACAAAATTATTTTCCCTTAGAATTAACAATATTTTGGTGGGAAGTCAAAGCTGTTTGCTATTCCGGGAGATTTTTTTTTGGATAATTCTGAAGAAGCAACTTTTTTACAACACTGTAATAGCGCTGGTTCCTTTTTGCTAAATCCAATCCAATAATGATTAGTCATTTTGAAACCGAGTCTGCTACGAACTTTTGCAAAAATTTGTCGATGTAAGCTGTCTCTGGTCCCTTTGTTGAAAATAAGAGGTATGACTAGGTAAAGAATCCTACCAGTATTATGATGGATCTCTACTAGTCAAATCTCTTCTACCAACGCTCTGTCTGCAGAGCAGTCTGGCCGCACTTGAATTTTTGGTCTGAGAAAGAACTATGGTTAAAATTACCATATTCTTTGTGTTCCGTATGCACTCCTTATCGATGATAATTATGACCAGTATAAATGGTAATTTTACCTCTACGTTGTTAATTTTATCACTAATTTAGTGAAATGATCACCCACTGTTGAAAAAATAATTAGTATTGATACTATATTAGTAAACTACTATTACTTACTTATACTTACTCACTTTACTTACCATTTCCTTATTGGTACTATATTAGTATTAGTATATTGGTACTACTTATATTAGTACTGGCTACTTTCAGTAAAGAGCTCTTTAGGAACACTTCTGATTGAGGAGTTTAGGCATGGTTTTTGAACCACATGAATTCATCGTCAACTTTAGATGAATTGATCGTATTTCCTCGTTTACAACTGAACCTCCTCTAGATTTGCTCACAGTAGTGACCTATAGTGATCATAGTGATAGTCACTATAGTGAATCAAAATTGTGTGCTAATATTCCCAAAATATCTGTTTCGGCGCTTTGTACAAGATTGTCTGTTAATCGGACAAGCTGTTGGTACAAAATTAATCGCATGTGCATGATGTACTATACGAGGGAAATGTGTGACGTGTTTGGGGATGGGACAGTGTTAGGGTCAGGTTTAGCAGGGAGAAATTGGGGCTAGGTAATCAAAATTTCGGAGGCTGAAGAGAAGTTAGTCGCTGAACTTTTCGGCCCAGTTGACAAGAGATACTCATAACCTGGCAAATCCAAAGTTGTCAAATGTATGCTATGATATGGAATTTCCATTATGAGTCCGAAAAAGGACCAAGTCAATCAGTATGAATTAGACACATTGTTAACACCGTCAAGAATTTGGTACTGGCCTTTAGATTTCACAAAGAACACATTTAATGGTCATCGCGTTTTTTTTTTCCGTGAGGGCAAATTAGTTTCTTAGATGAGACCAGACTGCGGAGGGTTTCTTACAATGAATATAAGATGTTCGATTTTTGAAGCAAAACTCGTGGTGTGGAGGGATCTTAACTCACAGGCACACCCAAATTTTGGCGAAAACATGTGAAAATTACGTCTTGGTTTAACTTGTCGTATACATTTTATACAGTCAAAAATTCAAAGTTAAAAAAACCCTTTCTTAACAGAAAAAGAGAAATTAAATTTTCTCGTTGACATTGAGTTCTATCAAGAAATACAACTATGAACCTATTTTTCGATTCTTTTTTCTTCTTTCTGCTGAACCCGATAGAATTGAATCCTTCAGTTCGAAAACGACACAACTCTGAAAATACCAAAAATGTGTTATATTGCGGAAAATTGTTTTTTTGGTTGGACACAAATTTCATCCCATTTTATTTTATTTGATTTTCGGCAACACAGTGTCATGAAACGTAAGAAAGAAATGAAAGATTCCGGTGAAATATCTCATGAAATTTCACGAGGCTGTGAAACTTTTCATATTTTCAGGGGCTAGAGTAGGCAACCCGCACTCAAACACACAAAAATAGAAGAAAGTCAATATTTTTAAATTTTGCGAAACACGATAACGAACCGGTATTTTTCAATATGTTTCATAAATTTCTGAAATTTCATGAAATATCACATGAAATTTCAAAATTTCATTTTTCATGAAATTTTGCCACCCGATTCGGCAACACTGCGTCACTGCGGAGGGGAAGACGGCATCAGTGAGTATCAGAGACTGGCCAGACTTCATCATAAAGTGCCCATCGCGCGCGATGAATCAGCCGTGACACAACCCCTTCGCAGCACCTACGAGGCGGACGAACCGCGGTGCCGGGCAAACAAATGGGTTGCATACGCTCAAGGCGCTTCCGCCTCGCCCCTTCCATCCCGCTCGGACCATTTTTCATGCAAATCTTCATTTACCCCCGATTTATTATTCAAGAGCAATATATTAGAGCTAAGTCCCGACCGGCCGGGGGCAACAAGCTGACGGGCGGCGGAGGGGGTGTCCCAGAAATTTCAACAAATTTAATATTCTGACAAGTTCCGGGGAGTGAAAAAATTGTCGTTCGCCAACCCGGCTCAAAGTTGCACGACACCTTGCGGACATTATTCTGACGCCTGCATATTCAACTCCGCTCCCCGTTTCAGCTGCGGTGTCATGGCTGTCTTCGTCGTCGCAATTACCCACCATGATGTCAAATCTAAGCTTAATTTCTTCAATTAAAATCAAGCTCCGACCAGGAAAGTAGGTTATAAGGGCTCTTAATTTTTTTTATTTTTTTTTTGCCTTTTCTGCCAGAAACAAGAGACTCTCCACTGGCCTTTAGGCGACGGGTGACTCGATAACTTACTGAGATTCAACACTTTCTTATGGTCAATTGGATTGCATTTTGCAATTAGGAACTATAAATTCCGGCCCGGTTTAAAAACAACGCATGTGCTATTAGTTCCCCTATGCACAAAAGTGTTTTTTCAGATGAGCCATGATTTATAGTTCCAAATTGCAAAATGCAGTACAATTATAAGAGAGCAACAGTCATCATACCCACTAGGTGGATGAATAGCCTCGGGTGACATAATGAGCCAAACAAGTTTACCAAACTTCATTATGTCTGCAAAACGAAATACCCAACTCGTTGTTCAGCATCCACCGTGCAGGTAGGTCAACAGTTGAATGATGGAGTCCCGAGAGTAAAAGCTTAGCCATGCAGGGTCTCTTGGCAGGTTTTCTGCCATACCGTCTCCTTCCCAGGAATTAGGTTTATTTTACCACGATGGAACTCCGTGCTAGCAGTTTTGGAGTGTCTAAGCTCAAATTTTGTCCCAAATTTCGTCGTTTCCTTTACGATAGAACGTAACTGCCTTTTAATGTTGCCAAATTCCCTCTCGCAAACTGCATTCCAGGAGAATCTTTGGCATTTCTATCTAAAATATCACTGAGTTTCTTCTGATCTCATGGACAGGTCACTTTGCACACAGGTATATTCTTCCTTTTAAAAAAAGAAAAAAAAAATAATTGTTCAGGTCAATTTTGCAACCTAAGCTCTAGTTGAAGTTTGCAACAGGCCCATTCTGAGTGCGGAACCAAGAATTAGCAAAATTTGGCAACACCCTGTGTACCTCAGTTTTTAAATTTCACACTTAGCGTCTCTTCGTATATTCTGCTCCCGGCTCTCTCCTTTTCAGTGGCGTGGCGTGAATGATCGATTATCGATATCTCGCCGTTTGAAGCTATGGTAAAGAATCGATTACTGAGGTGTTCGCTGCGAACACCCTGATAATCGATCTTTTTTCACAGGTTTGAGTGATGTATCAATCGATATATCGCAAAGCACGCCACGCCACTGCTCCTTTTCTAATTTCAAGCTCAGCTTGTGACTGTTCCTGCTCTCCAGTCCTTGGGGAGAGAGAGAGAAGAATAGGGTGACCTACGTCGTGTCCAACAGGAGCAGGGTAGACGCTCTACGCGAGATCAGTGCAAAAAGAAAAAAGTCCTCACAAACCCTGGTCACTATAAATGGATTTAACTTAAACAAAATCAGAGCTTAATAAATAGAGATAATTGAAGGTGTTTTCGATTTCTGAATGCGACGATGTTTAACGGGCGAATGTTGGCGCTCGAATATTATTCATATTCGACAAAATTCTCAAGGACCGTACATCAACTGAAAACCCGTCGTCAATTTTAGTTTTTTCCCGGCCCATACGTAAATTTTCAATGACTGATTTTGTTTAGGTTGATAAAGGAATTTTTTCAAGAGCGAAAAGTCCTATTTGACTTATAATATAAAAAATGAGCATTGATTTTTAATCCTTTCGATCAAGTTACATGTTATTTCTTCTCTCCCGGAACATTTTGACCAAAAGTCCTACATTAGCTCATGTCATTAGTTCTCAATAATCTGCGATAATTGACTAGCAATAACGATAACCTGAGTCAAACAGTAACTCTCTCCATCAAAAGCATCGGTTCCGTTACCGATGAACTAATCACCAACTCCGGATTTTTCCCAAATGAATTCAAAGCTAAAAGACTACAGAACTCAAAGAGAACAACAGAGAAACTTCAACTTGGAATCATTAATTTAGGTGGAATGCTCAGATTCTGGGAACGGTGGAAACCCATGATAACTTTAGCGGAAACTTTCATCGAACAACTGAAAAAACCGATCGAGTTCTCATGAACTCCTTTTAAGTTGTCGAATTGCTGGCACAAATCCGGATCATAAAGGCCTTACTTTGTTTTACCTCCTCCCTTTTTTTCTTACTCTTTTGTTTGTTTTTTTGTTTCCTCTCTGTGTATATAGCTTGATAATACTACTACTAAAGCAAGAGCGCAGGAATCTTATTGTAGGTTCTTCGGTTTTTTTTATCTCTAACAAAGTGTTCAATCACGAGAAAACCAATTAAATTTCACTCTTCATATTTGTCCTCAGAGGCAAATTTTTAAGGGTTTTGTCAAGTTGGTTTTAAAAATCAAAATTTAAGCCGTAGCGTTGAAAAAATAAAATTCTAGGATCCCAAGGAATACTTAAAAGCGAGCTGGTTCATTCTTGTGCCATTAGATGGTCTATTGCATATAAAGTATATAAAGCTGCTAAAAAAAGCTGTAACCATAGAGGAGTAAAAATTCTTTTTTCTCCGACCTGCATTCTTTGAACCCTCGAATTTTGCAAAATACACTTTGAGAATATCTAAATGCAGCCCTCTACCCAAATGGCTCCATCCTTCAGTGCTCCTTCGGCATCCCCTTTCTCTGTAAAAAAATCATAAAAAAATTTGAATTAAAGGATAGAATTGAATTTGCACAGATCACAGGCGGTTGATATCACTTCTTATCTGCACCAAAATTCAAACTTCATAGCGGGTTCTTCTTACAGAATTTACAGAATATGTTTCGAGAGAATCCAAGAACAGCCCCCTTCCCAAATGCCTCCATCCTTCAGTGCTCCCTGTGCATTCCCTTTCTCTGAAAAGAAAATCATAAGAAAATTTGAATTAAAGGATAAAATTGAATTTGTACAGATCCCTTCTTATCTGCACCGAAATTCAAACTTCACATTGGGTTCTTTTTGCAGATGTCCGCACAGTTTTCATCTGATCTCGAGTTGATCGGAAGTGTGCCACCTTTCCTCGCGGTCTAGCGGCTCGATCTTTGAATCGATATCGAATGACCATGATTGATAGGAAGCATTGCTAAGATAGGGATTTACCGATATCGATTGAAAGTATTGTTAAGATAGGTATTTATCGATACCTAATGACCTTGATCGATAGAAAGCATTGCTAAGATGGATTTATCGATCAGGATCTATCGATAACGATTCAACAATCGAGCCGCAAGAGACTTCGCGACTTCGACGGAGCAGAAAATCAGGCTCTCAACCTCCCGCGTAGCCTTTCCGCCCGTCTCCAAAGGCGATCCTCAAAGGGTTGAAATCGATTTCTGATTTCGCCACCGCGCACCTTCCGATCGAACAAAGAGCGTATCTGCATCGCGTTTCCCGAAACGACAGCTGCGGTGTTTCGTTTTATTTTCATTTTCGGTCGAGTGCTCCACCGTGGCAGCTGTGTGGACCCAAAAAGGATTATCTTCGACCTACCTGTGCTGCAGCCTATTTGGAGGAAGAGGGGGGGGGGGGGTTTCTTCGGGTCCACCGACGCGCTTGTGGACGCAGGACACAGGAGTTGGAGTAATTTATTCACCTGGGCCACTGCTTACACGTTGTTCTTTATTTTTATTTTTATCTTTCTGCTCTGAGCACCAACCACGGCAGCCTGATTAAAATCCTCGGTTTTAAGACGTGGAACAGGACTTGTCGCAGAGATTGGTCCAGCCCCTGATGCCGATTCGCCGATGAAAAATCATGATTTTTTTAGTTCGTAGGCTCCTTTTAGGGAAAAAACTTGAATCGACACATGTCATGCGAGGGGTATATTAGGCCTTGTCTCCCCGGGACGTTTTCACGGGATTTGTCTCAGGGAAATCCCACTTACAAAGTTGGGAAAAATATTGAGTTAGTCAATTTCTCCCAATATGGTCCTTGTGCTCCTTGTAGATATATCTGATACCAACGAGAGAAATTTCAGCGATCTTATTCTTAATTTAAGTTTTCCCCCTTGTTTCTTAGCCTTTTTTCAGGAATTATATTAAAAATATCGTTATATAATCTACAAGTATTATAGTCTAAAGTACTACTACAAGTACTTCCTTATATCTACCTACCTACATGGTTTAAAATTAAAACAAGACGAATTGCATTAAATTTACAGGGTTACGTTAGATAACACAATGATTATCAGCCTTATTTTCATCATTATTTTAAGAGGATATGAATTCGATCGACATGAATCGATCGGAAAACAAAAACTTGAACCGATCGCCACCGATTCGATCGACAAAATTTGATCGATTGTTCGATTCGATCGATTTCGGTCTGTCGATCCATCGATTCGACTCTGGTTTTATATTAATTCATCGATCGATTCACTTTTTTATTTTTCGATCGCTTCATGTCGATCAACAAGTCCACGCCCTACACTCTTAACTTGGCATTTAGACTCTACACTGGAAAAAAAACAACACATTGGATCTAGAGTCCAGACTCCTGAAAAAATTGACAAGAAAAGTGACTCTTGATTCAATCAGATTTAAGCTTAAATCAAAAGGAAATCCGCTCAAATCAAGAGGCTTGGTTCTTGATTTAAGCTGAAATCTGATTGAATCAAGAGTATTTTTTCTTGTCGATGTTTTTGAGAGTCTGGACTCTAGATCCAATGTGTTTTTTTTCCAGTGTACCTTTACCCGATGTTTACACACAACCGGGTACATTTGAAATTTGCACAGATCGGCAACTTGGATTGTGTGCTCAACCGTGGAGCAGGTCGCCGGGTGGCTGGGCCGGTGCTCCTGGACAGGCCGTTGAAAGGACAAGTTCTCCGAGCGGTGTTGCTTGGGTTGTTTTCATCCCCTAGCACTGGGCGATGCCGGATCCGCGGTGAGCGCCCTAAACGGCAACCCCGCCGCCAGGATTTCGCCTCTCCTTTGCATGACGGAGGAGCGCGTCTCGTCCTAATGATGACCATCTATATGCTGCTCCACCCGGTTCGCCGCAGTCTGGGACTGTCCCACCGATTAATTGAAAAAGAGTCGCAGGAGTAAATCGATAAAAAAAAAAATCTCCGGATTAAAAACGTATTCTCCGTTTTGATGCGAGATGCGATTCGCTTTTGATTTTTTTATCTGTTTCAAGAATCCATGCTGTAGCGCACTGTTAAAAATCGAGGAGTGAAATTCGGTTGTAGGGTTTTTTTTTTTTTTTTTTTTTTTTTTTTTTTTTTTTTTTTTAAATCTGTTATTTGCATTTTGCCTATACTATACAGTATTAAGAAATATCAGTTTAACAATTTATAGAATAAGTTAAGACTAATTGGTAGATCGAAGATCCTAGCGTAAATACTAGATTAATGAAACATTAATACGCATATTAGTTAGTGAGGTGGAGTATATATGAACCGCGACAGAAAGGAACCAAGCCACATCAGCTATTGCCAAATTCAACACGGCGATTTATTGTTTTGTAAGAGAACGTTTGTGTGACTTCCTTTAAAAATGTTAAGGGATTTGCTTTGTATTGTGCAGAAAATTTCCTGGTATTTGCACAAAAATCCGCACAACCCTTTTCAAGTAAAAAATTAAATTGTCCAATGAAATTTGGCGATAGCTGATGTGGCTTGGTTCCTTTCTGCTTAACGCGCCCAAAAACCCCGAGTGATCTGAGTGCGAGTGAACTTAGCAACAAGTGTATGTCTCTCCGCAAAAAGAGTAGATTCCACTCCGTAATAGTGTAAGTAGTAGTAAGTGAGTAGTAAGTAGTAAGTGAATAGATTCTACTCCGCGCTCATATCACTCGGGGTTCTTGGGTGTAACATAGACTCCGGCACAGAATTTCACTCCACAATGTTCAGCAATGATAGTAATTTAGAATGTTATTGAGATCGCATTTTGCAAAAAAGTAGCCAGCGCATGAATTACATCTGTATTTCATGAGGAAATACAATTTCTGGCTCACTAAAACACCTTTCTGTGTTAGAAAACTAATGGCAAATGAGGTATCGAAGTAATAGTTTAAATGCAAAACGTAGTCCATATGACACATAATGAAAATATGTACATGCGAATGAAATTTGCTTTTCCGCGATAGTAATCCCTCATCTCCTTAAAGGCTAACAACGCTTGTAGTAGGAAAACGCCATAAGCCTTACGTTACTGACGGAGGAACCTCACATGCATTTAAATATATTTATTTTCCTGAAACTTTCAAAATTGAATTTTACGATAAATTACTCTCGTGGAATCACCTGAACATCGGAGGTAAATTTTAGCCTCGTTATCTGGTAAAACTTTCACGCGTGAACGGTAGCGAATGCACTTACGGATAATTCTTCCCTCAACACCCGAGTGGCGGCCCAACGCAACGCAGCGGTGCGGCGGGAGTCCCGCAATAGACGCTCGTAAGTGAAAAGCGGCAAGTTTGAAATAATTATCGTAAGCCGCTTATGTCGTCGTCGCACCCCCACCCGTCCGCCGTGCCCCGTGCGGCGTGTACCTACGTGTTGAAAAACCCTGTTTAAAACGTCTTCCCAAAGGATTACCCTCGGATTATTCTCCTCCGAAAGTCTCGCCTCCACCAGCAGACCGCGACGTGGTGTTGGACGCAAAATCAACTGATCGGTAGCAGCAAATGACTCGCTGCTACGTTGCGATGGTCCACCACCATCTTTACGGGCTGATTATTGCTATTGAAAAAGCTTATAGACAAAGGAGCCAATGAGAAAACGGAGCGATTCTATTGGTGGAAGCGGGTGATTGCACTAATCTACCTTGGTCCACCACTTTCTCTGTGGGTTGATTATTGATATTGATTAACAAAGCTTATAGACAAACGGGCCAATGAGAAAACGGAGCGATTCTATCGGTGGAAGCGGGTGATTGCACTAATCTACCTTGGTCCACCACTTTCTCTGTGGGTTGATTATTGATATTGATTAACAAAGCTTATTGACAAAGGAACCAATGAGAAAACGGAGTGATTCTATCGGTGAAAGCGTGTGGTTACACTAGTCTAACTAACGGCAACCCACGAGAGACCTTATAGTTAGCCCATCATTTTTCCCCTTGGTCTGCTGCAAATCATCTGTTTCAACCAATAATATCGCTCTATTTTCCTTTTTACTTTCTCGCTCCCATAGGGTAGAGAGGAAGTATTGTCATCCTCCAAAAAAAAAAAAAAAAAAAAGTTGAAATTTCATCATTTCTAGACGTTTTAAGGTCCCAGGAGTAAAAATAACCATACTTGAAAAAATGTGTGTCCGTCCGTGTGGCGTCCCCCAAATCTGTCTACAGCGATATCTCAGAATCTATCTGTTCGATTTCATTCAAAACTGGCACAGGACACCATATCTATGGTCTCCTTATGCACGTCCAACGATTTTGAGGTACGCTAAAATTTGGGGGGGCTACGCTCAATTGTCCATTTTTAGCAAAATCACACGGAAAGCTCATTTTGAAAGACTGTAAATTTTGAAAAATGGCTTTAATTCTTTAAAAATGGGCATCAAGCACATCACCTGGGTCATTAATTTAAGTTCCAAAAAGATCTTTGCACTAAACTCAAAATTCAAGGGATTACGAGGCCCAAAAGTAGGGCACTTTGCTCCGCGACATCACAAACAGCTCATTTTCAAGGACTGTAAATTTTAGAAACAAATGCCTTTAATTCTTCGAAAGTTAGCATAAGAGCACCACCTGGTTCATTAATTTAAGTTCCTGTGAGGTCTTTGGACTAAACTAAAAATTGAAGGGTTACGCGTCATGTGGCGAGGAGAGCACTTCGGTCAGACGGAGAGCTCATGGACAGTAGATTTTAAAAAAATGCCTTTAATTCTTTGAAAGTTGGCTCAAAAGCACCACCTGAGTCATTAATTAAGTTCCTAAAGGGTCCTTGGACTAATCTCATAATTGCAGAGGGGCCGATAGGAAACGCTCAATTCTCCAATGAATGAGTCGGTACGCTCCTAGATAATAGCAGCGAACACTTTGAGTCAGATGAAACCTAGGAATTCAAATGCATTGTATAATGCATCATATACTATCTCCAAAATTACTCCGTAGGTATACACCAAGCAAAATTAAACAACTAATCAGGTACTTACATTACATACAATTATCGAAGCTAAAACGCAAGCACTGACACTTGGATTTTTATTAGAAACTAATATGTTTGTTGTTGATGAATTTAGAATCCCGGCAGATTCCATCTTTCGCGGTTCCTTTTTACGAGGTACTGAACACAAATATAATATAATAATATAATAAAACTGCACAAACATGATTGATTTAATTAGGTATTGATGTTGTTGTTGCCTGTTGCGAGGTCTGTTGACACGGGGTTACGACTGGTTACGAGCAGCAAGAAGAAGGTGGCGCTCTCTATTGTTTTCGTTTCGAATTACGGGGATACGCGCTAAGGAACTGGCGCTCTTGGCGGGCGGGTGGTGAACCATTACCAGCAGGTAGATTCGCCCGCCAAATTTAAAATTTGGACGATGCTAAGCGAAAACCGTTTAGTTTTAAGACTATTTAAACATCGAATAGTCAATCTACCCATTGAAGTAGATTTTTGATGGCTTTTGACCGTGCTTAAGGAAAGATTATAACATATAATCTTATCTGAAGTATGATGCCAATGAATCTAATGGATCCTAATGAATCGTAGAAAAGCTAAGATTTTTACGGATCGCCGTCTTTAATAGGAGGCATCATTAATCAATTACATATTTAATTGAAGATGCCTCATAATATCGACAAGTCGAGTCCGAATGTATGAATTCATCCTATATCTCGAAGACATTTACAATATAGTGCAGTGGTTTGAATAAAAATTTAATAACTATTATCCTGCGATCAAAATTCCAATCAAACTTTATGATTTTGTGAAATTGGCAGTATTTTTCTAAATATTGCAGTAAAAGTGTCTATGCCGGCGCGGAGCGCCGGCAAAAGCGAGAAAGTCTTGTGCGATCTTCGCACCATGATGGGGGGCGAAGCCCCCCCACATGCCGGCGCGAAGCGCCGGTACGCGGCGCTTGCGCCGCGCATAAATTGGCCGGAGGCCAATTTTTTCTTCTTTGTTTATCGTTTTGTTTATCAATTTTAACAAGCAGCTTAAGAAAAAGGCTGTATGAACATGCGTACGTCGCTTAGCTTCTTCGGATAGATCATACGTTGTTGAGAAAAGTTATTGATATTTTTTTACTTTAAATCTATTTTTAAACTATTTCCCATTTTCGAAAAAAAAATTATAAAACATACTGCGAAATTAGCTCTCGAAGCACTCTCAGATGGAACCGTATAAAATTCGTGTGCAACTTCTTCATTCTCTTAAATTGTGGATTGGTCGATTTTTTAATTGAGCTCGGTTCTGAAAATTTGGGCGGTACTGCTCTCTTCGGCAGACAGATCAGTGACAACGATCAGGTTTGAAATCATTGCACCCTTTCGCGCGGGCAACTTCCCTCCGTGTCCCGCCTGTGAAACCGCGGCTTCATGAAACAGCGCAACGAGCCTCGTCAAACACGCCGCGCCGCGAAGACTCCTCAAATTCGCGGCTCAATTCAGGTAGCTCCCCACCGGACAGCTTGCAGGTGCCGAGGGGGTGGGGATGGGGGGGACGTTCAGTTATTCAAATAAAGTGGTGCAACGCTTCGAGCGATTAATATTTATGACAAAGTCCTTTGTGCTCCCTCGTTCGGATTCAATCTGCTGCGGATTTTTTTTATTTTCCGCCGGAGCGGTGACTTGAGTTTCAATTTCATTTTCGTTTTCATCCGGCCGATGGAATGCAACGACGGAACTGCAAAAACATACAAATATGCCTCGGCTTAGGCGTTTCAAGATTTCCGAGTGAGTTTTGGCGAAAAGCGGCGTGGTGCAACCCCTGTGAAGTTCGCTGACTGAAAAGGGGTCCGGCGCACAATAACCGAACGTCGTTTCGTGGACAAAAGAACGTAACTGCATTTCAACGCTGCAAAATTTCTATTCGGAAATAGTTATTTTACCGGGTGTATGTTGGGCGTTCCTGCAAATGAAAATTTTCTCTGATATTTTTCTGATAACACACAAAAATCAGAAGCGTTTTGAAGAGAAATTGCGCAGCTCCATATCCGTGGCTGCACATACACTCAAGTGGTTTTTTCAAATCTCTTCACATTGATTGACTTTCTTGTTGATATGCGCTTAATTTTTGTCTACCAGCCTTAGGAATGTGACTCCATTCCAAGGTTGCAAAATTAATTCAGACAATTCAATTTCTTTACAAGTATATGTCTGTGCAACAACCTGCCTTCTTACCGATTTTTGCGACTGATTAAAAGAAAGAACAGTGAAATATTCTGACAGTAAATCCCACTAGCTCCTCTGTAAATGTCGACGGTAAAACTCCCAAACCACGGTTTGCGACATTGCAGACTTCTTGTCATACTTTAATTTTCAAATGGATAGCTACTGAACGTCAAATTTTGAAAACTCAGGTGATTTTTCTTCTCCGTGGGAGGCAAATTCCGAAAAAAATTAATGAAAAAGTGTAGACATGTTCTTCCGTAAAAATATGAAATAGGAGCGAAGATTTTTAAACCCAGCAAACGAGATGCGTGGTTTGGTAGTTTCACCGTCGACGTACAATTTAAAAGTGGAAATTTCACAACGCTAAAATGGAGTTAAGTCCCTTCGCCTGGAAACGACTAATTACTTGCAGGGAGCCTTTCCGTCATCAGCTCGCTATTTTTCCTTTTAAAAACAAAAAACAATAAACCTGACTGGATGTAAAGCCAGAATTGACGCCAATTTCATTTCGGAATCAATTGCGAAGCACGCCCGGGCGGAGGCGGGGCAGAGCAAAAAACTAAAATCATGTGGCAAATTTACCGAGACCGCAGCGGAAATTTGTTTTTACTGGCGCTGCCGGAAGGGATGAAGGATGACTGCCGCCCTCCCCTCCGCTCATCGCGATATGACATGACAAAAACACAATATCGAGCTTTGAGGAGCCAAGAGAGGCTCCATCGTACGCCCTGCAAAAAAAGCCCCCAAGCGTTTTCACTTATGACGCTCGCACAAAAACACGCGCTCCCTTCACCCTGAAAAACCGCCCGGGACAAAAACAAGCCCTGAATGATGTTCCTGATTTCATACAACTCGCGCCGTATGTTTGCGTGCTGAAACCAGTGGTCTAACTTTGCAAAGTGGAGCTACAGTCAACGGGAGGAATCTTGTATCTTCATCATCATACAACGCAGAAGTTTCAAAGTGGATCCAGCTGTTTTTTTCGGTCAAACTTGATTGCAGAAACGCCCCTTACAATTTTTGCTGGAACGTAATAAATATAAAAATTTGCATGTTTAGTAAAACAAATTCGTGCTCGACGTTTTCAATGGCTCACTCCGCCGTGTACGATGCGTCAAAAAAAGTGTCTGAAAATAAGAGTAAGAGCCTTAATATAACGATGACATACATTTTCAAAAATCTAATAATTGGCGCATCACGGGGAAAAAGGTATAGGGTGTGGGTATAGTTGTGGTAGTATTCCAATAAATTAGGTTAACCCAAATTGTGCTACTACCTTAATGAATTGGAAATTTCCATAAGATCCAACAAATCAGGGTAGTACCACAATTGTAGGGGATAATCCCTTACACTTTTTTCCCGTGATGAAGGGTATTTTGTATTATACCCTGCGCAACGAAGGCGCGAAAGTGTACGGCAGAGAATAAGCATAAGCTGGTGTTTTGAGAACTAAATCCTGAAGTTCCATGATTCGATTTTTTTACGAGTAATCCTTGAAACGAGCAATATTTTAAGAAGATGAGTGCTTCATCCCCCTTAAACCCCCCTCCCCAAATTACTTATTCTTGCTCTGAACCCTTCAATAAAACTTGCACTTTCAATGTATAGCTCCCGCTATTTCTTAGGAGAGAAAATTGTACCATACAACTATTCTAACTCCTAAGTAGCTCAGATTGCATACCTAGTATGATGAAGGCGTTTCCACGTTGAAGGATTCGCATTCAACAAGAGAGAGAAGCACATGATACAACTGTCCCAGTTCCCAAGTAGCTAAGTTGCCTACATATAATGAGCAAGGTATTCTGAAGAAACGTACACAGTGTTTTGCAAAACTACTCGCGAGTAACTCTCTTAAGAGATGATTTCCGAACTCTCCGTTGTAGAAATTGTTTTCTATGGATGATATTGAAGAGAAAACGTGAGGTCTTCTTCTAGTTTAAACATTCACTTGTATAATGGCACAATGAGCCATACATGAAACACTTACGAGAAGGAGTTTTCTCGAACGTTGGGCGAATTTTTCAAAGAGCCAAAAACTCCAATCATCATAAAGTGAGAGGGAAAACAAACAGTACGTGATTTACGAACGCGTCGCCCTTATGTCAACTCCGGGAATCGGTGACGTCCGAACGAGTTTCAGCGAATCCATTTGAATGAAGTTGCAAAACTCTCTACGCGCACGGAGGGATGCCTACACTGCCGTGTTAAGGAAGAACGACGTATGAGACATCAGACGTTGCCAAATTTATTTCCTAAAATCATGAATTTTTCGGAAACTTTAAGAATAATGGACCACTAGACAAGGTACGAATTTCAGCATTCTGATACATGTTTCTTAACTAAAATTTCACGTAGAATACGACGCGCACAACGAAAATTACCGGAATCAACTCTTTCCAAAGATATTTAATGATTCTTGATGCGTGAATTCAAACCACCCGCTCATGAAAACTCAATGCTCTACGTGATTCACATCGCGCGCTAAATGTTTATCATGACAGCCTCTGCTATATAAAAATCTTGCAACCTCGATCTTGACGCTTTGGCTCAGCTACAGCAAATTGCTAATAGTTTGAACAACACGTGGTGGGAAATGAAAATTGCTCGATTGAGAAGCTTGCTGAAACCGTTGTAGTGCGCGATTTGACTCACGTAGAGCTTTGAGTTTCTTGTGAGCGGGCAGTTCAAATTCCTCGTAATTAGTGCGAAATAAAAACGTTAATATCTTCGTTAGAAGTTGATTTCGGTAATTTTCGTAGTGTGAATCGTGTTCTACGTAAAATTCTGGTTAAGAAACATGTATCAGATTGCTTAAATTCGTACAATGTCTAGTGGTCCATTCGCTCCCCATTTTTCAGAGGATTTCGTTTGTAGTTTGATCTAAAAAGTCTGAAAATTTTACGGCCAAATATTCCCAACTTTTTTCAAAAATTACTATTTTCTGAGAGGAAATTTGGCAACGTTCGAATGTTTATACGGCGTTTTTACTGAGTAAGGCAGTACATCAATATCGTTCGTTAATGTCCCGCTTTTCCGAGGCATTGATTACATATTCAGCGGAAAACATGCGCGGCTCTGAATCTTGAGGCGGCCATTTCGCGAGCATCTCAGGAGCTACGTTTTACGATTTTCGAGCGGAATAAATCATTGTAAGGACGCATTATGAGGGGATTGTGGGATTCTAATATCTGCGCACGGCGAGCACGGCCGAAGAAAGTTGTGGCGCGAATTCAGTGTGTGCACTTTCGATATGTGTGCGTGTGCATGCTCTAATACGGTCTACTTCACGGTATCGGGGTATTCAAATGGCTTTCCTGAAACCAATCGGTATTTCATGCATGTTTGTATTCTGTATCCTTTCCCTCGTTCTCCCCTGTAACTGTCATGTTCCAATGTAGACTTTGTTTCCATACACGGTCCGATCTGGGAGGGAAGAAAGATCCTAGATAATTTTTTACTTTTACGTATGTAATGTACCAAGTCGGAAAAGCCCACTGAAGGTGGAGGGAATATTAAATAAAATGACCTCACTACAGCTAAGAAGGTTCATTCTGTATGTTTTAGTGCAAAGAGCACAAAAGAAAGAAATAAAAAAAATAACTTTTGAAAGATTATAAAGCTAATGAAGGAAAGCGCGTATTTGAGGAAACATTGATGAAATTCTTCGGCACTGTTGGCAGCTGCATCACTAAATAGTATCTTTGATCTTGATTCTAGATTCGAGACTCTAAAAAAATTCAACAAGAAAAAAAACTCTTTATTCAATCGGATTTTTGCTTAAATCGAGAGCCAAGGCTCTTAGGCGGATTTTCTTTGGATTCAAGCCAAAGGCTAGTTGAATCGAGAGTATTTTTTCTTGTCCAATATTTTAAGAGTCTGAACTCTACATCCAAGAGGCCTTTGTTCCAGTGATTGTTTCTCACTCGTTCCGATCAGTTCGCCTTCAATAACTCGATAGGCAATATGAGCGGCTTGGGAGCAGCAATAGTTGCTCACCGCATTTTGGCCACGACCACTCGGTTTGTCCATAGCTGCAGCGGCTTAATACTTCACTCACATTGCTTCTCGTTCGTTCCGATCAGTTCGCCTTCAATATCTCTTAGGGCAATGTGAGCGGCTTGAGAGCAGTAATAATAGCATTTTGACCACGATCACTCTGTTTAGCTACAGCGACTGAATGTCCATAGATTGGATTTTGCAAACAGGAATCAAGAGCATTCCAATGTCGCTAAGATTGTGCGACCATTTTTACCTTGCAAGTATAAACTCATTATCTAAACAAGTCTTATCTTTACTACCATTTAACTATGAATCCAAGACAAAAATTACTTTTGAAATTTTTTGTGCAAAATTTCAGTAATTTTATTGCAAAGATTGTAAATTGCGCAATTTTAACAACATTGGGAATACTCTTGGTTACTATTTGCGTAGTGTATTCCATATAACCTGCATTGCTTCTAACTTGTTTAAAAATACCCTCCACTTTGTCTCTCCATTCAGAAGCTTCATTGTTGAAAAAGAGGAAATTTCTCTGGAGAACACACGCCCCAAAATCAAGAGGAAGAACGATCACTCGAAAGAACTTTTCCATTTTTTGCTTGCCCCAGGACGAGCCATAAAACCTCCCCCTTGCCGTGTCAGCCACACCACTGCACTGCCTCAACCCGTAAAAAAAATAACTCCCTGCATACTTCCACCAGCACCGAAGGAAGCTAGAAAACTATTCGAGTCCCTCGTAAACCGCGCACCCAATTAAAATAACGTGTAACAGGTACGCAACGAGGGCGCGACAACCAATCAACAGGTCATTTTATGACCCTCCCCCCCTTCCCCCAAGGGGTCATAATTGGGCAGCGCAGGGTGCAAAGGGGTGACACAGTCAGCGAAGCACCTGACGGAGCGACGGCCTCCCTCCCCCGTAAATTCGAATTGGGACTACAATCTGGAGAGGGTGTCGCCTTAAGCTACGGAACCTTAGGCGCGTCTGGACGCGGCGTCCTGGACGCCGGCGGAAAATGCTGCTACCGAGTCGAGGGCGAGAAGACGCTCACATTTTGGAGCACGGCACCTTAGGAGCGGAATCCGTGGATTTTTTCCGCTCTGTCCGCCGTCAATTTCTCGAATTTTCGTTGATCGGACAGTATGCTCTGGGCCGCGAAAATGGCTGTACGCGCTTTTTTTTAGGAGGGTGTGGATTCGATCGACAAAAATCGACCGAAAAATAAAAACGTGAATCGATCGACACCAATCGATGGACAAATTACTAAAAAACGGGTGTCGATTCGATCGACAAAAAATGTGGATCGATAGACGAGAAATGATTGACAATTAAAAGGAAAACCGGTATCTAGTCAATCGACATGAATCGATCGAAAAACCAAAACGTGAACCAATCGACGTAATTCGATCGATTCACAACTTGGTGGATCGATTCACGGGTTTGTCGTTTAACTCACAGGTTTGTCGATCGACTCATAGGTTTGTCGATCGATTCGCAGGTTTGTCGATCGACTCATAGGTTTGTCGATCGATTCACAGGTTTGTCGATAGACTCACAGGTTTGTCGATCTATCCACGGCTTTTGTCGATTGATTCACGGGTGGGTCGGTCGATCCACGGCTCTTGTCGATCGATTCACGGAATTTTCGATCGATTCGCGGCTTTTGTCGATCAATTCACGGCCTTTGTGATCGATTCGTGGGTTTGTCGAACTAAACACATTCAAAAATCGGTAGGAAAGGCAGCGGACTGAGCGGAATTTCTCGGCGTCTTCGCTCCGATCTGTTCGAGACAGATCGGAGCGTCCTCGCTCGGCGTTTTCCGCAGCGTCTCTTCGCCGCTAAGGTGCCGTCCCCGCGCAAAAATCATTAGACAGATTTATCGGCGTCTGGACGCCGCGTCCAGGACGCCGCGTCTAGACGCGCCTAAGGTTCCGTACCTTTACCTGGAGGCTGGAAACAATAGCGAGGCATAAACATACGTAGCCGAAGTGTAAACTGGCGGTTATGCGGCCGACAACTCGTGGACCCCGCGGGAGCGAGCCGGCAAGGGGAACCGGAGTCCAGAGAAGGTCCAGCGCGAGCCGGCCAGACTCGTTCTCCAGCTGCGCATGCGCGCGCCGCCGAGTGCAACAGCTCTCGCGAGCCCTCCTCGCCGCGGGATTTGTTTAGTTTCGTTCGAACAGCGACGCAGAACGCACGCCGCTCTGCGCTCCGTTTCCCGTAACAAACACGTGCATAGTTCCGGTACTCGCGGCAGGATTTTGGATTTCAGTGACTGTGCTAAGTGTGTTTTCTCTTTTGTGTTTCGCCATGTGTCCGTGCTCCGCGATTCGCGACACGTGAAAGCTCTGGAATACAGTGAAATTGACAACTTGCGCCATGGATGTGTTTTCGGAATGTGCGTGTTTGGGATCCAGTGCGGTGGTGTGATTTCTGATCGCCGAGTGCGAAATATCGACGAGGATTATCTTATGTGGTGAAAATTAATTTTGGTTCTGGATTATCAGTGTTTGACGCCGTGTGCTTGTGACCATGGATCTAAAAGTGTCTGCTGCCTTCGTTTCGTGCCTCTTTGGATTATTAATAGGTGAGTTCTCGATCAGTTCGATCGAGAAGCCTAAACTTTGTTGATATTTTCTCCCGTACATACTCATCTTTCGCTTGATGCAGGTTTTCCCACTATAAGTATTTTAACTCTGTTTTTTTTTCACACCTAGTAAGTAATCGATCGATGTGATATGGATAAAATTTTAATCATTCGACGGTTCCGAGTTAATCTAAATGCAAGGACTTATTCTCTTACGGACACTTTTGGCTCTTATTTACCTACGTAAATTGGTATTTGGGTACATAACAGAAACATATTTGATCCTAGTTGAAAGGACCCGATCTTTCCTGAGGTTTTTTCTGCGACATCTTAAACCCTACGCTAGTTTTGTTTTCATCCTGGAATGAACCAAACCACATAAAATGCCCGATTTCGCGATCCTCGTATCGCATCAAACTCGTGGAAAATCTCGGGTAGCGGGGCAGTCTAAAAAACTGTGCCTTGTATTAATTATTACTCATATCTATGGCTTGATTTATACACTGTGCAAGACAACAGTACTCTACCTTCCGTCTAATAATTAATTTACTACAGAACCCATTCACTGTTGAATACTATTTGCTAATGAGAGGAATCCGTATACGTTTAGCGGCAGCTTTTATTGAAAAATGTTATGATTTAAGTATTGAATGAAACCTAATTGATCGCTTCAGGTACGATACATTGACTTGCCTACCTCTGAAGCCATGCTAATATTCAGGGAATTATCCTTCACAACAAATGGTTTCTCCTTATTTGCTGCTCATGCCTTAGATTTCATATAATTTCTACATTAACGGCAATTTAAACGATCATGAAACAATTACATAGGTAACCGCAATGTGAATTTTCATTCTAATTTGCTTTACTGGGAGAAAATTTTTACGTGGTCGATCATTTAAACTAAACTGATTTGATTTGATACCTCTGATTACATATTTTGGTCGCTAAGCATTATCGGTTGCGCGTTCTGTCACGAAAAAATCATTATTATGCGTCAGCGTCACCTAAATCGAGTTGAATCAAGCCTCTCTTAATAAATTCTGATCCGAAAAATTGAGTCCGAGCGAGCCGTGCTAATTGTCACGAATCTGCTGGTCAGGTTTCCGCTTAATACAAATGAAATTAACTAAGTTGTGAATTTTCTTCGAGAAACACAGGGCAAATCGTTAGTTGTAATTGTGGTCAGATAAATAGTTTTCGGCCTTCCTGCACGCCTTATTAAAATATCTTACGGTCTTTTCTTCCATAGCTGCTATGTATTTTACCAAGATTAGGTCCAAAAATTGGTAAAATCCAACTGTGATGATTTTCTTAAATCTACCTGTCGGATTTCCGCAAAGTATAAATATTTTAATTGATCGAAAGATTAGCAATGCTCAAAATTTAATTTTGATTATTCTGCAAACTGTACAATTCCTAAAAATCACGTTCGGTCAGTTTTTCTATTTCACGTCATTTGAATCTCCTTCGAAATCTACATGAAATATTATGTTAATATATATTTTTCATAATTTTTTCAAGAATTTTTTTCAAACTCAATGCATTATAAATTTGTTGTTAAGCCATATTTTTGATAATTTAATTACATACTTACGAATAGGCCACCAATTTTTAGCAACCCCCCGACTTACCTATGCTTAATATTTTCTTTCAACGGAAAGTCTGAAGAATCCTTTAAGGGATTACGCTATTTTCCCACGTTTGCACAAGAAAGATTTTTTTGAACGCTTCCTCTCTTTATTTATCTACTTCACATACAATCTTTAAAAATAAATATGTGGATGCAAGATGATGAAAAAAATTACTGAATGTTTCCATACATCTATCGGTATGAACGTTAAATTTTCATTATCCGGACGGCACCCTCACATACTTTCCCATTTTTTTGCCGGCGACGGCTCACCATTCACCTCGCACGATCGGCAAGCTTACGACCCCGCATTCGATCTTTTTATCCTCTTCCTCCAGCCTTTTTTTCTCTCTTTCTTCGCGGGTAATTCCTCATGCGAAGTTCTAACGAGAGGAAAGCGGGGTCGATTAAGCGGTGAATGTCAAATGCGAAGCCATTAGCCGAAAGAGAAGCGTGCGCTCCAAATGACGACCGGGTGCTCGTGCTCGCAGATGAACGCAGACGCGCCCCGATGTAACGAAGAACGGGGGGCTCCGATGAGACCGATAATCAGGGTCACCCATGTTTGCGGAAAAAAGAGGGATTATTATCCGCTCCGCGCTCTTCATCGGGTCGCACAGGGACCCATAAGTGTGGACTCGTTTCAGATGTCTTTACAAGTGAAAACAGGCACATTCGATTATGAGATCTTCCATCATATTTAAACATTATTAAGGCGAAGAAATTGAGAACGAATAAATATTGCGAAAGATTGTAAATCTCCGTGAAATATTTCACAAGATGTATACCTATTCAAGTAAATTCTGAAAAATATGAAAGATATGAAACACATTTCACTGGAAAAAAAAAAAAATAAACACGTTGGATCTTGAGTCCAGACTCTTGAAAATATTGACAAGAAAAAATACCTACTCTGGATTCAATCGGATTTTTGCTTGAATCAAAACGAAATCCGCTTAAATTAAGAGGCTTGGTTCTCGATTTAAGCTAGATTCTGATTGAATCAAGAGTACTTTTTCTTGTCGATGTTTTTAAGAGTCTGGACTCTCGATCCGATGTGTTTTTTTTTCCCCTGGTGTTTAATGAGCTGCGTTTGCACCGCGTCCTAAGGAACACTACCTGCTTTAAGCAAAAACCATAATTTTTTTTCGTTTACTAAAATTTGATACGTATTTTTCAATGTCTTTTCTGAAATGTCATGAAATTTTTCGCATTAAAGGTCGGTCCTGAAAAATCATGGCTTCTTGAAAGAAGAAACGAAAATGAGATTTGGATTGGTGTGGATTCGGATAGTTTGTAAACTTTATTCTTCGTCTTTACTTTCTTTTTCCTCTATAGGAGGCATTGAGTACTCCAATTATCACAGGAAAACATACTAGTAGATTTGATTTTTCACATTCGTGGTGTATAAAAAGTGTTGACTTTTGAGGCGATTGGTACCTTTGTGTGCTGGTTGCATACTCAACTCCTAAAATCAACTTTCATATTTTTGAAATACATACTTCACAGCTTCGTATAATTTCACCGAAATTCCAATTCATGCATATACCTCACTCAAAGTATCATCTTGCAACCCTGCACAAAGCGCATTCGGGGCGAAAACACGGCGTCCTCGCGGGGAAGGAAGGGGGGCCGAAAATCCCCCCCTCCCCCTTCGAATCCGAATCACACCGGGGACGAGCGACGCCGTCTCAAAATATTTGAATAAAATTATCATGGCGTCCGGAACGGGTCGCGCTGATCGGCGGCGTGGATCTCTGCCTGCTCCCCGACAGGGCCCGACAGCCATCAATAAAAGTCCCCGGCAGATCCGCGTCCGTCCCCCCCCCCCCCCCTCCCCGCGTCATTCGTCATCGACGTCAACGATGAACGGTGATCGGTGAGATGGGATCTCGTCAGCTAATCATTTCTCCGCGAGCTCCAGCCTCCATCGCGAATCCACTGACAACTCCTGAGATGGAGTGCGTTCCGAGACTGTGGGCTCGTACAGTCGAAAAAGAGGGGTACCTATATTGTATAGACCGTTTTTGGGCTCATTAAGTTGTTGGTTTCCCTCTACTATACGATTTTTTGGGCGTTCAAGGTTTTTATTTCACGGAATGTAGGTATCATGATTTGGTCATTTATGGTTTCATATTGGGTACACTACTGGCCGAACATCGGTCTGAAGGCTGAATTTTGCGTTGAATGGGGGTTTTTCGGCATTCGACGGCAAACCCGCATAACTCGCACTTTTCACCAAAATCGGCCTTCAGACCCAGGTTTAAGCCAGTATTAGACTAGAAAACTACCTAATTATGATGCTTTCCGGTTCCATGATATGTAGACCTTCAATCAGCAAAAAATCTTAAGAGTTGAGGAAATTCAAGGTGGGCAAAAAACAGCCCTTATCGATAACCTTCCTTCCCGTGTTTATGTTTACTTTGAGCTAAGTTATTCTCGACCAGATCAACCAAATAGACAAAATCAAAACAAAAAGACAAGATTTTCTGTTGAAACTACCGTAACTGTGGGTTACTTTGACACATTTGGGAATGAAGAAAGTGTCCCGCTGAACTAATATTTCACTGTTCGTTTCGATATCACTCGGAGGTTGCGACTTGCGAACTAGCGAATTGGACTATAACCAACGCGATCTGGGTTCGATCCTAGCGATTTGCGCCTGATTTTCAACGAAATCGCACAATCAACCCGAAGATTAGGTCAATATAACGCAAAGAAAAACTGACCAAAAAATATGAATTAACCGCGCGATTAGGTTATTTTGTGTTCTACTCCCCAGGTTGACGCTCACAAAATGACGTTCACTTTTCTTACTCCGCAGGTATTTCTAATGAAAAGTCGAAGGTGGAGCGCGGATTTTTTGATATTTTCCCGCGGAAAACCCGCCGGAGGCATTTGAAAATCCGCACCATTATTATCACGGCCGATCGGCTGATCTCTGAACGGCGCAGCTCGCGATAATTATCCGGCCCGTAAGTGGAAGCGCCTTGCGGGGGGCGGGGGTTCGCCGGATGTGTAGACTTAAATTGAATTTACGGCGTCTCGGCTAATTAGGTCTTGTCTCGTAATTCGGCTCCTGCGTCTTGGGTGCCAACGACACGAAAGTTTACAGTTGGAGACTTGGACTTTATTCCGCGCTCTGCATGCCGTATTGGCTCAATATTGCTAATTAGAAGCCTCGTTTAAGTGCAATTTCCATCGCCAGGACCCCCGCCCCCGAGCCTCGGTGCGCCGGGCCGAAGTGAGTCACGTTTCTGACTCACGGCGTTGCAGCGGAATTGGTAATTCAATCGGTGATCGTACCAGGGTGTGTATGTGTGTGTGGACTTAACGAGAGGAGAGACCAAGGATCGAGGAGTTATTATGGTCATTTTTTGGCGCGGAATTTGCAATCTCCGCCCCTCCTTGTTTTCAGCGAGGAGGGTGAATGTTCTACTCGTGAGGGAAGAGATTAAAACTCGAAATCGACAGTCTCTAGGTTTAAAATTAACAGGGTTAACGCAGTCTGAGAAATCCGAAAAAAAAAAAAAAAAAATGGGAAATGGTCTAGGGAATTTTTGAATGTGGAGGGAATTGTGTCAAATCACTCTTATATGCTTTTCAGATCAATTGAAAGTTTTTGCATTCATCATTGCCATGATATGTAGCCCGAAGGGCATTTTTTTGGCCAAAACACTGTATTTCTAAGGAAAATATAACCCGGCGATATAATTCATAGCTTGTTAAATCATGTAATGTTATCGTTTCATAGTTGTTTGTTTAATGTTGCCAACTTCTGTTCCAAGAAATTACATCTAGGTTTAAATGGTCTTGGCTTAATCTTTAAGTATTAATCATGCTTCCTAATTACCAGTATAATTTTCCAAGATCAATATTGTCCATTCGTCAGAGGTAGAAAGTCTCTACGGACTAACGTTCATCAGTCCTTTTTAATTAACCATTTTCTTCCGTCGCGGTGCTCTCAAAACCCTTTTCGAAATTCCTTCAATTTCAAGGTGTATTGATTGGTTATTAATTAGTTCATAAAAGTTGGTTTTCCACTTTCTTTGAAGTGCTCCTAACTTTCGCCCGGAATTCGGGATATAATATTCTAGAGCACCCCGCAGACCCGTGGCTAACGGCCGGTTTGAGGAATGGAACCTCGATAGGTACTCATATTTCACTTGTTTTTACTTTAAAAAAATTGCAAAGTCAGAGAAATTTTGCACTTTGAATCATGTTAGGTACTTCTTTTTGAGTTGCTTGAGTTAATTTTGCAACTTTGGAATGGAGATATGTACGCTCCTTCGTTTTGGAAACGAATTGTTTTCTACGGAGAAAACGCCGCAGCGTCAAACCGTCTACACCTCCTACGTCTTGCTCTCATACTAGTTGAGCCCAAGTGTGCTGAAATGCGAAACAAATTGGAGCCGGGACAAACTACAAAGCCTCCCCATGATCGTCCTCAAAGCCGAGAGCGAAGAAAAAACGGGAGAGCATATTGCCGTCCAACGGAAGAACGACGTATGAGCCATCAAGCGTCGCCAAATTTCCTTCGATAAATCGCAAGTTTTCCAGGAAAATCTGCAAATATTTCTTTTTCCCGATTTTTAGAGGATTTCGATCGTGATTTACTCTAAGACTTCTGAAAATTTCAATGGAAAATATTCATGACTTCCTTCAAAAATAAATATTTCCTGAGAGGAACTTCGGCAAAGAGTGATGGCTCATACGGTGTTTTGACTCGGGACGGCAGTAAGTGCCAAAACATGAGCGGGCAATCGTGATGATCGGCCGTTGAGCGCGCGCTCACGAAGTCGGCCGACGAAAGGTCGTTTGCGCTCCTCGGCCGCTTCCTTTCGGTAGTTTCCGAGCAATTCCGCTAAAATACCGTAAATTTTAAGTAAATTGTTTACTCCTCCGCCGGCTCCGCGAGCGGATTCGCTTGAAATGTTTATAAAGTCGGCGCGTAAAATCTCGGGAGACCCCGCGCCGCGCTGCTGGAATGGCGCTCAGAATTTGCCATTTTTTTTCTGGCTGCTCGCTCTTTTTTTCGGCAAAATTTTTGCACGCTTCTCGCCGAGCGCGAGGAAGGCATTTTCGCGCATGTGGCTTTTTTAAAGGCTCAGACGTTGGGCGAGGGTTTTTTTTATCCTTTGGTATTGTTTCTTTTTTTTTTTTAATGGACTGGTTGGATTCCTCAACATTTTTTTCGTGAATATTTTTCTGGCATTTTTCTTACCGTCTTAATCACGTTTCGTATTGATGCAGTTTCTACCTCTTAAGTCCTTATTCTCGACGTAGTTTTCGCGTGTCACACGAAGGCAACTCGGTCAATCACGCATCGTCTCTGTGGGGACTTAAATCAACATGCTTTTTTTTGGAATTTCTAAGTAGCTCTTTTTCCCTGTACATAATATGTATGATATGTTTCTCAAAATTTCACATCTTCTCAAACGCACTGTTCATACAAAGGCCTGGGTTTCGCCCTTAAAAATTGTAGTATAAAAATAGATGGCCCCCAAATCCAATTCATTTATTTATAGTTATTTTATTCAATTCAGAAAAATCAGTGCTACCAACTTGCGAGAATCGTCCCGTGTAATACGACCGTAAACTGACTTTGCAAGGTCAGTTTACTATCCTATTAACATGCAAAATGTATAGTAAAACTCCATGCATTTTGAATGAAGGTGCTACTATTTCTATGACGCATATACATTTCTAGCAACGACATACATTCCATTGTGTCTTTTCTCTAGCGTAAGGGCGTATCCATGTTTCCATATGAACCGCATCAGGACGCATGTAGCTATAATTAAAAGCAGAGCTCTCCTGGATATTGTGATATGCTCTTAAGTAGAAAGGCGACGATTTGCTCCCCTGTTCAGATACGTGCATCGATGGACAAGCCAGAAATAGAAGCTCCTTATTGCAAAATGCAATCCAGTCGCAGTCTCATCACGACAGCACTTAAGAGAGCGCGTGGCGCGCGTTGCATCAGGAAAATTAAAGGGGCGACGCGACGAGAGGGATGCATGGCCAAAAATTGAAGGGGCGGCACCGCGTTCGAGAGTCGGGACTCTGGAAAAGCAATAAATTCGGGTTTTCCACGGTGGCTCTGAATTTTTCGAGTGGAAGCTAAACAGCCGAGCAGTCTCCGGGGTTTTCGCATCTGCAGCGGTGCATCGGCCCCCACTCACCCCCGCCTCACCACCCCCCCCCCCCCCACCCGGCGTCCGGCCGTCTGTCCCCGCGGATTACGTATCAAGTGTTAAATGCTCCCTCTGTCCGGATAAACCGACGAAAGCCTCACTTGAGCACGCGAGCCGCTCAAAGTGTTGCCGATTCGACTTTTGGGCCTTACAGTTACAAACACGTCAAGTCCAAGTAATAAACGAAATGTTGATGCTATTTGTGATATGTAAGAGCGCCTGTATTTTTCAATTTAGAAGTAAGTAAAGTAAGATAAAAATAAAAACCACAAGTGACATTTCTCTTGAATGGGACATTACATGTCAAATCAAACCAAAATTTGACCCAACCTCTTCAGAATTTGATGACATTTGGTACACTGCCCATTAAGCTGATTTCATAAATTTAATTTTTCAATGTTTTCGTCCACTTTTTGAACTTTAATTGAGCTTTAAAGTTCGAGTAAAATAACTGAGGTTAGACCTTTCAACTGCCTATATTTTCGGAACTGTTAATTAGATCTGAATCGTTACAGTGCCGATTAAAAGCTCTTGAAACGGTCCTGGTACGTATGTACATCAAATTTGATTTCAACTTTATATTTTTCTGTAATTTTTATTTTTGAAATTATGGTCTAGTCATCCGACTTCGAGGTAAAGATGTGTAGTGAAGGGAAACAAATCTTCAAATAAGAACCTATTTCTACACGGAGATGCTTCTTGAACTAAAAGTGAGATCAAATGCACAAACTTGGTGTCCAAAACATTTTTGCGTATTTTTACTTCCTATAAATTTCCAATTTCTAGTTTTTTTTAGGTACATCACTTCCTTCCAAAAAAAAACAAACAAACAAAAAAAAAAAAACAAGTAGCGCGGCGTGGCAACGCGACGGGCATTGCATCGGAATCAAATCCGTCTTGGCGTCTGAAGAGGGTATATATTGTGCACTGTTTCTTTTGCCTCAATAATTCCCCGGCTCCGATCATTTGTTTACTTCATTTTCACGGTGCTTCCACTCTTCCATATCCTTTTATTTATTCACCCCCTTCGCCGCCCCCGCCCTCCGCTCCGCCTGCCCCGAGGGCGTCTCGCCCGGCGAAAATGCAATATACCCGGGACCGGATCTCGGATTTTGAGTTACGGCCTCGGCGAATTCGCGATCCGATTTCGGGAGTTGTTCGGGGGCTGTGTGCCTTTGGCCCGGGTCGAGGCAGAAACCACGGATTTGCGCTTAGGTTCCAGTCGGAGGTACGCTGTTTCAGAAACAGGATCGATGTGTTTGCGAAGTGGGAGGTTATAAGGTGGGGTGCTTGGCGCTCCAACTCCACGGCACTAGATTTCAGGAATTTTGAAACGTTGTTTCGTTCCCTTCTGCTACGTTTTTCTTGACGATTCTGGAGTCCAGTCTATCGAAATGGATCGAAAATATGCGTCTCAAAACCCAAGTGTTTTAATTATGCTTTAAAAGTTAGTAAACACCAATCGACGGATGTCGGTTCCAGTCTCTCAATTTATTTTCCCTCACAGGGACAAGTAACTTGACTCTTGCTTTCCTACTATTTTTTTTTTTTTTTAGCCAAAACGACGCATGGCTTGGGTAGATAGGGGACCCAGCCAACAGACAAATCTCAATAGAATCATATTCAGGTTTTCATTTTCACGGTTTTTACTGAAGACAAGAAATTATATGCCAACGATGTGTAATTTAATACTTTTTATATCTTATTATTCGCTTGACGCGCCTACGTATGTTTCGTGAAGATAATGCGGTATTTCTAGTGTTTTTTTTTGGTGTACGGTTAATTTTCAGCACAACAACGCAGAGCTTGACCATTAAATATATTTTATAGGTATTGTCGTACCAAGTAATTTTTTTTTTCCTTTAAATGCAATGGAAGAAAGAAAAGTCAATTTCCTTCCGATTTTGCGGATGAATGTACAAGCAGCATTGATAGTACCTTCCTATGACGCATTATAGTCTGTCACGACGGTTAAAATCAGTAAATCGATAAATTCTCGATCCATTTACGAAACATCAGAGTATTCCGGAAGTATACACCACCCAAGATTATAGTTTATCTTCCCTCAATACGTTTTAAAATCTCTCTGGTCAGGAGCCCTATTTCCCCCGTCAATTTTTAAACTAACAAATAATCACTCCGCAACTCCGCAGAACTGCTTATTAACCAATCCTCATACACACAAATTGACCCTACATTCCTCACCGATTGCCCAATTCAATCTGGCCGCGGTAATAACTTAATTGCCGATTGGGCAAGAGCCGCTCATCGAAGCTTCAGCCCGAAAGTCTTTCGGTGGGCCGCCGACTCGCCTTATTATTTTATCGCTTTTCGTTTCGGAATGTACGTCGCCTACTTTTTCTGCGATTGTTCGATTCGGTTGCACCGGCGCCGAGTTCGGTTCGGTTTTTTTTCCGCCGTTCCCGTTCGATCGAGATTATCGGCGTTCGGTCCGTTCCGAAGCCGCTGGCCCAGTTTATAGCATTTGTTTTTTCTTGTCGCCTTGTTTGTTTAAGCGATCGGGCCCATGCTCCCAACCATGAAATAAAGGATAATATACGTACTTCCAGACGAATGGGAGTGTTTAGGACGCCGTTTTTACGCTCCGCTTGCGCTCCGTAGAAACCAGCTCCCTTTATATTTTTTCACGTAATAGTAATAACTTATAAATCGGCCTCATAATAGACGAATTAAACCGTTTGCAAGTTGAATAAACTCGAATAGGCACAATAACTCGGTTCGAGGCAGGTGATTCCCTGCCCGGTTTTCAATGATCTAAATTAGAATCTAGACAGCATCTGGGATTCGTTGAAAAACGAAGCGTGTGAAGAAACATTAAGCAATTTTTGTCGAAAACCGAGAATTTTTTCTTTTGACGTTCCAGGGTGTATGTTTCCCTAAATTTTGTGGTTCGTGTCCACATACCTACCTTAAAATATCAGAGATATTATGAAAATATTGACAATTGAATTATACATTCTGCAATCCAGAACTACCTACTATTTCTCTCTCATCCATAACATCACCGCTTTGCATGGAGAAACGACTGGCATATACGTTCTGAAATGAGCCAGAGATAAGTGTTTTCTTTTTGCAAAATTTAGTACAATTAATTGATCTTGTAAACTTTAGAGATACCTAAATATTGTGTTTGTGAGAATTAATAATACCAATAGGACCAGGTAATACCCACCTATATTTCTATCGTTTCTTATGAAAACACGAAATTTTGAAGTCTCACGAGCGTCGACTGTCACGCGTTACGTCAAAATAAAGTGTTATTTAATTAATTTTTCTCCTGATTTTTTATGCGTCATAAAATCAGTATTAATTTCATCGTGAAGTAATGGGTTAATGTCATCAAGTAGAGCACCCCTATACAACAAAAATTTACAACAAGCCTAAAAGATGATCTCCTCTTTCACCACTGGAAATTATATAATATCAAAGGATTCAAAAATCAAGAATTCTAGACACGACGCGACGTCTTAAATGGGTTGCGCACTTCTTTAAGATGTATTTTATCCTCGTGTCCAGACGAACTGAACCCTGAATATTTTATTTTTCGAAGCTGCCGGAATTCCAATTTTCCCCAAACGTCGGGTGCCGGTCAAAATTTGACTTTTAATTCCCCCTGGCGCCTGGATCGAGACAGGAACGCGCGAATATCGTCTGCCAAGAGTCGAGACAAAGAATTCGGGATAAAAGGGTTTTTTAATGAGTCTGCGGAGGTCCCGAAAGGGTTTCCGAGGGGCTCGGGATGCTGAGCTGTCATTTGTGAAAATAAAAGTGAGTAGTAAATTTTGGGGGTTTTGTAATTACTCCTGGATCGAGTCCCTTTGTTGCCGGTTTTTTTCATGGATTATGGGAGGGTTCGACTTTAAGCGTGGTCATCCACCTAAAGCACGCGCGTTCATTCGCGGTCAGGAACTCGGAAATCTTATGGCGAGTATTTTTGAAGAAAATCACTCTACCTGCAATAATGTAATTTTATATTGTAAAAAGGTTACTAGATGGGCCTGTAGTAGAAAAGTACATATATTTAAGATAACGTTTATTTTGCAGTAGGAAACTATTACATTATTTCTGCCTCACAATCAGCCATAAAATCTCGTATCCGTAGGGGAAACTAGCACATACCTATATCGTTTTTAAAATAAGAAAAAAATCGTAGTTCTATTTCGCAAAAATTGGAGATTTTTCAAGGAAGAATAAATTCTGGCGAAAAGTTCGTTTGTCTGAGCGTGCTGTGTAATCGTATTCACTATCCGTCCAGGCATATTTTAGGAGACTTGAACGCCCGATAAAGAAAATAGAACACTAGTCGATGACAGTCCAATCGCACGTTACGTAGTACCTCGATCATTGCAATATTTCAAAACTTACTTAGCTGCTTTATTCTTTAAGGAAAACAAATCCATACCATTATTTGGAATTTGTTAAAATATTCTTTGGAAATCGAAGAAGTTTCAAGAAAAACTTCCTCAAATTGTCTCTAATAAAGTCCATAAATGATTTCAAGGATTCCGAAATTTTGTAGTAATGCGAGGTGTGTGTTTTTGAATTTTCATCAGATACATTCGATTTTGTAGTACTATTGAAAATGTTAATTGTATTTGGAAGTTTAGGCTGTGATTAAAATTCTTCAAGGGTTAAAATGAAATCTTTGCAAGCCTAAGGAGTGTAGATCGATTTATGGGGCCAGTGTTTTCTTTATTTTCGCACTAACCCGTGCCAATAGGCCGTTTATCAGGTAGTGTTTGTGAGTGACGGTTTGACTAGATTTTGCGACAGATAACAGATATTTCTTGCTCAGCCTTAAGATCATTTATCTCCATAGTGAAACTTCAGGGATGAAAAAGGAGCCAGAGAAATTCCTCATCGCAAAATGTAGTCCGATTCCCTTCAACCAAACATTCATTCGAAACCCCTCCACGATGGGTTGCTCTATACCTCGATTCAATCATACATTCCAGCCCATCGAAAACGGTGCAACTTGGCTCGAAAACTATTTCATCCCCTAACCTCAAGGAAAAATAATACCTCCATTATATATCCATTCCCCGCCCATCAAAGTACCTATTTGTCCCTGCAGACAAGGCATGGAGCCCCTTGGCCGTCGCCGAAAAAACGGAGGAGAGAAAAATGCAATTAAGGGACCGGTCGGTATTCGCGCGGTTTTTTATTCGATATTAAGGGGCGTTAAGCGGACTTGAGGGGCTGTAAAAATTGGTGCACGTTCGGGAGTTGGCGCTTAACGATGTCGCGCCGCAGTTTACGCTTTACGGCCCGATTGAGGATCGCTGTTGAGTGTTGAGTGTTGGGCCTCGCTTGATGGATGCCTCGTTGTAAGGAGGGTTCGTGTGCCTGGCGTGGCACGCCGTAATACTCGCCGGGACTTCTTATTTTTCACGGATTTTCCGGTAGTAAAAGTTTGAGAATGTATTGCTTCCTTAGGGTCCAAGAAGAATACCTCATTGATTGATTCGTGATAAAAATGCACTCATATTTTTATCATGCATATCCAGAGACAGCATATTTTGAAGATCTTGCACTCTTACCTCTCCTTTAGTGCAAAAGTTACTTCGGCAGTCAACAACACTAAGATTTCACCAGAATATACCTGTTCAATTTGCGTCCGAAAACTGTCTGTTTTTTGCATGAGATTACCTAGAAGAAAATTCAAAACATTTTTAGCCGGAAATGCCCAATACGCTCCTGGCAAAAATGCAATATCTAAGGGTAAATTCTGCAAAATCGAATTTTAAGTACATCTTTCATAAGGGAAACGACAGTTAGCCGAATGATGATCCTTAACCAAAAGTTGAGCAACTAATTGATCAATTATCAATCTATCTAGTTTTCAAAAACTCTCGTAGCAAAGTGCTCACCCAGAAATTCGTCAGTCATCATTCGGCGATTTTTGCAAATTTTTTCCCAACAAGTTGCTCATCAATCATCAGTATATTGTATATTTCTTCCTGGATTTTTAGCGCAGGGTCTCTAAAACATATAGTCCCTTCAAATCAACTTAAGTCACCGATTGGTTCGTACGTTTAATCCAAGTGAAAAGATGCCTCACGTCACGTCTGGCGAGTTGTTGGTCTTTTTAGTCGAGGGATGACTTGCAGTCCACGATTCCCTCGATTTGGCCTGAAATTGACATCGATGGCCAGCCGCTTGGCACTGGTCGCCTTCACGCTTTTCAGGCATATCCGGTCGGATCCGGGCCGCGTCAGATTAGGCCGAATGTGCGCATCCCCCCGGCCCGAACCGCGGTGGCCGCACAGCGCGATTTTCGGCCTAATCTGATTGTGAGTCGCCAATACCGATGCGATGGACGCGTTTGAGCGGGTTATTTCCTCGCTCGGCTGACAAAAGGGCGTAACTACATAGTGAGATGTGCATGGAGAGCATTACATTCTATGGACAGCAAGGTTCATTAGAGTGTCGTTACGCCCTTATGTCAGGTTGGCGACGATTTGAAGAAGAGCATAATAGCTAAATTTTCAGAAATTGAGCTCTCGACGGAATACTATTCTTCTGAGGGTGAACGCATATTTCAATGAGCGATAATCTATCACGTTGGCTATCTGTTTCAACAATCAGGACCGAAAATGGTATTTGTAGGAATTTATTCATTACCATGTTCAAATTTAAAATTGTATAGTTCCATCCGAACTGCCGAAGAGATCAATTTAAAGCGGTTATACGTCCTTCTTCGAATAACCCGTTCATTCATTGGCGTGACGTGCTGTGCAATGTATCGATTGATATGCCATTCAAACCTATGAAAAAGGATCGATCGTCAAGGCCCTCGCAACGGACACCTTAATAATCGATTCTTTCCCATAGCTTCAAAAGGGGTTTATATCGATCGTTGAATATCACGTCTCGCCATTGGTTCATCTCCGTTCGTTTCTGCGGAATCCCGGTGCGTTTGCAGACGCAGTCGGCAGACACGACCGACGATCCCGGGTGATGCGCGCCGGTCGGTCAAGTCGGCGTCCGTGCAGCGTGGCCGTGGCCAAGCACGATGCTGCCGTGATAGCGAAGAGAGCCGTAAGTGCATGCCGGGATGAACCTCGAGCCACATAACAGTATGTGCTAATCATGGATCACACAGAAATGATCTTCTGTTTCATCGCTATCACGGGAGGACGACTCCATGCGCGCGGGCTGCACGATTCCACATGCACATCCCGGGATGTTCCGTCTGGATGCGCCCGGCCGGCGTTAAGCCGCGTTACGGCGTTACGTAATTCCCCGATAAATCGGAGCGGCCACCGTCCAAGGCCACCGCTCGCTAGCCCGCCAGATCCCAGATAACACACGACTTCGGGACCGTCCTCTACACCTGCGCGCTCCACTACCTTGCTAGGGAAGAACGCCGTATAAACCCTTGTACGTTGCCAAATTTCCTTTGATACAACTAGAATATTTAGAAAAACTATGCTACAATTTTCGAGGGAATTTTTTTCGCATTTCGATCTAGTCTGTGCAAATTTCAAGGAGAGATATTGGCAACTTTTGTCAAGGATTAGTGTTTAATTATGAGAGACTTGGCAACATTCGATTGTGCATACGACGGTTTTCTTAAGCACGGTAGTGCAGCCGGAGTGAGAGTGAGTCCACGCGGAGTAAAGTATACCTTAATAGGGATCGAAAGTATGGTCCTGGAGCTAGGATTCACTCGATTGAATTAAGTACACTAAATTGGGTACCTAAATAATATTTTCCACAAGTTAGTGAAGTGTGTTTTACTTTTATTTTGAGCCTCGTGAGAGACCTCATGGAAGCATCATGATCATGTTTGTGTAGCTCTCTTTTTTATTGTTTTTTGTTGTATTTTCTCTAATCAACATTTTATCGTATGATTTCAGGTGAGTTTTCCAGTCCCTCTCCTCAGATTGCACACTTTACCAATTTCAAGGATATGAACTTCATTTTACAGTATGTACTAATACCATTATTTCATCACATACGGTTCGTTAGTTCACATTTCTGTAAAGGGAACACGTCTCTCTTTTGATACCTACCTACCTAAGGCTTGAAATGCAGCACATTTTGCAACAAGAAACTAATACTCCTGGCTCATTTATATAAAAACACTTATCTGTACAGGGGAACAAATGATACCAAATAGTCTTTTCCACGAAAAGTCGAAAATAGTAGTTTCTCATTGAAAAATGTACTCCAGTTGTGTGATCATGCGGTCTGCAGCTCATCAGGAAATATACTTACTTTACCAGGGTAGGGAGTTCAATAGTCATTACTTTAAAATATTTTGAGGTTATTTTTTCTCTGGGATTACCGATTCATCAAAAACTTGTATTAGATCATCACGCACCGGCCCCTCTCTCTATCTCCCTCTCACTCGAATGCCTAGTTCTGGTGGAAACGAGTGAAATTGAGAGTGAGCATATGTAAGACCGGCCGGGCAGGTGGCTACCGGACGCAGTGATACCAGAAGTTTCTCCTTTCATTTCGTCCATAATCACACGGGGCTTTCTCAGTTTCTCATCCAGATCCGACCCCACCCCGCCGAGAACCGCCCAACTCCGCCCGGGAACCCCGCGCACATTCGCGGTTTCAGCCCGGCGAGGCAGAATTCCCGGCACTCCTCCTAGAATCATAGAAACCGAGTAGAACAGGGGCCCCGTGTGTGTACGGACGTGGACATGACACGATCCCCGGCCGGGCGAACAATAATGCGGTCGTTATGTTATACTTTCACTGCCCCCTCCCCCCCGCCCGGAGGGAGGGGGCGGATATGCCGCTTTATTAACGCTCGGCTCATTATCGCGACTTTGTCGGGGAATGTTTAAATTTTTCAGGGCCCTTTTGTCTCCGACCATTCCGCATTCCGCGCACTGAGCCGGGAGCTCGCCCCCCCCCCCCCCCCCTTCGGCTCGTTCGTTGTCTCGCCACACAGTGGAACGAACCTCTGGGAGTGGTCGTACGAGACTATTTTTATTAAAGCTGTAAATTGTGATATTTATTCTGTCAAATTGTACATTCAAATGATGACTTTCAAAGGAAATTTCACGAGAAAACTTCTTTCAATAGTCTGCGTTTCGATGAATTTAGCGTTTGAAATTTCCAAATACCTATTGTCCAGCTCCTCCATCGAATCTCTCCACTTTGCGTTGAATGGAATTACAACGCGGTTCGGATTGGAGCAGTATCTGCACGTGATCTTTCGTGTAAAAATTGTCGGTTACTGCACTGAAAATTTGTTTACTTAAGCCAATTTTTGGGAATTGCTTTTCAAGTTATGTGTGACCCAGCCATCAGTCTTCTAACACATACCTATATGTATTTTTAAACGTGAGTCAAAAACTGTCATCTAAGAACGCCGTACCTAGCTCCATTTTTGGATATTCAATTTTGTGAGAATAGGTTTTATAATATAAAAACAAACGTTAATTTTCGTCATGATTGGACTTTATTTTATAATTAGGAACAAAAATGTATGGCTCAGTTTAAAAGCAACTTGCGCAATATTAGTTTCCCTATAGACATAATGACATGTTTTCATACGTACGAGCCAGAATTGTAGTTTCTAGGTAATCGCAAAATTTAGTACAATTGTGATCAGAGACTAAAATTTCATTCACTACGAAATTTAAATTTCAGAATTCTTATATATCTCATTGTGACATGCTTACGAGGAAATTAAACATGATTGTGATGGTGTTTTCTTTATTTCTGCCAGAGAATTTTTTTTGAACAAAGAATACAGGATCTTAATCGGACTTACTGCGTTTTCGCATTGAACGACAGACTTGCGAAATGAGTCCTAATCTTGTACATCAGTCCGTCGTAAGCAACCCCGCAACATTCCCGCCGAAACCGTCCCCGCGAGGTAACGTCCGTTTTCCGGTCGTTACGGCACGACACACAAGTCCGATAAACAACCCCAAAACCACCCCCAAGTCGGAGATGCGCAATTTAGCACTCACGCCGTCGATCTGAAACTTCGCAGAATTCAAATCTGCGGCATCCCACGGGATGAGATGCCTCCCCGATAAGAAATTTCATCTCGAAATTCCGCGGATGAGCTCCTCGTCCTCAAGTCTGACGTTTAATGCTAAAAGGAACTATACTGCACATAAACCCTATTGCACATAGTTCCTTTCAGCAATATATATCCAGTTGTGCGTGAACCCGTCATCCGCAACCCCCTCCCCCTCTCCTCAAGGTCTGGTATCTTGTATCAAGCGGTCCCCGCATATTTGGTAAATACGCTTTCATGTCGCCATGGACTGTAAACAAAAATAAAGCTCGCCTCGGCCGGCGCGCGCAGCCTTGAGGAAAGCTCGATATTTTGTGTCAATATTTAGACGCCGGCCACGACGTCGGGACAATCTTCGGCGGCGAAAAAAATTGGGGGAGGGGCAACCGGTCGGTAACCTCGGGGTCTCCTCTCGCGGCCTCTCTTTTTTTGTGATTGTTTTTCATTTTTGTTTATTTCTCGCTGTTTTCTGATGATTTAATCGTCGTCCGGCGAGTTTTCTGCAGGAAACTTAGCTTTGGCTGAAACGGCGGCTGGAATTGATCAGTTGAAGGAACGATGTTTTGGTTTTTTGCTATCGTTGATTTTAACGTAACTTTACGATACCAAAATTTAATTCAAAAAACTGGTGTTGAGTTAAATCCGCATAGTTTTAACTTAAAAAAAGAAAAAAACTGCCGAAAATTGTCGACAAGAACCAACGCTTTAAGTAAGTCAAAAAAATGTCTCAGGGATAATCTCCCAAACTAACCTGCCGCCGGAATTGGAGGGTGATTTTCTAGAATCACTAAAATGATAATATTGCCCTCAAATAAAATGGAGAATCATATCATATTCCCGAGAGTAAATCGTTTTGGAAACGATCTTCAATTTCAGAACGCGAATTCGCGCAGTGGACGATAGCTTTGCTCTATGAAAGCTCAGCCTCAAACCGCCATTCTAAAACTAAAACAAAACGCCGTACGAACAAATGAATGTTGCCAAGTTCTTCCCCATAATATATGTTTTATTTAGAGAAGTTGTGAATATTTTTCTTTGAACTTTTTAGACAAAATACCCACAACTTACACCAAATTTCGAATGAAATTCTCTAAAAATTCAGGGTGAAAAATCAAATTTTTAATTTTTTCTCGTAATTTTAATTTTTTAATCGGAAGAATTTGTACAACTTCTGAATGTTCATACGGCATTTTTCTTCGGGACGGCAGCAAAGCAATAGTAATCAAACTCTAAACGAGCCCTGCACCGTCGCCCGGCTCTCGCGCATTTATTCAATCCGTTTATTTATCTCGGTATCAATCCAGGTATGAATGGTCCGCCAGGAACCCGAGCTTTTAAAATTCACAACCCGTAACTCCCATTACTTTCCATATCTCGACTCGGGATTCCGTAAGGCGGGGTTGCCGAGCCGCCAAACTTCCCCGCCAGAGGGCGTTGCGATCGCGGCGGGATTCCGCACAACTCAGCAACAGCGTCGAGCGTCCCTGTGCCAAGTTTCCGGGCACAATTTACTTAAGTGCAAGCTGCTAACCCCCCCTCCCCCCCCCCCGTCCCTTTTTTGCCTCTTTGCGTCATGCTCGCGTCTCTCGGACGGGGAAAAAAACGATGCGAAAAAAAGAACGCAAGCTCGCAGAATTTCAGATCGTAAAATAATAAAAAAAGATTCAAAGGGCTTATGATTTTACGCTACGATGGATCGAGAAGTGAAGTATAGGAATTGTCGGTGAATCAAACGGGAGCTTTGTTTATTGTCGGGATAAAGTTTGCGTTCCTACCGTCGTGTTTTTCAGGAACGCATAAAAATAACGTAACGCGCTCCATCCCCCCACCCATCCTCTCCCTGGGCTCAAAGTGCTTTCTGGAGGGTGGCCTGAGTTGAGGCTGGACAGTGACTGGAGTATTGAAGATTGGAGCCCAGAATTTTAGTAGTCAGTGGAGAAAGTAGGCAACATCAGTGTGCCTCCATTTATTTAAATTCATCGTAACATTCATTTTGCTATTAGGCACTACAATTTCTGGTTCAGTTCAGAAAGAACTTCTTAACTTTTAGTTTCCCTACGCACATGAGTGCTTTTACGGTTGAGCCAGAGATGGTAGTCTCTTATTGCAAAAAGTACCTGGTCCAATTATAGGTGAGGGCTGTTTCATTAACAATCGATTGTTTTACATACACTTAAATGGGAAAATATAGTGTTGCAAACTTGGGAAAACTCTCAAAGCTAGGCAGAGACACTAATAAGCCCCTTTAAGCCACCTTTTAAGCTGTACCACCTCTTAGCATTGTCACTATAACCCGTGTTTTTCTGTGATACAGAACATCTCTGAACGGTTTGTATGACCGATTTTTCCTTTCAGTGCAGCGCATTTTTCAGTTTTCAGAATCGCGTGACCGCGCTAAAATATCCAATCGATCCGGAAAACTTGCTCGTCGGACAAAAACACGAGATGCGAGGGGTGGATTTTTAGAATTGCATACTCGACGGTGAAACGAACGCATCGGTGCGCATCGGTGACGATTCGATCCTTCCGTCGTTTTGCGAGATTATCTGCAGCGTTCATTCGAACGCGAGTGGAAACCGATGGAAATGCGCATGCATCGCGAGTGGAGCTGTTAGTTTTCCCGGCGATAAGGTCGGTCCTCCAGGTACAGGTGGTCTTTTGTCGGTCGGAAAAAAAGTTACGTCGGGTGGTGCGCATTTTTCAAGCGTCAAAATGGATCGTATTCGATACATCGAACAGGTGAGATTGTATCGATATCGATTATTTCAAAATGTTAGCATAGCCTCAAAAGTCAATCGAGAAATCTGTCGAAACGAGTTTTTTGTGATAGATTTTTGATTTGTATGAGTAACACGTGGCATTAAAAATTGGAATTGTTAGGAATTTTTTCCTTTCAGCTCTTTTTAACGCAAACCCTAAAATTTCTGTTTGAGGTTATGTTCTATTGGCTCGAACCAAACGATACATCAAACCACTATCGATTACGATCTATATGTAATCAATGCTCCAGAAAAGCAGGACATTCACGAAGAATATTGATGTAGGCATCTCTGCGTGCGCGTCGTCAGCCATTCAAGCTTCACCCGAAGAGTAAGGGAGTGAAAGACGTGCTGAAAAAAAAACCGATGAACTCCGAATTCAAGTATGACAAATCGTCGCTTCTCTGGCGTAAGAGCGTATCATCATTTCTGCGTGAGCCTTGTTGTCCATACGACTCCATGCTTTTCGAGGCTCTTGTAGAAACGGAGATACGCCCTTACGTGAGAGAGGTGACAAATTACAGAGCCAACGGGCAGGGAGTGATAAGAGATGAGTGAACCAACGAGGACAGGGATGAACCCATGAACCGGACGAGAGAAATTCGTTGCCGGACGGGCGTGACGGCCAGGGCGTCGCGACGCCGAAGACAATCACGATCGGACAGGGACACTCGACGCTCGACACCCCACGCCCGACGCTGCGAAGAATGAAATTTGAAACATTTTCGCGCCCGTGCCCGGCACTGTATGAATATGAAATGGAATCCGGCAGATTGCGATGATACTCCCGCTATGACGTGTTGCCGTCCTGTTTTCTCCCCGAGTTTTCCCTCCATTTTTCCGCAACGGAAAATCTCGAGAAAAACTCAGAAGTTACAGTCCGTATTTTATCCGTGGATATTATATTTTGTCGTCTCCCACAAGAAGGACTTCATTCCAAGGTTGCAAATTTGACTTGAACAATTCGATTTTTACAAGAATGCACCTGTGCAATTTCCCCTCAAAATTTTTCTGTGATTTGCATGAGTGAGATTTGAAGGTATATCAGTGAAATTTCTGCTTGGAATTGCCCAGGATTCTCCTGGTAAACTTGTGAACGACTGGGAAAGTGCATTCCTCACATCGCAAAGTTGGTATTCACCACTCATTTTTCATTAAATTTCTTCAAGAAAACTAGCTGGCATTTTCTCTTCTATTGTCAACCGAAGGCTAGGGTTACTTAGTGTTTTATTTCCCGTGTTAACCAAACTTTTGTATTGAAATTTCTCTCTGTGTGTAGCAGCTCGGGTCTCCGAAATGTTTGGCAAACAGTTTGGCAACGTTGCCTCGGAGTGGAAGCGAGCATAGACCACTCCTGGAGATAAACTCGTGCCCTATTACGGCCCCGAATCCAGAACAAAGCCACGATCCGCGAGCCGCGCAAAAATATGACGGTCAATAAGTCGTGTTTCCCGCGCGTGCCGGCCGGCGGGGCGGGGGGCGGAAATTTGGCGAGGGCGGTATCAGGGATCGGGACAACGCGACGCGCGAGTCACCGGGGGTTCAGGGGGGCGGGGGCCCAGAAATTCGGGCTGATAACTTTGTCGGGGCCCGGGCGTGAATAAAATGTGGGCCGAAGTTGAGCTGGCGGACGAAAGTGCCTCGTTGTGTATGTAAATGCGCCCGGCTCCCGCCGCCGGTGCCCGATGCACGCGGAAATTCGCGCCGTTTCGGGGCGCCGTCCCCGACGTCGTTTTTTTACCGTCGTGTCGCCGGATCCGGATTTACGAAATTTCATGAAGTTTGAAATCCTTAAGTATGTTCGGAATTTGCCGAAATAAATGAAATACTTGCGTCGAAACCAGTTGCGATTTCTCAAGTTGGCAACATTATTTTCCCTCCGCATTTAAATCCATTGAAAATATCGATATTAGGTGCGGCAAGCTTCATCACCAAGAATCGATTGTTTTACATACTTTTAAATGGAGGATTAACAGTGTTGCCACCTTGCAAGAATCGCCGTTGCGAAGAGGTGGACGACTTGGACGTACCTGTTACGATTCGCGGTGAAAATCGATACCTAAAATTCTAATCGAAGTCGGAAAACGCGTATCTTCGATAGTGATGTTGCAAATCTCTGCTCATTTTTTATCATTTTAATGAGAATTAAACCAACCGTTAGGTCATATGGAACAAAAATATAGTAAAAAGAAAGTTTAATATTTTTCAGGAATGCTGTACCCGCAACCTCGCGGAATTACTCGTTCCCAACACCGATCTCTTATTTTCTCCGGGTATTTTCCGACTCCCGGTCATATCGGTTCTCAGGAACCAAGTTCCATATAGTTTGTGCGAATCTAGCCACAATCGACTTCGTATCGTTCCTTGAAAGATTGTTGCGGTTGTGGAGGGGGAGGGGGGGGGGGTTATTAGCGCGGCCCTCGCATGCTAGACGAAATGGAAAAGTAGCCAAAGCCACGATCGAGACCACCGCACCGCACGGGACTCGAAATGGGGGGGGGGGGGGTTAGGGGGTGGAAAGGGGAGTGGGGGGGGGGGAGCATTTTGCGAGTCGTTAAGCCGGTATGTGGCAAGGAGGCAAGGAGCTGGCCAGGGCTTCCAGGCTTGGCTGTAATTGCAGCTTTGCTACTCCCATTCGACAGTCGATACATACCGATGCAGTCCGCCCGAGCTGGCTCGAGGAAACCACCGCCAACAGAGTCGTGTCTTGCCGTCTCCGTTGCCGCTTCGATCTCGATCCCGGATCAAATTTTCGAAGAGAAGGGAAAATAGAGCGAAAAATAGGCCAAAAAAGATAAATATCATGTCGGACTCGGAAAAAAACCGCCGTCAAATCGATGATTTTCCCGAGAATACCCGGAAAATACTAAAATGTTCAAATAGGTAACCATTAAGGTAACGTTTCATCCTATCCACAGTTTATGGACAACACGCAAGTTGTACCTATAATATAACTCGATCAGCAAAGAGAGGCTTATACGTCGTCTCTGCAATGGCCTCAATTTTCAGGCAGAGAGCAACAGACATTCCGAATTAGGGGTGCAAGTAGTTCCAAAACGCCGACTGATCGCTGTGATCGGAAGTTCTTGCAAAACGGTCTCATATTTTCGATTTGCCTCACCTCTCCCTCTCCGATTTTTGGTCAAAACGCTCCGATTTCACGACTATTTGTGCATTCTCCCCTACTTGTTTCGACTTTAACCCCCCACCCCCGAAAAACAGTTTTTTTTTTAAAAAAAAATGCCTCACGACCCGCAACTTGTTGCCTCGATACTACCTCGAGATCGGGCATTTCCAAAGCATTTCCCGCACCCCTAAAATCCTAAGCCCAAAAACTTCCACGTGCCCTAACAACTTATTTTTTAACTGAAAATCAGGGACTTAGAGAGAATTGAAAATCGGACGAAATCCGCACGCACTCAGAAAACAAAGAGATCCCCGTCGAAGGGGAGCAAGCGGCGACAGCGGTGGCTCCATCACGAAGGGGGGCAAGTGGGGAGGGGGGTTGACGGGAGCCGCCGCAAAGGGAACGGGTACCCCATTCGGGATTCCGGCCATTCTACCGGTATCGGCCCAGACCGGAGCACTTCGATCCGATCGAACCTGCCACCGTTTTTTTTCGCTTCCTCCGATCGGGTTCGCATTTCTCCGCGCACTCAAGACTCAAGACGGGCCAACGTTCTCCCGATAACTGCCGGCATTATTTTTCATTTCATTTTTCCATCGGCTAACTGCCTTTTTTTATCGACGGCGGCTGCTGCACAGTGCGTGCCCCGCGCTCTTGCCAGCTCCCGCCGAAAATCTCGTATTAAAGATACTTCGCGCCGTGGTAAACCCTCAAATCGCGAAAATTCGCATTGAATAGTAAGTAGCGCCTTCAAATCTTTGCGATACTCCTCGCTTTGCCGAGAAGTTAATTTAGTTGCCTATCCAAACCCAACAAGGGTCACTGATTTCCCTATATGCACTCACAACTCACACGTGTGTTAACTCGTTGTTTGAGTGACGAAAGGGCGTAACTACATATTGAGATCAGCCCGGGGAAGCATTGAATTCGATGGACGTTAAGGCTCATCTCAAATCGTCCATACGTCCATTTGTCAGAAAAGGGACGGACTGGACCCATATTTTCAAGGAGAAAATAACATCCGTTGTTGAATGCAATGCAAACGGTACCGATATCATCATAAACTGTTGGTTGGAGTGTGTTTCAACGGCCGCCCATACCTATTAACCGAGCCTAACACAAGGACTCAAATTTTCTTCAGGTCGCGGAATCAATCCGGCTTTTGTAAATTTGGCAAACGCGCCTACAAAGTCGTTACAGTGTATCTGTGTTGCTCTGTATAGCTTTGCTATATCAGGTTACTGGATACATATCTAGGATCGTTCTTTTTTGCGCGGCAGACGGCCAGAGCAAATGCGTTTCTACGAGCGTGTGATGAAATCGATCAAGATATCATTAGAGAAATAGAAAAAAAGCGAGAGACGATTTGAAAAAGAGAGAAGAAAACCTCAAAGACTCCTTGCGACGGACTAAATATTCCCAAGAGAATGTTCGCTGTTCAGAACCCTTGTGAAAACCTCCAGCTTGAGAATTCGCTGTCATTCGAGCGAAGATACTGGAACTTATCGCTGTCACCAAGAAGTGATCCTTATAGCAAGTTGTAGCTGTGATTTGTTTGTCTTCAAGCGGCAGTTGAAAATCCTTGCTGTTTATCAAAACGACGGTTAGGTTCATCTCGAATACAAAAAAGTGAAAAGTCGCTTTTCAGGTGCGCAGTAGCGCGCAGCGGGCTGATTATTGAAATAGATGGACAAAGCTATAGACAAAGGAGACAAAAATGATATGGAGGGATCCTATTGGTAGAAGTAGTCTGTAATTTTCTCCCTCAGGCTACAGGAACCACTCACTTCAACCAAGAGGATCGCTTCATACTCCGTGCGTCTTCTTTATCTAACGCTTTGTCCATCAATTTCAATGATCAGCCCACAGGAGGTTTTCCCAACCGAAGTCAAAACCCACACGCTAGAAAAAGCACGAGTACAGACGGTCGACTGCTGTTACTCGGTCAAAAAAAAGTTACCCCTGCAGCCGCTTAAAGGCCACCCGCTCGACAGGACGGACCGCAATTACGGGCCATTGTAGCGCCTTGGCGGGGGGCGACGCAGCCGGGAAACCACCCTGTCGGCCGGACTGAGAATAATTCCCCCTGACAATGCCCCGTGATTACTCGGCGGAACTTGTAAACTCATAAATAAACAAACCCCCCGCAACTCGGGGGTGAGGGGTAGGAGGGGGGCCGGGCGAGAGAAAAAGTTGGGAGCGGGATCTTGACGTAAGCCAGAGAAAGTTCATGTCCATCCATCACGGAGTCGGAGCTGCGGTGCGGCAGGAGAGGTTAAGACGTTGTGCAGGTGGTATCCGAGCTTCGGAAGGCGCTAAACTCACCGGCTGCCGAGTGCTTTCGTTCTCACGCATGGAACCCGGGCTCCCTCCTTTTACTCCTCCCCCCATCATCCACCCCTTGAGACCCATGATACCTCACAAAGCAAGAGTTATTGAAATCGCACTGAGAATGCGGTCTTAAAACAAATATTAACATGAACCTTACTTTATTGCCAGAATTGGCTTCGATGCAAACGCACGAAGTGCTGGGATTTTAAAAATCTGCCTATGCTAAGTTATTTTAACCAAAGAAGTATCTGTTTCCGAATTCGGTCAAATTTTCCATGCAGAAACACAGCCGAATAACAGGCAGTATCGAGGCGTGAATGATCGATTATCGATGTTTCCCAATTTGAATCCATGGTATGGAATCGATTGTTAAGATGTTCATTGCAAATGCCCTGTTTATCGATCCTTTCCCATAGGTTTAAGTGACAGATCGATCGATACATCGCAAAGCACGCCACGCCACCGCAAGGAAAGACGATTCGATGACCAGCGCAATTGTTGCTGCCCCTCGCACGACGACGACGTCACGGCGGGAATTGGCGAGGAGGTGGAAGCCGATGCCCCAATCCGAATCCTGTTAAAAGTTAAGAGTGCACTCGCACTGTTGGTGAAACATGGCTGAGGGCTAATTAACAACTGCGCATTAACATTTATAGCGATTTAACACCGCGGCTCAAGGGTCACGAGTCAACTTCCTCCACCGCGCGTATATTTTCCGCAGCCGCCCCCCCCCCCCCCGCCCCTCGGCCCCGTGGGGTCCCGAGGGCACGGCAGGGAACGCATCCGCAGATCCGCACGTTTGGATGTTGCCAAATTTTGCATCGGGTACGTTAGGAATCCTGATTGGCTTCCTGATGACCAGAGGGCCAGTTATTGAAATTGGTAGACAAAGAGGAAATGGAGTGATCCTTTTGGTGGAAGTGGCTGGTTGCAATGGATAAAGGATTTGAGCAACGGACTAACCCGAAGGCAACCCGCAAGGGACTCCATAGTTCATAGTAAGTTCATACATGACCTAAGTTGGGTTTGGATCGGACAAGCAACTAAACTAACTCCGCGGCAAAGCGTGGAGTATCGCCAAAAATGAAGGCGCTCTAAGCCGAGATCGCGTTTTTGAAGCTATGTTCCACCTGATGCGCATTATCTCGATTTATCGAAACATGTAAGTCGCTTTAAACTTCTTTCCGAATATACTTAAAGTTCGGCAAAAAAGTGGCAAGAAAACGTGCAAGTTTCTTTTTCTTCAATTTTTGATTTTTTCAGAATTCAACGTTCATAGACCAAAATGCATTTATTAGTTTATTTTTCTTGTTCTACTTTGTTATAATTTTCCTAATCGAATTTCTAATCGTGTGATTTCAGGTGAGTTCCCAGAGCCCGTAACTTAAGATTGCTCGTTTTCATTTTCACGAATGGCGAGGATCTGAACGTCATGCCTCCGTATGTACTCTAATTTTATTACTTCAAATATTCGGCTGGTTCGGCCGGGTTCAAATGATTGCTCCCGTAAAGTGAATAGCTGTAATAACGTGGAAAAGACAAAGTCTAAAACTTTATGCAGTTCACTACGATATGACTACATGTTCAAAAACCAAAAACCGTGCGTATAATTATTAATAACCTCGGCTATTTTCAGAGCAGTTTTGTTGATCTGGCGAATTATCCTGCACTCCCATGTGCAACCAGAAATATAATTATCTTCTCAGAATTTAGAGCCATCCGTGGTCTCATCAAAGGGTCTGAATCATATCCAAATGGGACCATGCTTCGTGAGGCAGCATTAATCACTAATTTTACGCACTCAAATCCCTGATATTAATTTGCCCAGAAAGTGTATGACGCACTCATATTTTCAAGCGATCCGGTGTACGTCGCGCGCCCAGAGTGAGCCTTTTGGGAAATTCATGATTTCAGCATTTGTTTCAGTTTTTCCACATCTCTATCTCACAGAAATTAATTATTCTTGATTATTATTCTTTATTTTTATTTATTTAGCTTTCAGTGATACTTTTATTTAGTCCACCTTCAGGAATGTAACAACATTTGAAGACGTACTTCCAAAGCAGGATACTTTCATGTGTAGGCACCAAAAAACGCAGAAATGAGTCAGTCCATCGCTTTCCTTCTTGGTCCATGACAATCCCCCGTTTTTAGGAATAAGATCGCTCCATTCTCTTTTTGTCTTATTTGTCTATTACTTTGTCTATCAATTTATTAAGCAGCCCGTTGAACCATAGAAAAATCTCGGTTTTATGAACCGAGAATGCGGTTACAACACAAACCGAACAGTACGGTTCATTTGACCGGATATTTTCTCTTAGTATTAGGTGCATTATCGCAGGAAAAAGATAAAAAACAAAAATGTCACAATTTTAGCAACACCTGGATTTTTCCTTTCTTTCAGTGAACACACCTCAACAGAGATAAAAATCCCTCGTTTTTTGTCCATTGTGGCAACGTGGGACGTGCGAAGGTGTGCTGTGAGGATTTACGAGCATCTCGACTTGCCCACGGCCGGGACTGGTTCCAAGAACTCGCCCTCGACCACCTTTGCCGATTTTCCGAGGAAACCCGCGTATTTCCCGGCGGAGCCGCGGGAAAATCGGCCCGAACTGGCAACCTGGCGCGAGAGCGAGACGGCGCGAAATTTACCTGGCCGTAATTTCGATGAAATACGGCCGCGGCCTCGCGATCCGCGGAGGAAGGGGCCGGCAGCCCGCGCAGAGTGAATTTCACGCCGCGCGAAAAAGGGACAGCCTGGAGGCGTGCTCCCCGTCCCTCGGTGTACGTGGCAGGAAACCTTAAGACCTTAAGGTTGTTTACATGCTAATTTTTACACCTGCCTCCTGGGCTGGTCCTTCTCGTCGCCAATTGAAATCTGCCAGCCTCCGTCCGATGGAAAAGCCAGTGGAAATTACGTTGGTGAGGTCGATGGACCCGGTGTACCTTCCATTACCATCTTACCATTACAATTCCCACTCCTATTCCTAGTCTTCAGTCGTTCCTGAAGAAAGTTTAAGAAACGAACGACTACATGTATGAAAGAAACGCACCAAATCGTGTCTTGGTACACTGGAAAAAAACACACTGGACCTAGAGTCCAGACTCTTAAAAACATTGACAAGAAAAAATACTCTTGATTCAATCAGATTTTTGCTTAAATCAAAAGGAAATCCGCTCAAATTAAGAGGCTTGGTTCTTGATCTAAGCTTAAATCTGATTGAATCAAGAGTATTTTTTCTTGTCGATGTTTTTAAGAGTCTGGCCTCTGGATTCAATGTGTTGTTTTTCCAGTGTAGTCGTGCCTTGAGAAAGTTTCAGTAAAGAACGACTACATGTATAAAAGAAACGCACCAAATCGTGCGTCTTGGCACGAAAGCGCCGTGAAATTCGTATCATGTTTACAAAGTCCATGTTCCTCTGACCTTGGCACATTGCAAACTTTGACGAGAAGCTGCGGAAAAGCAACCGGAAAATTCGCGGAAAATTTACAAACACGACTTTTAAAAATAGCCGGACTCTATATCCAACTGGCGCCTCGCAGCTTTTCGGCCTTCGGCGCCGCTAGGATCTCGAAACAGGAAAACCAGCGCGATAGAGGAAAAAAACCGACGGCCGTTCGTCTAGGAAAACGTGCGGATATGCAAAGAGGACAGGTTCTCCGAGCTTTGCAGTTTCGACGACAATGCTGCCCGACCACGCCTGGTGGACCCTCATCAACTCGCCTCACCCAGATTAAGGCGCCGTTTGAAAAAATCATAATGCATGTTGACATCTCTCGAATTTATAGACCCATAAATAGGAGGCTTGTGCCAGCTGCGAGTTAAGAGATTTCTCAAGGATAATGCGCAACGAAAGCTAGTTTTTTTTTAGCTTTTTGAACGGCAATCCGAGCCGTCGTGAGATTTCAGTGTTATCGTACGGAAGAGCGCAATACCTGTTGATTTCAGTTGAGTTAGGAGGACACCAATATGGTGAGTCCAAAATACTATGTCGCTGATATTTTTGGGCTCTACACAGCCTTAAATGGAGGCGAGTCTTCATGTTTTCCTCGTAAACGTCCTTCGAGTATCAGAAAACAATATAAGTACGGTATTTCAGAATCCTATTTTTTTCTCAGAAAAATGTCGTATGTCGTCCAGTGTCACTCAGATTAGAAACGTCAGATTATTTTCTAGTGTCCTCCAACTTTTCCGGAATTATCAGTCTTTTAAATTACTTTTTAAGTATTTGTCTCTTGCATGGTGGCCAGAATAGCTTTTCGCAGCGTTTTCCCGGAAAAACCGACTACTATCCCGAGTCCGATATTGTTGACCCGTTTTTTTCTTTTTTCCGAGAAAGCTGGTAGTTTTCCCGACTTTTCCTCGAAACGTGACGTTCCGGCCGGGGAAAAATTCCGGGGTCCGCACCCGGATGCTCGTGACACAGTTCGAAGTTTCGAGTGGAGTGACTCCCAGTCGTCCTGGTGGCTGTCGAAGGCTGTCAAGCTAGAAGAAAGGGAAATATGAAATTATATGTATCGGTCGCTCCGCGGGCTCCCATGGGAAGACGATTCAAATATAGATTACAAGCCGCGACAAATTGAGGGCGTCGAGCGGCCCCGCGAGGGAGGGGGGGGGGGGGAAGCTTACGATCGCTGTCAATTGAATCAATCTCAACGGGGCTCCGTTAATGAGCCCGGGCTCACCGTTGTCGATTTTGTCGATGAAATTATGCTCGTTTCGTTTTTTTCCTCCTCAGCTGGAAAATTTTCATCGTCTTCTTTAGTAATTTAGCTGAGTACCTATGTAGGGAAAGTCGGTAATTTTGAGGTTAGCCGGCCAGGTTGGCCTAGTGGTTAGCGCGTCTGACTCTAGATCAATAGGTCCCGGGTTCGAATCCCGGTGGTGGCGACAAATTTTCATAGAACTGACGAGTGGATCTGTAAGCAGAATTCGCTCGGCCTTAATCCGTGAAAATTTGTAAGCCCGAGCATGGATGTCTGCCAAACTCCCTGATGTCTTCGGACAATAAATAGTGCCTATAGATGGCTGTAGATTCCGAAAGGAATAGAAGCCACTAAACTCTCAATAAAAAAAAAAAAAAAAAATTTGAGGTTAGGCCATGGAGCTTTTAGGGTCCAACCGCCAAAAAGGGCGGCCAACTTATGAATTCAAATAATCCAGAGTGCTTTAACAATTGTTACGACCCGTCGTTCGTAAAGCGCGTATTTATGCATCGCAACACAATTAATTACATTTGTTTGTTTGTTTTTTTTTTTTTTTTTTTGCAAAATGCAGTCAATCTGGTGCAACTTTCATGAGCACCAAAATGTACAAATAAATTTCTCTTAAGAATGTGAAAGATCTTAGAATTGCGGTAGGATCATGCAATGGAAAACTTTACTCATTATGATTAAAACTTATTATTGCGGAGATAAGTAGAGGTGCTTCGCAAAGGAGTTGCGATTGAGGCATTCATGTTATGTCCCATGAATAGTTTGTTTCGTTCTGTAAAAAGGGAGCAGTCCAATTTGACTAGATTAATGATGCAGAAATAAACCTGCCTCTAATTCGCACCTACTCCCACATTCCTTGAAAATATCTTTTCACACGTCAAGTTGCAGCGGACAGTCCGGGCACGCCCAACTCTATGTCACTCAGTTCTAAGTTCAAGGCGAAATTGAATTGTACTCATTCACTGAATAGCGTAGCGCAGAAAAATAACAGTTAATGTTAGCAACATTGACAACATTCCTAACGATGGTAAGGAAATATGTCGCGCGGTATAAACGCGAACTGATATCATTTTATCTGATTTATGATGAATTGTCATTAAGAATCTTTTACGAATGTGTACTGGTACAATTTTTAGCCAAAAGTTTTCTGATTTTCACATGAGACCAGAAGGAAAATCAGTGAAATTTCCAGTCAAAAATTCCCAAGATTCTCTTGGTAAAAATGCTATTTGCGTGAGATAATTAGCAACATTTGGATTTAGTTATATTCTTTAGGGAAAAGACGAATAGAAAGAACAATTTTCTTAGTGTCAAGTAGCCCACCTGGCATCGGAGGATAGTAGTTTTCCTTTGAAATTTTAATAAGTCCAGTGGCGAGGCGTGAATGATATCGTGTATCGATACTTCTCCATTTGAAGCTATGATAAAAAATCTATCATTAATGTGTTCTTCGCGACACCCCGTTTATCGATCATTATTTGTAGGTTTAAATGACAGATAAATCGATATATCGACAAATCGTCACGACAAAGAACGCCTCGCCACTGAACAAGACGCTTGGACTCTCGGCAACGGTGGAATCGCCCCTTGGCCCGATTTTCCATCCTCCTCGCTCGCTCATTACATTTTCAACTGAAAATTAAATCTCTCTAAGCCGGGATTTAAATCGATCGAGTCTATCTGCCTTCGCGTCGCCCCGTCGGCGGAGGCGGAGGCCGGTAAATTGGAATCGACGGCGGCGGTAGGCGGTAGGCGGGATCCCTGCAATTTTTAGCTCCCTTGACTAATGACCGATTTAGGTCATCGGAAAACCTCGTTATCGCTTCTTTACTTTTCCCGCGGTGAAGTCATTCCAAGGATTCCCGCTGCAGCGTAAACCGTAAGGCTCCCAGCTAATTCGAAACCCCTTCTGTCGTCCTGAGAAAGAACGACGTGTCAACACTTCATTATTGTCGGATTTCTCCAGATTAAATATCAATGTTTGGGAAAATTTAAGAGCATTTCTCGTAGAAACTTGTAGGTTAACTTTTCAGATTAAATGCGGAAATGGATCATCTGGAAAATAGTTAGAAAATGTCCACGAACGTTTCTGACATGTCTTATTTTCCGAAAAGAATATGGCAACATCCGAAGGCTCTTACTACCTTTTTCCCTAGCATGATAACGAGTTGATAGCGCAACCGGGCAAAATCGAGAGGATTCCGAAGGAAAAGCATTACAACGCGATTACATATTAACTATTCTGATTTTCCAATCATCCACCCCCGATGGAAATTGTAAATGCTTCTTTGTAAATGAAAATTATTTTCTTAGTCGTCGGGGAGTGAAATCAACGTTTTCCGAGACCTGCGGATCGCACCTTATAAATCGGGCATTTTCTGATTTTCTTCAAAGGGCCTGAAAAACGCCTGACAATGCGTAGAAGTTGTCCGTAAATTCTTATAAAAATACCGTGCGAGAAACAACACTTCCTGCAAACCTGCAAAGTTTTGAAAAATGAAAGAGCCCCGAAAATTTTCGAAAAACAGCCTCTGTAATTCTGCAGAGGGCAGAAATGCCCGACCAATCCTCGAAAAATACCCTCGTGAACGGAATTATAAGCTTGTGTGTACCGTATGATTTGACGGGGAACCCCGTTGAGAACGGTTGGTTTGGGCTTCCCTGAAAGTACGCGATGCGTGAGCGGGTTGGCGCGGCGGTCGGAAGGGGTGACGGTTCGTCGAATGTGTGAAACAAGGAGTTGGCGCCTGTCGCCTTTCGAAACTGCGGTGAATAGGAGAACCGCGCGCGCCCTTTAATCCACCCCCACCTGTCGACCCATCTTGATCTTCGCCTTTTCATACCTGAAACATTGAAGACAGGTTGAAATGAAGGGTTGTGCTACGTTGCCAGGTCTTTTAATCAGATAATGGAGGAGCCGCGTCGAAGATGGACGAAAAATGCTCGCATTTATCACAACAGAATGAATAAAGATATGTTGGAGGCTGATCGTCAAACTAGCAGATAATCGATAGTTGAATCGATATTTCTCCCAAGGATTTAAGTGCCAAAATCAAAATTTCGATAAAGATTGGCAAGACGAGAAGACAAAATGAAAAAAGGAGCAATTCTATTGGTTGAAACCGTTGTTTATTTCAACTGAGGGGAATGGTGGTGTGTTGTTGGTCAGTTCGTTACTTACTTCCTCTGTCCTTTGCAACACTGACTTCCACTAATAGGTCCTCTCTATTTTTCATTTGTCTATCGCTTTGTCTGTCATTTTCAATAATCAGCTCGGTGATGTGACCAGTAGCTTGCGACTTCAATAAAATTCACGTGCTTACTTCGATACAAAGACGCCAGGGGTTTTCGGAAAGTAGGACAACACGGGAAAGGTTCGGTATTTCGGAAAGTGAAGATTTTCCGAACCTTCGGTCATAACATTTCGTGATGCTCATTTTTCTCGACATTTCTCGTGAGAGGAAAAGTGCAGTTGCATCGGGATTTTAATTTCGTAGAGTCCGCGGCGAAGTGCAGCGAAGGACTGCGTAACGGCGCGGAGCTGCACCTCACGTTTCGTCGGCGTAGCCCTCCGAGACCTGACAACGCAAAAATTGCTGTCACCACTTCTCCCAGACGTTCCTCAAGAGTTGTCAGATTTAGTACAAAATCTTTGCAAAGATTGGATCCATCAGAAAACTTCGAAAAAAAGATCAACTTTTCCCTCTTTTTGTTATCTCTCTTCAAGTGTAATAGTTACTTTTGGAATTAAACGCTCAGATCCGCCGAATCGTTACCAATATCGTCGTTCCTCGAACGAGGAAACGTAAATCCAGGTTGCAGGTTGACTCGAAAAAATCAATTTTTTACAAGAATGTACATGTGCAATTCTTGTCCAACATTTTTTGTGATTTCGGCATGAAATCAGAAAAAAAGGTATGACATTTTGCAAAAATTTGCCTAGTGTTTGACAGTCAACAGTCATCATTTGCAGAATTTTATGTGATTTTTTGCTCAACAAGTTGACCATCAGCCATTATCGGGCGGAAAACAGCTTTGATCTCTGAATTTAACTTCGCCTACCTCGATTATCCCCGATTACATGGATCCCGTTATCCCTTCAACATATTTCTTTTTCTAATCCTATCCTTTCGTCACGCAGCTCTTGTTGGTAAATCTCGGCTACCCGGCAACTTTTAACTTCCCCGAACGCGCGCTGGATCAGAGGCGAACAGGGATGCGTGCCGCGTTCCCGGAAAAGAAGGAAAATTGGGTTGGTGTATTTCCCGGGTATCCTGCGGCCCGGTTCCGGGATTGAGTCTGGTGCCGCAGCTCAAGCCCCGGTGGAGCCGCGCGGAGCCTGAAATGCTGAAGAGATGAAAAGTGAAACCTCGGCGCAGCTGCCTAATCTCATCGAAAAACCGAGTTTCAAAGGCAAGCTCGCCATTCGGTAAAACCCAGCACCTCGTAGAATAGGTAGAATAACGTACGGTATTTAGAGATCCCGAGGAAAACGCACATAACACAGGCGCAAATACATTAGCGGGATTGCCGTGTTTTCAGTTTTGAGTCCCCAAACAAAGTGGCAACCCTGTTAGTGTGTTTGCTTCCTGTCTTTGCGTGGAGTTGGTCTTGATAGGTGGACTCCTATGAATCTCAGGGTAGCGTGGGATCTTCCCTCCATTAGGGCCTCAATTTTGAGAGCTTTCCTTGAGCTTTGGAGTTGATCTCGAAGAAAACTAACTAGCCCATTGTGTTCTCGCGAAATTTTACGCAAGGAAGCGTACTTAAATCGCAAATCCCTCACACACGCAAGCGCTCTATTGCCTGCGACGTATTCTTACATACACGTTAAAACTAGTATTTTTTAAAGTACTTCCAAACTCGAGGCAAAATCCTCCGGCTTCTACAAGCAGAAGGGTCAAAAGGTCAACGAGAACAATGCAACTTGCGCTTCATAATTTGAAACAGCACAGTAGGAAATGTGACAAACACTCCCCGCTAGACTTCGGCTGGAGGAGGGGGGGGGGCGAGGGGGTTGAAAGGATGGTAGTTGACGCGTGACGTGACAAAGAATCACTTCATCCTCGTTTACGTTTCCACGTCATAATATTGCCGGGGAAACTTTCGTCAGAAGCGCCCCCTCCCCCCGCCCCCTTCCTCCACGAGAGCTCCACTTCCTCATCGGCTAAATTTCCCGCAAGTTTCCGAAGCCGCCGCACATTGAAACGGAACTTTGGGAGAGGTTGGACATGCAGGGTATCTACCGGTCCTGTGAATCCGGAAAGTCCGAAAATGGCACTGATTTAGTTAAGGGTGGTTCGGAAAGAAAATTTCACGACAAAATCAATTAAACCATTTTTAAACTCCTGATTCCCGTATTAGCAGAGACATTTTCTTTTCAAGTTTCCGAGCCAATGTTTTCCTTCGATTCGGTCCATTGTGCGACGCGCTGACACCGAGATAGTATCGGAGTCTGCATCCGTAGCAGAAGCCGGAATAAAAACCAACTTCGCCCCGACTCGGTCCAAAAGTTCGATGCGGCTGCAATCTCGGGCTGTGCCGCACAGTAGATCGAGTCAATGGAAGATCAAACATGAATTTCCTATAACCGCCCATTTTTCTGTTTTGTTTCTCAAATTTAACTTTCAGGGGGTGTCGCTCTCAGAAAATTTTACGAAAAAACCAATGAAACCCCTTTCATAACCTCAAAGTTTCGTATTAACGGAGTCATGAGCGTTCAAAGTTTCCATATTTTGTTCGACTTTTCTCGTCGACTCGTTCCTTTGTGCTCCGCGCGCGATATGTCAAGCCCTGTCAAATTAGAGGCGGGAAATTTGCACGGCTCTTTGCTTAGAGCTATGATTGATCCGGGCGCGCCATTTTGAAATTTCTGCACCGCGGGGGAGGGGGAAGGCTGCAGTGCTGCACTTCTTGCGAGTTCAGTTTCGGGTAAAGATTGCGAATGTATTTGTGTGCCAAGCTTAGCTCCTTAATTACAGTAATATTTCGGCCTATTTTAAGGCAGTAGCTTTGTGATTTGTAAGAACGGAACCATCGTAGCAATGAGACCGAGACATTTTTTAGACGAAATCTCTCTTTTAAACACTAACAATACAATCCAAAACTTGTTTGTAGCGCCCATCAATTAATTCTAAACTTGAAAATTTTTTGAAGTATTAAAAATCATATTCTTCGATTCAACGTTAGACTACTGCACCCCTACTGAATGATACAAGTGACGTATGCGCGCACGTTCTGAAACTACCAACTTCACGACTTTTCATTCCCATAAATTAGAAATTTTTCGTATTTTCACTAAAATTTTTCGTCAGGAGGCCCGATGCGGTGGCTCAGTCTTGCAGTTCGACGGATCGATGTTGAGGCGAGGCGGGGGCCCTTCAATTTACCGGCCATCAGCCAGGTTCTTTTGATTTATTCGGGGATCCCTGCAAGGCGCCACCACGCTGCCAGAGAGTCGCTTAAGTCATCGAACACTCCCGCGGAAGGATCCCACACCATCACTGGGCGAAGTTCGGCAATTTAGCGTGGCGCCCTGTCCCCCTCCCTGAGAAGGGCGCAAGATCGGCTCGACATTAATAAAACATAAATCATTTTTAGAGGGGTCGGAGTCGAGGGGTGGCAAAGTTTATTTATCCGTTTTTTCGCTGAATGAACTCGATATTTCAGCGCCGGCCGTGCCGTATCAATTAAGGACGCTCCGAGACAATAAAAGTTGGGCTAAAAATTATGGCGCCTGTTGTGTCGCGGTCGGCTGTTCGGAAACGATTTCCGCCGTTTGTGAAATGAGTTCGGGGATGGTGGCGTGGGTATTATTCATCCGTATCGAAATGTGCCTGTAGTCGTTTCGATCCGCTTTTTGCCAAACATTCAAGGTAAAATGATTAACTGGAGAAAATATATTCGAAAAGTCAATACTTGTGTGTAGATTCGCCCAAAAACAACCATTCGTTCGGCTCTATGAGATCACCCATCCGAAGTTCCTCTCCCGCTAATGAAAATACCTGAAATAAGTCGTTCTCCAGAATGATTTCCAACCTCTGCAGAAAATTTCGCAAGAACCACGTGTACACTTTAAGCTTTCGATCGAAGGTAGGCGATTTTGCAAGTCGGAGCTGAATTCGGGGCGCCTCCCCGGAACGCGGGGCAATTCCGCGAAGCGCCGTTCTCAAGTTTCGGGACTTACGAACACTCGGCTGAAGTGCGCCTCGCTTCTCGACATGGCCGCTCAGTGGAGCAGGGTGACAACTTCTTGGAAATGTATTGATAATCGGAAAAAGCCAGGGACTTTTGTCCAGTCCAGAATAGTGTGCGAATAGGCGAGAGATTATACTGCGGACCCTTGAAAATGTTCCTCTGGTCGTAATTTTTAATTATTTTTATCACATTTACACGCTCTATTGACGAAAATTAGAACTTCTGCCTTTAAGTTCTCAAATTATGAAATTTTTCAGACCTCAGAAAACCGCGTACTAATTATTGTCTTTTCCGTTAAAAACATTCTAATGGGAAACGATGCCAAAGAATCATTCAAAAGTCTGAGAATTTAATTTGTCATCTAAATGAAATCGCACGTAATGAGGAAACCTCAAACGCGTATATTTTCGTTAATATAAAACGTAGAAGTTTTAAAGTGGTGTGGTTCCGTTTAGTTTTCCTTAAACTTTTCTCACTGCAGAGCCTGGTTTTCAATGTAACGGAAAAACCCATTAAAATGTGCAATTTCAGTCAAAATAATGCAATTTTCGACTTCTCCTTACGTCTTTCTTCGCTGCGCGACATTGAACATTATTCGCCTTCAATCGAGCGTGTAGGCAAAAACAGCTCCTCCGAGTCGAAATAGTCACACCCCTCAGGTGCATCATTTCCATGTCCGACCGACGACCACTCCTTGCGGGCTATTCCATTGTGCGCCGATCCCAGCCGAAAACCGCAGAGCCCGAAGTCTCCGGGTAAGATGTTTGCCTTGCGTTTAATTTTCTGAAATTGCTGAGCCGGCGCTACGCCCGGGGAGCGGGGGGAGGGGCTGGTACGTTAGCCGCGGAATTTAGCGCGGAAAAATGGGGAAAGACAAATGCGAGTCCGAGCACACAGAACTCCGCCATAAATTCGCCGGTGCAGCGTGCATGCTGTTATCAATTTACAACTGGGGCGCACCCGCTCACCCGTCCATTAGAGTAAACAAACTCTGATTCCACCGCCGAGTTGTCTGCTTCATTCCCGTAAGTTGTGCTCCGGACCCCCTGGAAGAAAGTCGGGAGGAATAGACTGATTTAGTGACGTCATCCGGTACATTCGATAATTGCACTCGGAACAGATAGAATTCTTTAGGGGAGACCATTAATTTCTGGCTCATCCATGAAAGCGCCTCTGCATAAGGAAACTTGCGGAACGTATGTGGTTTTTAAAACGAGTCAGAAAATGTAGTTCGTAATTGCAAAATGTAATTCAAACTGGCTATTGGGCGGCACAATTTAATGGTGATACATCGAATGTCGTGGCCATTAATCAGTGTATTATTGAGTTGTCCTCTCACATCCCTTGTTCTATCTCCCTGAGAAAACTTTCTGAAGCGTACACTGGACAAAAAAACACACATTGGATCTAGAATCTAGACTTTTGAAAACATTGACAAAGAAAAATACTCTTGATTCAATCAGAGTTTTGCTTAAATCAAAAGGAAATCCGCTCACATTAAGAGACTTGGTTCTTGATTTAAGCAAAAATCCGATTGAGTCAAGAGTATTTTTGCTTGTCGATGTTTTTAAGAGTCGGGACTCTAGATCCAATGTGTTTTTTTCCAGTGTATTCACCAAAAGAGCATTCAAAAACCGAAGATACGATCAAAAAATTTTGTATTTGATAAATGTAATTTTTAATATTTTCCTTTATTTCTGCCTTTTGTCGATTACCAACGCGCTCGAGCTGCTAGAGACGATCTCGAAGCATTCCACTATTTAAGCGTTATGAAACCAGCGAGAACAAGTTTTGGAAAGTTTAATTAAAACTCGTCTCGCAGCAGCGAAAATAATTGAAACAGCGATCGGAAGTGAGAAAGTTCAAAAAGTAGCCGGAGTGCTTCTTCCGAATCAACTCCTAGACGATTAAAAAACTAGTAATGTTCCGTACCATATTCCAATTATTTTGAGCTTTCAGATGCTCCTACGATAATTATTTTAAAGCGTAGATTTGGCTCCTGTTTCCCTGGTGGTCTGTGATATCTCCGTATCATGGCGATGTCGTTCTCGACTCGGCTCTGCTAAGTTACTCGAAACTCCAGCTCTAGATCTCGCGGAAGTCAGCGCGCTTTTCTTGCTCCCGGTCGAAAAAGACATTTGTAACTTGACAGCCGGTCTCTTAAAAATACTTAACTTTCTATCTCGCCCGCGTTTCTACTCCAGTTGCGGATAATTTGAAATGCGACCCCTTTCAGTCGCGTGTTGTTCTTTTTTATCTCTGGGGGATGACCCTGCAGAAAGCCCCGACTCGAGCGATTTTATCGAACTCGCAGCACGCTCACTCGAGGACTTGTCGCTTTTCAGATAGAAGGACGCAACTTTTCAACTTTGCAAAATTTCCACGTGTTTATGTTCAGTACGGAAAAGTTGGGCATTTATAACTGAACATGTCCCTGACTTTCCCTCTGTGGGCTGATTATTGGAATTGATATCAACAAAGCTATAGAAAAAGAAAACAAACAGATTGAATTAGGAGGGCAAGCATTTGGTCGCAATGGACAAATGCCAAAGTAGCTACCACAAGCGCCATGGGACGTTCCAAAATTTCCGCCGCCATTTTATTTTTTTACAGAGAAATATTGTTCAACGAAGCCGTCCGAAAATTTCACTAAATTCTCTTTGTGCCGATAAAATTCAACGAAAAATTCCTCTGTAAAAAGATAACAGGGTGTCTACAAGTCCGGAATTTCCGGAAAGTCCGGATATAGTACTGATTTTTGAAGGATGGTCCGGAAGTACTGAAAAAGTGCGGAATTTCGCGAGAAGGTCCGGAATTTTTGTCATTTTTGTCGCAATTCGAGCGAGAAATTCAATTTTTTTAAAATGTTCGAATTTCGTCAATTGGAGGTACTGAAAAAGTACTGAATTTTTCTTATGAGGAGGCACTGAATTTCTTGGGAATGGACTGGAAAAGTACTGATTTTTGGCCAGCCTGTCTTAGTAGACATCCTGGTTAAAATTGCGGCGGAAATTTTAAAACGTCGCATGGCGCTTGTGATACTTTAGCCGAGAGGTGACGACATATTTAGCAAAAAGCGACTCCCGACAAAGTTCGAAGACCACTCCATCCGAATCCCTTTGTTTGATATTCCTTTGTGAAAAGGGCTCGGTAGCCAAGGAACTCGAGGGGAACACACTCTCTTCACACCTCGCAACCGCAATCTTTCGCAACTTTTTCCGAATGAAGCGCAGAGACTTACGTTACGGTTCCTCGCGCGAGCAACCCCATCATGTGAGCTAATAATGAGTTTTCCCCTCGGTCGTAAAAGTGCGCGCTGCGATGCGGGGTGCAGCGCGGATGCAACGAGGGGGAAAAGGTGATAAAACGACGTCCCGATCCGCGGTTATTCCGTATTTTTCTCGATTTATTTCCTTTGACAACGGGCGGCGGAACGTCACAGATCGCCGTGCCAATGCTTATCGGCGTGTGCTCCCTGCCGTTCGAGCGGGTAAATTGTCACTGCCGCACAGTCAGTCGCAGGAATAGGGAACGGTGTATGATAAGTATGCATGCACGTATGAGGACATCGATGGCGAAATCTGCCGAATGCATGTTGAGTCCTGAGTCGTAGGAACGTAAGTTCTCAAGGTTGTAAAATCGACTAAAAAAGTCCAATATCTCACCAAAATAGGCCTGTGCTGTTTTCGTCTGAAATTTAGCTGATGTTTGCATACAATCAGAGGAGAAGTCATCGGAATTTTCAGGTAGAAATGTGCAGTAATTTATTTGTATTATATTTTGCACCATTGAAAGGCAATTGCGTTCCCTCATCTGGCAAACCATGCAACTCTAATTTTTGCCCAATGCTGATTGATGAGTTACATGTCAAGTGCATATCATGAAAAAAATCGCCTAAAAATGACGGATGAATGTAGGGGTAAGCCTTTTGCTAGGCGAGTTTTTGAAAATTTTCGGGGTAATCACTTTGCTATCTACACAATCAGGTTGGAGTGCTGAACCAATTTCTCAAATTTTTGTTCATCAGGCGAATGTGACCGTTTATTTCGCAAAGTAACTTTCACACAAAAGGGAAAATGACAGTCCTCTAGTAAATATTGCCTCTAAAATTTTGCAAATTTTTCCCTGTAGTTTGCGGTGTAACCGGCAGGGGTGCCACTGTACGTTGGCGTTTCGACGCGGTGGATGGCGCGAATCCCAGCCGGTCGCCCGCCTGCTGTCAGAGCCCCGATGCCAACGGTGAGACTTATCTGGCCGAGAGGGCGACACACGCAGATGAAGTGAAAATAATTCTTGCCACCCCCCCCCCCTCCCACCTCGCTCCCCCCGAGCCGGTGCAGTCACCGATTGATGTATTTTTAATGGGCGCCCGACTCGCGTGGTGCCCGCAGCCCCCCGCAGCGGGTGACGGGGGACGGGGCTCCCTCTAATCTTGCGGCTAATGAAATTAATGCCCCGAGCCGATAAACGTCGGCGAAAGTTGATGGTGGAGGGATGATGGGACGCCGGCCCTGCCTCGTTGCCTCGTCGCCTGAATGGTCCATAGTGAGCCGGGGTGCCTATCGGCAGTAAAAACCAGAAAATATTATGAAAAATCAGGAAAATATCAGTAAAAGTGGTCATGGAAGGAACGTTGCATAGTGTCAACGAACCAAAAATCTGATCATGGAGTCAACGACTGTTAACGTCCTGCTCAGGTAGTAAAACGTAAAAATGAGCCCGGATCATGGTGTCAACGATCACGGTGTCAACAAAAACTTAGGAGAACTGTTTGTTGACATCGTGCTACGAAATCGTCATGGATCAGAAAATTCTGAGTGTTTCAAGCATTTGTCAAAAGTTTGATTCATTTTATAAAATATTTTGATCTTGTAAAGCAAGAGGTCTCAATTTATTCGCACAAAGTATTAGGAAATCTCGTCTAAAGTATCAGTAAATTCTATAGTACACACCCTCAAGTCGTCTCCAGACGAAATAACGTAACTGCAAAATTTGTAAATGAAATTGTAAATCCTTTGATTTTGCCGTCCTGTGTACCCTCTTTACAGACGAGCCTAAACACGATATCGGGTACTTAAGGGGCGAGAATCTACGACTCCCTGATTGAAGGGGGTGGGAGGAGTATAGGGGGTCTAATATGGAAGGAGGAAGAGGTAAACCAATTGGAGAAAAGCCGCTCTGGACGGTCTCTGAAGTCAAATACGTCTGCTCCATGGAAGGAGCTTATTCGTCAAAATTCACTTCTAACGTGCTCCAAGTCTAAGGTTCTTACGGTGTACTTCCCCATTCCGTCCTTCCTCCGACGAAAGGGCGTATCTCGATTTTCACGTGAGCCCTGTCCCCCGTATCACTTCATGCATGTCGGGGCTCATGTGGAAATAAATATATGCCCTTACATCGGACGTCGTTCGACAGTCATTACCTAGATACCCAAACTCGGGGCCCGAGCCGAAGCTAAATATATCAATCTCGACGGAAGGATGTTCGATACTCGAAGCCGAGAGGGGGAGGAGAATCTATCGTTGTTTTAACATGTATGTATGCGAACACGGACATGCAAAAGCGCCGGAAAGGCCGCGGAATCCGGGTGGCGGGCAGTTATTTTCTCCCGCGCGCGGCCAGAAAGCCTCAATCATAGCTCATAGCCCTCGCGCCCGCGGAAGCTCAGGTTCGGCTCATGAAAAAAACATAAGTAACCGTTCGCCACCGCTGCCAGCTCACAAAACACCTCCTTAGGACCATCCAAGGTAGGAAATTAATTTTTCCGGAGATTTGGCAACGCCGGCCCGACTATTGCCATTCTTACCCGAAACCCCCGGAAAACCGTCAGGATCCGGAACGCGTGTATATCCGCCTCTTATTTATTTATTTTCTTTCGCGAAGGCTTTGATCTGGGGGTGCAGGGGAGGGGGGGGGGCTGCGCATCGCCCTCCATCAATCGTCCGTCGGGCGGGGGCGTAAACAGCGCCCCCGAGAATTTTTTATTCATGCATGCGCCCCCCCGTCCTGACGCCCGCCCCAATCGCGTGCGAAATTTGAATGCCGAAGTGCCGGGATTGCGCCCGTGCTGAGGAAAAACGCCGTATCAGCCTTCAAACGTTGCCAAATTCCCGCGGAAAATAAATTTTCAGACAAATTTGCGAATTGGTAGTTTTTTTCTTGTTTGTCGCAGGATTTCCTTTGCAACTCTGAGTATATTGTCTAAAAATGTGAACAGGATTGCCACAGTCAGGGAAAACCGGGAAATGTCAGGGAATTTTAAAAAGTCAGGGAAAATGACGAAAATGTCAGGGAAAATTTGTTAAATCACCTTCCTTTGCTTTCTAGAATGGGTTCGAGATTTTGAACAAGAAATTTTGCCTGAAAACTATTTTCAATCATGCCTTCTTTACCGTCCGTCACATCTTCAATTGTCAGGGAATTTCACCAAATTGTGTCAGAGAAATCAGGAAAATGTCAGGGAATTTCATTTTTTAAATTCTGTGGCAACCCTGTTTGAAGGGAAGACACTCGTGACACTTCCCCTCAATATTCAAATTTCATCGGGGGGAATTTGGCAACGCTCGAATTTGCATACGGCGTTTTTCAGTGGTTTCCCCGGAAAAGTATCGACAGGGGGAAGGGGGCACTCAGAGCCCCGAGGGGGGCGAGACAGCTGTCTTGTTGGAGCGCGGTGGGGTATCTGTCGCAGTGCGTGACAGCGAAATTGATTAACGCGCTGTCTCTCAAGGCTCGGACGTATCGTATCGTATAGGAGAGAGCTACCTGCGGCGCGGTGGCAGAGGTCCCGTGGATTCGGAGAGAGACCGCCTCCAAATCACGCGAGATCTCTCGGTTTCCCCCCTGGATCCGTGTGGACTGTCGAGTGTCTCTTCTTCGCTCCATCACCACCGTGTAGAGTCCCTTCAGAGTGAGAAAATGGACGCCGTAGATCCACTTCTGATTGGCTCAGCCAACTTGGACTCCGTGGACCGCTTAGATGGCTATTGGCTGGATTCCAATTCCAAATCCAAAACTACTAAGGGCTGTGTTAATGCATCATAATCAAAATAAATTGATCCGAAATAATGTCGACGCTGAGGAAGTGAGGAAACCGTCATACACAGTGAGGAAAAGCAACCGAAATTTTGTGTTAATATGGGCATTAAAACGGTGAAAACCCCCAATCGCTCGGTTTCTTAACATTTTTGGGATACATTGACTGAATCTTTGGGTCGAAAATGTTTTCTGCGATCAGTCAAGTTTAATGAAATTTTGCATCTCTGCCGTGCGGACTTGCACATACGGAGCAAAACAGCGTCGAATACGAATAGATCAGTGAGTTTGGCGCGGGGCTGTAAAAGCTATTTCCTGTATCGCGGGGCTCCTTTGCGTCGCCGATCGACCCAACTTAGTCACGAGGGCCCGCGGGACCCGCTGATATTTTTACTTTTTTCCCCTTTCGCATCGAAACCGTTCATCGACCCTGAACAGCCTCGAAAACAATCGAAGCCAGATCGATCATCCGGCCCGGAGGAGTGGAGGACCAAAATGACTATTTTTTCGGAAGTATCGAGCCGCGAGACAATTCGTCGTCTTCCGGACCAAAGAACGTAACTCCATTCCAAGGTTGCAAAATTGACTAAGAAAATTCGATTTTTTACAAGAATGTGCCTGGGCAATATTTCTCAAAATTGTGTCTGATTTTCACATGAGTTTCAGATGAGAGGAAAAACAGGGTGTCTAGCATCAAGATTTTCTCGATTTAATTTTGATCTGAGGAAAAATCGGTCGTAAAATCAGGATTTGAGAATAGTCGGCCGTGTGATCGGATTTTCTTATCGAGCTATTAATTCTAGAGTTCTGCTTTCACATACGCTTTTGAAAAAATCAGGATTTGGAAGAAGTAGATACGAAACTTGGATTTAGCAGTCATCAAGAATCCAATCAGGATTTCCCAAAATGAACAAAAAACTAGAGACCCTGAAAAAATCAGTAAAACTTTCAGTCAGAAAAGCCCATGATTCTCCTGGTAAAAAATGCAATTTACGGGGGGAAATTTGGCAACATTCAAATGGAGTTACGTCTCCTCGTCCGAGGAAACTAGAAATATTCGACTTTAGCGAGCGTATAGACAACCGAATCCCGAATCGATGAATCGATCGGGAGCGGAGGCAGGTCTCAGCGGGGAAAAGTTGGGCGATTGACGGGAAAACACGATACACAAGTTGGATTGGCTTGCTCCCGAGTCCCGAGTCCCGCTATGCAGATACGGGACACCGCGTCGCGTCGCGTCGTCGTCGCCCGACTATAAAACGGATCCGGATGGCTTTGCGAATGTTTTAACAACCGCCATTCCTCCCGGGATCCCGCGTGCATGTTCGAATTCGTTCGAAATTTCTTAATCGAGTTTTCCGAGAGTTTAGCCCCCGAGTTTCCCGCGCCGCAGCTTTTAAGAAAATACGCCGGGGACGGTGAACGGTGGATTTCCGTGGGCGGGGAGCAGTTATTCTCTGCATGTTTTTATTCCCGCCAACGCGGTTACAACCCAACTTTCGAACTTATGTTTTGCTTTTGTGCAATCGGGAGGGTTACAATTACGACGGCTGAGAGATCCATTGGGACTACATTTCGCATCGAGGAACCACTATTTATAGCTCATTTTAGAAACAACTTACATGAAATTAGATTCCCTATGCAGACAGGTGCTTTTATGGAAGAGCCAGAGATAGTGGTTCCTTGTTGAAAAATGTAATCCAATGTGTCTGTGGTGTCTGTGTTGGAATAATCCCATGTAGGTATGCAGAAACTCGTCGCTCCTTTGGCGCAGTACGATCTCATCATGAGCCCCAGAAAGCATATTTTTATATGTTAAACAGGGTTCTCGTAAAAATTGAGATCTTTGATTTCGGGTCAAGTTAAGAATGTTGCTGAATTAGAGCGTATTATTGATTATCACAAAGAATTTGGTCGGTTTTAAGTCAGGTCAATTTTTTTCCTTTTTGCAAAGTTTATCACGCTCTGAAAGTAGTCGATCCTCGGCCAGCGCGTGTTCTCGACCGTTTTTCGAAATTTATTGAAAATGAAAGGAAGCAAGTCCGAGGTATCGCTTTAAAACACGAAAAAAACCCCCTGATTTTCCAGTCGGATCGGAGCGGTGAGGCGTTGTGATTTTTCTCTTCGGAACTGATGCCGACAATCACCTCTAGATAACGAAAGTTTCTCAGGAATTCGTACGAAAGCTCGATCCGCGGGTGAGATAGGTCAGGGTCGGAGTTTTGACACTTGCGCAAGCGCGGCCGCGATTCCCGCGAATGGCGCAAAAGCGAGTAAAAATTTCGGCAATTCCTCGGGTCCGGGTCGCAATTCCCGGGTCGACACCATAAAACACCGTACCGTATCCTCAGTAACCATAAAACCGGGGGGAGGAGTGGGGGAGGTAATGAGACGCGAGACAAAGGACAAAGGGTCCGAGTGCCCCGCGCGCACAGCCAAGTCATAACCAGTGTCATTCTGTTTTGATGGAGCGCAGACGCTGACTTGGGGGGGGGGGCGGTGGGGAGCGATTGGCTAAACGAGATATCACGATCGGAAAGTAAAAGCAAGTCACGAAACACAAGGTGATACACTTCGGACGGACTACCGACACGGTCCGGTCCCCGACTCCTGGCCGCGTTGCCGTGTCGCCCTCTGGCGGGGAGCTTTCCAAGCTGGTCTTCCACAAAGTTTAAGGACTTCTACGTCTACGGACATGTCGTTTAGTAAGGGTAGGTCATGGGGCTCTTAGGGTCCAAAAGAGCTGCCATATTTCGACTTGTCCATACTCTCCCCAATGTTGGCACTCTACTAAAAACTTGAGGGCCTTTTTAATTGGGGGTACGAATTAGGGATCGAAGCGGGGCAGAGATAACATGTTCAAGATACTTTGCCCTGCTATCGTCACTATCCAGGGAGTCTACAAATCCGGAATTTCCAGAAAGTCCGAAAATAGTACTAATTTTTCAAGGGCGGTCCGGAAGTACTGAAAAATATGGAAATTCTGCTAAAAAGTCCGGAATTTCTTTTAATTTTCTGTCATTTTTGTCGCAATTTCAAATTTTTGAAATTTTTCTAATTTCGTCAAATGGAGGTACTGAAAAAGTACGGAATTTCCTGTTGAAGGAGGCACTGAATTTCTCGAGAATGTACTGAAAAAATACTTATTTTTGACCAGCCTGTTTAAGTAGACACCCTGCCATCGTTTAAAAAGAGGGTTTGGCGGTCCGGAAAATATGGGAAATCAGGAAAAGTCACGGGTTGACCTCCGAATTCAGCTTTCGTCTCACTTGATGGCATTGTGCAGTGCTGCGTCTCCAACAGTGGGTTTACTTCAAAGGGCTCTCCTATACTTGCCATAGTAGCCCAACTCCGTTTGAAAATCAAATCAGACCAAAAGAATCCTTCCTCCTGTTGGACACGGTGATATCCCGACGAAGCGATGTCAGAAGCCGACAACACAGCGGCGCGCCCGCCTCCGCAAGTTGTCGTGCCCCGGCGCGCGCTCGACAACCCAATCTCCCATCCCAAGCCAAAACAACTCATCCACAATGAAAAGTTCATTGGAGTTAAGCGCTTTCACTCGGGAGGGCATGATCCAATCGACTCGGCGACCCTAGGCCCGGGATTTACGACGCTATCGAATTCCTCGAGCTATCGAGGCGTCCCGCTAACTGAGGGTAAAGTATCGATCGATGGATCGATATATCGGGAATAGTAATTAAATGTGTGGCGTAGGCGTGTTGCCGGAAAGCGGACGGCTGACCGCAGCTGCAGGGGCGAAGGGCCGCGGCCTGATTGGAAGCTGCGGCCTGACTCGCCGAGGCGTTTACGTCCAGTCGAATGTGCTCGCGTGTCCTCCCTGCTGATTTTGCGGTGCACCGTTGCCTTCTGCAGGCTGATTATTGAAATTGATAGACAAATCGAAAGACGGAGGAGACAAACTGGAAATGGAGTGATCGTGTCGGAAACGGCCGGTGTCAGTAGTATAAAGGACGTAACCGATAGACCATATAACATAACGGCAATGGAGATGTTGCATGTGTGAGGAATTTGCGATTTGACTGTTGCTTCTTATGTTAAAGTTCGCGAGAAACACTTCTCTGAAATCAACTTCCAAGCTCAAAAAAAGCTCACAAGGTGAGGCCAAAATGGAGAGGATATCCCACGCTATCCTGAGAGTCCACCTCTACATCAAGACAAACTCTCTATGCAAAGATAGGGAGTAAATACATTGACAGTACCACTTTATTTGGGGACTCAAAAACTGAAAACACGGCGTCACTGCTAATGTATTTGCTCCCTATCTTTGCATGGAGAGTTTGTCTTGATGTAGAGGTGGACTCTCAGGATAGCGTGGGATATCCCCTCCATTTTCGCCAAAACTTAAGAACTTTTTTGAGCTTGGGAGTTGATTTCAGAGAAAACCAGTGGCACCATCGTGTTTCTCGCGAACTTTTACTTATGATTCAACAGTCAAATCGCAAATTCCTCCACATGGAGTTCACACACAGTTCAGTCAACAACTGGAGATTACAAGCGCTCACCCGAAAGTAAATTTTACACCATGCACAGCACACGGAATGTAGAAATGTGGGGTCTCCATAAAAAATAAAGTCTGTACGCTTTTTGGACCGCAGTTTGCAATTAGAAACAACAATTTCCGGCTCATTCGTAAAAAAACGTACGTGCATATAGAAACAAGCGGTACATACTTCGTTCCTAAACTAATCCAGAAATTGCAGTTCCTAATTGCGAAATGCAGTCCATTTAATCAATTTTCTGCAGCCTTTATTCTTGAACTCAACGCCTCCTTCGGTCGGGTCTCTCGAGCACATTGTCTCCGGTCGTCGGACCCGAGTTCTGCCGCGCCAAGCAGAAACCGCCAACACACGCGCGGTTTTTTCTCCGCGAGTCAACACGATCCTCACTTTTAGCAGTGCGGAGTTTACCCCCGATGCAATCACGGCGATGGGCGCTAACTGCATCGCACACATCTCACGCTCCACTTCCGCGCGCGACTCCACTCCGACACCCCCCTCTCCTCCCTCCCCCGCGATCCCGAGCGTTCACTCATCGAGTCAAAATAATAACAATTACGCGGCTGACATTGTCTTACTCGGCGGTCCTGTCTCCGGTCAGCGTTCTTGCGTTCCCACACTCCCGTTTCCCGCCGGGAATCGGGAATCGGGGACCGGGAACCGAGAGCGCACAGTGGAACGGAACGATTCGGTCCCTGGGGGACGGGTACTCGCTGCTCTGTCCCGCTCGGCCACATGTCGTTTTACGCTACCGGGTTTGCAGGGTTGGAAGGGTTAGGGATGAGTGGGAAAGGTCAGGGAATTGTATTAAACAATTGGACGGGAATTTCTATCGCGGTCAGGAATTTTTTGATCCGAAGTTGACCGGACCGGACTGGTTCTGCTCCGTTAGGAAATGCTTTTCATTTTTCCGGATCATATGTTAATCTCACAATCAGCATTCGAAGGTTGTGCTTTTTCTAGTTGAGCTCTTTTTATGCTGGAAATTTTATTAACGGGGTGACCTGTCATTGAAAAGTTAAGAAAAATATTAGGAAATTTTTCCCAAACCTGAGAAGTCAGGGAATTTCGCCGCGGAACTTTGGCATTTTTTCCTCCCGTAAATCATTGAAAAAGATTGCACGCTTAGTATTTGTTGTGGAAAGAATTTTTATTATATTCCTGCCTCTCCTTCTCCCCCCCCCCCTCAAAAAAAAACCATTGAAAAGTCAGGGAATTGAACTGACTGATGGCGGGAAAAAAATAATTTACTGGTATTTCTTGAAATTTCCAAAGCATTACTCACACATTTCAATCGGCGGGCGAAAAAATTGCAAGGGACAATCTTCAAATTCTTTTAAACTCAATTTTTTACGAGGAGAACTTTGGCATCGTCCGAAGTTTCATACGGCGTTTTACCTTGGCGCGACAGCGATCCCCGTTTCTGAAGCTGCACCCTGTGCCCCTTCTCGCACTTGCTCGTCATACATAAAACATGCCTTATTAACTCCCGCCTAATTATTCCCCGTGATTATGCTGATCGCCCTGATTATGCTGATCACTCCTACGCCCTGTTACCACCCTCTCGCAGCTTTTTATCGCCCCCTCCTCCCCCCGCCCCCGCATTCCCCGGTCAGGATGACCGATCGGGAGCCCGAAAGTCCCCCGTCCGTTTCCTCGCCGGTGTTTTACGGCCCTCGTTTGCTCGGCCTTATCTGATGCCAAGGTTTAGACCCATTTCGACGGCAATAAATTACCCGACGAGATGGTTAATTCCGTCTTCGGGTCCGCGATAAAAGTCGGGACTTCATTATTTTTCACGTCCTCCATTCGTAACTTCTTAAACTAATTAGTTCTCTTTTTTTCTGATTCCAGGTGAGCTGATTTCCGTTGCTTTCGACGTGTACCGCTTGTAAGTCCCAGCATCCGTTGTGGTGAGTTTTTCGCCCAAGCTCGGGGAAATGAACTGGATCACATTTGGAGCACATTTTGCAAAAAAGAGCCTCTATTTCTGGCTTATTTTAGAAACAACACACTTGTCATGTAGTTTCCCTACGCTAATAGGTGTTTTTATTGAATAGCCCGAGGTAGTTGCTCTTTGTTGCAAAATGTAATCCATTTAACAGAAGGGAAACCAGCTCGATTACATGGTTTGTAAGACTGTGTAATTTCTTCTTTGCTTCAAGGAATACTTTTATGCACGGTAATAAAAAGTAGGTGAAATTCCTTTCAAATTAACAATTTTTTGGTCGGGGAACAAGGATCATTTGCTATGATAGGCATTTTTTTGTATGTAACGATGCAGATACACTACTTCTTGACTTCGGAAAAAACGAAAAAACGCTCTCACAGCGAAAAAGCACCGCAGATGTGTCAGGATTAAAAATATTAACATTTTGATCGACTATTTCTTAAAAACTAAACAACGGTTGGATTCAATGACTTTACTTTCGTCGAATGAGTCTCGTCTCGACCCCGTTTCAATCTCGATTATTTTGCATGTTTACAAAGCGAGATTTTCACCCTATCCTACCTCCACCCTTGACTCGAGCCGCCGAATTAAAAGCCGCCCTTAATGACAAACAAATACGCAAAAGCAAAGGCCAGACAGCGAAACTACCCCCGAAACTTCAGCGACCTTGGCGACGAACGGAAATAGCGAACAGCTGGTGAACTCGACCGCACTTGTCGGACCATAATAGGCTTTTCATGCCCTCGAAGACCCGATATCAACCCCAAGCCGAGTAATATCAACCACCAGAACAAAGGGGTCACTCGCGCCACGGAGGGGATGCGCCCGCCGACGATCATTTGAATATGAATCGAAAGATATTAATTTTAATACCATGTTATTGTGTGCGAATTAAACGCGATATATCGAGCCGCGGCGTGGCGAGGCGAGGGGGAGGGGAGGTCACGTGGAGTGGCTCAGCATGTTCATCCCCCTCCGCCTCGGCGAGGGTTGTTTTTATTTATTACGCGAGCAACTTTCGCTTTCAGAGCGTAGCATCGCGGCGAACAACCCCTCGCTCCTCGCAGCCGTTGCTGTTACAGATTGCCCGAGCAGACGGAGCTAGCAAAGTGCGTTGGAGGATTAAGGCCGGCAGAAACAGCGTAACCGATAAGAGGATACCATTGCGGGGCATATGTTCATCGCCGTTTATCTTCGGGTCCATCTCGCTCTTCTCCTGATGCTACGTTTTCGGGGCAATGTGGGATTTCGGCAGGCTGTACGATTGTTCGCCAACAGGGTTCTCTTTTACACTGGAAAAAAAGTCTCTTGGATTCAGAGGTCTCTTCAAAAAATTGACAAGAAAAAATACTCCTAAATTCAATCGAATTTTCGCTCGAGTCGAGAGCCAAGCCTTTTAATTTAAGCGGATTTCCTGTTGATTCAAGCAAATACTTTTCTTGTCAAATTATTCAAGAGTCATTGTGAAAGATACTAAAATCGAGCTAAAAACCAAATAATTCAGTGTATTCAACTACATCATGTTAATTACACAATAAGCAATAGATTGTTGTGTAATTAACATCATGAACCTAAATAAACTGAATTATTCGGCTTTTAGCTCGGTTATTATATCTTTCACTATGTCTCCAATGGCTCAGCCAGCCTTTGGCATTAAAATGTTTTTTAAGAGTCTGGACTCGGAATCCAAGAGCCTTTTTTTTCAAAAGGCAAAAGAAGTTAAGTTAGGAAATCCACGCTTTTTCGCGTTAGCCTTTTCTCCTCCAAAAGTTGCACGACGGACAGTTCGAAAAAATGTATAAAGAGAGTTTTCTTATCAAAGTGTCAAAGCCCTTGATCTCCGACCCCATTGAATTTTCTCGGCCGATTTGGCAACGGTCGCCGAAGAGGAAAGCTCCCCGTGTTTGCGGCCCTTACGCAGCTCCCCTCGTCGCGGAGGCCGATTTAAAAGCTTTTAAAAGCTCCTGATTTGGTATCGCCCTCCCCCGCCTCCAACCCCTCACCCCCTTCTCGCCATCGCGTCGTGGACCGCACTTTTCCCGGCTCTCACCTTCCATCATTAATCGAATCATCCCTCCTAATCGAAAGAATCAACGCTTTGTCACTTGCACTCGTATTTTTTATTTACTTTCCCTCGATTTTTTCCCTTTTCCCCCTCCACCTTTACAACATGCTTCTTCCCCTTCCCCGTCAACCCTCTTGCACCTCAGCTTGCTTGTTTGTTTCATCGCTGACGCGCGGAGTTGCCGTGGGAGAACAAAGTCTCTTCATCGAGTTTCATCAATTAAAGAATTTAAACATCTTGATTCGAGTAAAATAGTTTTTCTTTTAGAATTTTTATTTATTAGATTAATTGGTCGCAACAGTGTAAAATCTAACCAATTCTCATTATTTTTTAGCAAAAATATTAAAATGAAACCTGTGGTGCAAGTGACGAGATTTAAAAATTTACAAGCCCCAGATTTTTGAAAAATCAGAGATTAGTTATTGCATGAATTTTGTAGCCAAGAAAAAGGACATAAAAAATCAACAGCGAGCGAAAATTGAATCGAGCATTTTGGCATCCCCGCCTCGCTGATAAGTTAATTTGAACTACATTTTGCAGTATGGAACTACTATTTTTAGCTCAATATAGAAACAACGTATTTGCCGTTAGATTCCCTAAGCGAATAAGTTCCTTAACAGATGAATTGAATAAGTAGCTCCTAATTGCGAAATGTAGTTCATTTTTTCCAAAAGATGGAAGTTGCATCCGATGAGATGATGAGTTAATGTCTTAAAATCACTTTCTTTTTTTCATATTGCCCAGAAATTTATTTTTCATCCCTCTGCTTCATATTTTACGCCATGAATGAAGTATATACGAAGGGAATAGACTCAGGAGCCTGAAACAAGGGGGAAAAATGATGAATGGCGAACTTCGTACCGCATCAACTTTATTTAATTTCAGAGACGCAAATCCTCCGAAGCAGCACTACATGAATTCGCAGCGGAAGAATACGTACAAGTTTATAGTATTCTGCGTGTGTTTTACATCTATCTCACTGGTACACTTCCTTTCAGTCTGCATAAACGGTCGGTCTATCAGACGCACCGAATCGGTCGCTTGGATGGGCCCCGGGGCAGTTATTCGATGAAATATCGCCTTTCAGTCCATTTGCCGCGCAGCCGGGGGTTGCGGGTTGCGGCAGCCGGTGCCGAAGGGGCGGGGAGAGGCATATGGGGGATGGGTGTCTCGCCGCGCCGTTCCTCCCGTGCGCTCCCCAAAGCGCGTAACTCCCGTGGAAACAGCGCGACGATACGTGGTTTTTGAGGGCTCCACGTGCGCCCACGTGTGATTTCGCTCCGCGCGCGGCGGGTTGCGTTTTTTCCGCTGCAGGCGGCTCCTTTTTTCTCGGGTTTTTTCCTGTGCGTTTTTTTGTGTGAATCGGAAAGAGGCTCTGTAGAAATAACCTTTTAAACGTAACGAATTCGCCGAGTTGAAGGGCGCCGACCCCGGCCGCCAGATCGAACGGCCGAATTCGTCGACTCATTACTTTGTAGGGGTAGATGGGGGTAATCTGTGATTACTCGACAACCCAGGTTCGAATTCCGACGACTTTCGCGTCAGGGTTTAGAGCTGGAGCGGCTCTCTTTTTTCCGGTGGAGATTTTTTCAAGCCCGTCCGTTCCGTTTTCACCCTAGGTTTTTTTAAATTAAATTAAATTAAATTAAATTTGAAAGTATTGACTCCTTCAAGTGTTTGTTCTACCGTTCCCTCTTTGTTCTGGAAACTCGTGTTATCCGTTTATCGCCTGATTTTTTTCACTTTTTAATTTATTTCCACTCATCGTTTTTTAGCTTTCCCTCTCCGGATTTTCGCAAACAGTCGTAGGTTAATGCCACCCTGCGAGGCGACCAAAAAAGTAAGCGTTGTCGCAATTAGAGAGAGAATTTTAAATTTTCGAAATGTTTTCGAATTTTGTGAAATGGAGGCACTGAAAAAGTACCAAATTTTTGTGTCGAAGAGGTACTTAATTTCTTGGAAATGTGAAAAATTATTGTAAAATTACTGCTTTTTGGCCAGCCCGTTTTAGTAGACCCACTGTATGTCTACTAAAAAAACACTCACTACTAAAACTACACTAAACAACACTAATTCCACTCAGTGGAATGCAATTTCCAATTTTAGTTTATATCAATCGAACTTCGAAGACGGTAGAGAAAACCTAGTCTTCCCGCGTTTCTAGACCCGGAAATTCCAAAACGATGAGTGCCGACCAAGAGCAGGTCTATCACAATCACCGACGTATTGGCGGCCGAAAACTCCACCGCCCAGGCCTTAATTGCCCCCGTCTTACACTTTTATTCGGCCGTTAATGCCCGAAACCGTGAGATCTGCGTGGAGCACGCCTGCAAAATCTATCTGAAAAATCCGCAATTTTACCCCTATATCCAAATGTAAAATTTGCCCGATTTGGCAATCGCCGTCGAGGCCAATAAACGCCCGGGTGTTTACCCGCTCTCGCGCCTTCGGTGTCCCACTGCCCCCGCGAAAAGCAACCCCCCCCCCCCCTCTTCCTCGATCGCTGGGGTCTCATCACACTGACCCGGAATATCCCGGTAAGGATCCGCTGATGGGTTTATTGGGCGTCGTAAAGGCTGGACGGCCATCGAGTGTGTGTGACTCAACGGTTTCCCGGAGGAACCATTCGCGGATTAGGTAATCGGTCATTAGTAAAATCGGGTCGTCGAAACGGAAATTTCGGACTGCGATTCGGGTTCCGTGCATGTGTATGTTCCTGGAACGCTGAGGTGATCGAGTACAATGTTTAGAGAAATATAATTCAATATCTGCAATAGAGTTTTGGGTTTTTTTTTCTGTGTACAGCAGTGCAGATTCATAATGTCGTTTCTCCGACGAAAGAACGTAACTCTACCCCCAGGTTGCAAGAGTGACTCAAAAAATGTAATTTTTGCACGAATATGACTGCGATTTTCCTACCTAAATTTTCCTGTTCTGCTTGTTATCTGAGAAAAATTGAGTGATTTTTTCACTTCGCTCAACAATTTCCTGCGAAGACAACAATTTGTAAGTAAAAATTTCGCTGCAAAAATGCATTTAAGGTCCATCGTCTGATAAACGTCGATGTCTATTATTTCCAAGAGATCTATCCATACTATCTAATAATTTTAGAAATGACGCAATCGCCATTAATTTCCTTACGTAGATAAGTGATTTTACAAATGGGTCAGAAACTGCAGTTGCCAAGCGCCAAATGTAGTCCAAATGAGCTAGAAATAGAAGTTCCTTATTGCAACATGCAGTCGAATTCCACTTCTACCACATTCGTCAGAAAGAACGCGCGTCCAATCGCGCTAGAACAATCCGCGCTAAAAAGCTGCAAAGGCTACCGACCGCAGGTCAAACCTGCTCTCTTTGTGTCTCGACTCACTGGCGATTTTAAAAGCTCTCCGCCGTAATGGAACCGCCAAGTCCAGTTGGACGTAGCAATGCTCAAAGGACCTATATGCATAGGTTATTCGTGCTACATAGTCCCTTTCAGCACAAAGACGTCCAGTTGCCCAAGCGAGCACTCCAGATTTCGCCGGGCGAACCGAACCCTTCACCAGGCGGCGCGGCGGCGGCGGCGTTACCTCACCGGGACACCACTCACCCCGCCCGGACGGCGGCAGAGTTACGCAAGGCGACGGGGCACGCGTCCCCCCTTTCTCGGTTCGGGGGGCAGCGTGCCCCGGTGCCCGGGCACACGACAGGAATCGTGACCACGCCGGCCAGGACCTCGTTATGCCGCTGTGAGGGGGTGCGGGAGGGGAGGGGTGCCCCCCGCCGGGGTGTGGTCAGTAATGGCAGCTTGTTTGGACTCGCGGCTCGGATCTGGAGCACCGGAGGACGACAGCCCGAGGCTGATGTTTTCGACACGTCTGGAATCGGGTGAAGGGTCCTGGACCCCCTGGCTATTATGTGGACGAACCCCGATGGGTGGAAATACAAGACCCGTTCAGATCTTTTGAAATAATCCTTATTTCGTTCGGACCAGATTGATCTGGGTAGACTCTAGAAAGTGTATAAATATGAATTCAGATCCGGTGCCAAAGATAATATCCAGAATTCCTCTCAAATTTAGGAAATTTCCTATGTTTTTACGCATTAATTTACACAGAAATAATTAGACGGGTCGTTGCCTTATTTTCTTTTAAGTTTTATTTTTGAAAAAAAAAAAAATTAAACAACATCGAAACTTAAAATTCTGTGTGTACATTCTTCATAATATAGAGAGAATTTCACGAAAAATGTAAAGGTGCTAAGTAGTTAAGTTTTTCGTTAAAGAAAATAGAACATGAGAAAAAAATAGGCAACGTGAAATGCAGTTAGAATAATTCTGGTTAAAATCTTTCAAATTACGTCCAAGAAAGTCTAACTGCTACGTGAATCCGTGTAGATGGATTTGAATCGCCTGCATACGTTCCATAGTATTGTTTCCTCCCAGATATTTACTTCTGATCGAATAAAACGTATTTTATGAAAACCTCATCAGGAAAAAACCATTCAATTCACAGATTCAAGCTGTAAATCAGCTGACTCTGTTAAAATACCTATTGAGAATTCCACAGATATTCATCCGCACCGTTCACACGAGTTCTTTCGTAAATCAGGGTGGATAGAGACCAGCTCTAAAAGAAGCCAATCATCCACGTATTTCGTAAACTTCCCAAGAAATGTTTCAACTTTCAAAAGCGCAATAATTCGTTTGTAGTCATTCAAGTCGAACGGTCAATTGCGAGGGGCGGCGCATTTTTAAGACAAGGGTTGGAATCCCGGAATTTTAATTTAAATCTTTAAAGGGCGGGCCTGGAACATATATAACCCCGACTAAAGGGCGTACTTAACACGCGCACCCCGATAAGGCAGGGGCGAAGGCAGTTAGCACAGAATATTCACCGAATCGAATTCTTCAGCTTTCTTTAGGCACGCGGGGAATTCGGGTCCATTGTGCAGCCACCCCTGGTGGACCCAAGACTCCGGCAACCCGTTCTGCTGCGATAGGGGATAAACAACGTATCGGCAGTTAGATATTGCCACATTGTCTCCGCCAAAACGAGTATCTTTTTTTAAATTGGTCCGATTTTTTTGGTGACAAATTCTCCTGGAAAATCAAGTAAATCTATTCTTCCGCACAAGGTGTACATGCGTATAATCGCAGCGAAATAATTTTCGAAGTTTCCGTTGTTTTATAAATGCCTCATATACTGTTTCGGAAATGAATTTTTAAAATGCAATATCATGTGCACGAGAAAGTCTTGAAGAATTTATTTTTGACGTTGACGAAGGTATTTTTAGTTTATTTATAAAAATCAGATTTTTAATATCAGTACCTCCATTGCCCGGGTAACAAAGATACCAATATTAAAAATCTGATTTTTTAGTCATCATTCACTAGATCATTCACCAGCTATACCTAATTTAAAGTCAAAAATAATATCATAATGTTGTCGTCAAACCAAAAATTTTAAGAAAGTCTTAAAGCAGAATCATGATCGTATCGAAGAAAATTTAAATTTTTTCAGACTTTTTAAAGCTGTCCATGATTTTTGAAGGATTCGACCCCCTCTAAAATTAAGATCATCTTATTCACATAAAATCTAGTGTCTTCGAAAAGTTCATGTAAAATCAACTAGATTAAGTCAGGTCACCCATAAACCCAACTAGGAACAAGCAACTTTGTCCTCAACTCCCCGCCGAAATAAACACGTTAATCGAAGGAGAGTCGTCAACTTTCGAAAGCTCATACGTTGTTCTCGCGTAAGGATCGGCGACTTTTGCCGGGCCATAAATCCGGAGCAAGTTGGCTAACAATGAGCCGTCTGAATTATGGGCTTAGTTTTCTTGTCTGGAGGGGGACGCGAGCCGGCGACCCGCCGATAAAACAAAAAACATATTTCAAGTTCAGTAATTTCAGATGTTATCTTAGGGCCGCGACCGGGGGGTCGGGGGCGGGGTCTAATAACATTACCCTTTAACAGCGTTTAAAGTGAGAGTGATGCCGCGGCAGAAAAGGCTGAGCCGGAAAGGGCAGACTGCCAAATTAAAGGGTCGCCAGCCGCCCGAAACCTCCCCCGAAAAAGTCGGAAATGTCGCAGAGCTCTGCTGCCGAATTAGGTTGTCCCGAAAGGATTTAAGGATCCTCGTTAAGCTCGACTCAAGCTCTGAGGGGAAATTCGTCTAGTTGAACGACGAGCAAACAAACTCATCTAACTGCATTTGTCTTCTTACTCTTTTCCTTTTTTTTATTGTTTTCCTCTCCGGTTCGTGCAATTTGTACGATCGTAATAAATTAAGGTATTTCTGACAAGAAGTATATAATCAAGCGTAGGATCAAAAATACAAAAATTGGCGTTTCCTTCACGAAAAAGACGTAACTGCATTTCAATGTTGCAAAATTTCCTCGCACAAATTGCTCTTTTACCAGAAAAATCTTGGGAAGTTCTTGCTGAAAATTTCATTCATTTTTCTTTTGATCTCGTACAACAATTAGTAAAATTGTCAATGAAAATTGCGCAGGTTTTTCTTGTAAAAAATTGAATTGTTTGAGTCAATTTTGCAGAAATCTAAAGATTGAGTTACGTTCTTTCGTTCGAGAAATGACGTAATGTCGCCCTTTTAATTATACGCGAAAGAGCACATGATGTATGTCGAGCCTTAAAAAATGTCTAAAAATTGTTTGTATATGATTATTGGAAAGTACGTATAAACACTGTTTCCCAATAGAATCGGTGAGTATTTTCTTTGTATTTGTTGTATTCATTTTTATACATTTTTTATCAAGAGGGATAAATTCCAGGGAGTAAAGGCAGGCTAAACGGCTTTCAGGTTTTTTTACAAGTCTTGCCGGTCTGGTTTTGTTGAGATAACCGTACAAAATTTAGTTAAAAGAAACTTTCCTCAAAACCGCAAACGTTCTCACTAGCCACATGAAATCTGAGAGTAAAAGCGAATTCCGAAATATAAGCTGAAAGCTTCATGAGCCATGCCTGATCAAACGGCTTTAATGATCGGATAGTTTCACTCGATTCGGTTCATCGAAGTCCGACAAGTCAAAGTTTTAGACCCAAGCCGATACAATAACCCCAACTTGGCAATGTTCTTGAAGGCTCATTTCGAACTACCAAGCTTTCGGGGCAATAACTTTCGAGCAATCAGATAATTAGCTCTGCTTACGATGACGTCTCAGCGATTTTCTCAAATCACTGCAATAAAACTCACCCGAGGCTTCGGGAAAATGCCCGGAAAAGCTATATTGGACGACGACAGAGCGAACGGGGAGATTACGATATAATTTCGGCTTTTCCGGTTGATTAATGTTCGAAGATACTCAGTCACGAAAAACTCAGTTTAGACGAATCAGTTTTTTCCTGTCTGGCGTCGAATATTTTACCGTCCTGTCAAAATTGCAACCGAGAAGGGATGGGGACGTAGTTTAAGGGCCTTTTAGCGTATGCGAGAAGTTTCCAGACGAAGGGCAACAAATTTGACTTGTCTGCTTACTAGTAACCACCCCTCCTCCCCTTTGTCTCACTCGCCACTTTACGCTCGTAAGTTCACGCGATATTATTCATACTTAGCGTTGCTCTCGCGACTTGTTAAAAACGGAAATTGGTCGGTAAACAACGATGGCTCCGAGATTCTTGCAGCTACAGGGTGTTGGCTCATTAATTATTGAGAGGGAAAAAATTTCGCGTGTAACTCTGTAGTAACCGAGGCTGTAACTATGCTCCACCCTGAATCGACGTAAATCTTGCGTATTTTCCGCCTCCGTGGAGCGAAGTAGCGGACTTTCTGTAAGCATGTACCATGCAAATTTTTTGATAGCCAATATCGCGAAGATCCATTGTATCTTACAACCGTTGTTAGACAGAGGAATTTGTCTGCATTTCAAGGTTGCAAAATCTATTTTACACAATGCTTTTTCCTGATGGAAACGACAACGCAATTTATGCCCCTATATACTTTCGCTGGTTTTCGTGAAAAGTCCGTGAAAAGTTCCATGAATTTCTTTACAAAAATTTCTCAATAGTTCTTGAGTAATTTTAACAATTTAAAGTGGACATATTTTAAAACATTCAGCTGAGGAACAACATATTACCATCAGTGGCGATCCTCATCAGTTGGCATCACTGTTTTTTGACCATTTGAATCCATTATCAAAAATCAATTCCAGATGCAGAAGTCCGCTTCTATAATAATCGATTTCAAATGGGAAAATATCGATACGCTCATTCACGCCTCGCCAATGGATTCTGCCCTTCCGAGTACAACCGCGCAACTGTACCGCAAATCGTGGGAAAATCCGCGGTTTTCGCAGAGCGGCGCGTCGCACTGTAGTCCCTTGGGAGTTGTCGAACTTAGCATTGTTTACTGAAACTGCGAATTTGATGTTCATTTTGTCACTTTTTAAATTTTAAGGGATGTTTTTTGAAGAAAATTTTCCAAGAAAACCAGCGGAGTCACTTTGAAAACTTCTACGTTTCGTCCTAACGAAAATATAAGCTTTGAAGTTTCCACGTCTCCCCGATCCGATCTCTTCCGCAAACTAGTCCCACCGTGCGGCGGGTTTAACGAGAACGCTCGCAGAAACACCCACAAGCGCGCACAATCGCGCAGGCCGTGCTTTATGAGGTTTCGCCCGCCGTTTTTAAGGTCTTTTTTAAATGCAAATAAAAGGCGTACGTGCCAAGATAAAAGCCAGCGCGGGGGCACGTTCGTTAGCGAGTCAAATAGCGCGACCCTCCCCCTCCCCCGCGTCCCCCTTGACCCCCTCGCGCTTTTACGCTCGGGCAAAGTTTCCCGGTGACCGAGGAGGCTTTGCTTTCTTGCGGTTCGTCGAACGAGCGAACGGTCAAATGGGCCGTGAACTTCCTACTGTTGTCGGAGTTGCTGTCGCAATTTGTCCGACGACAATTGTTGCGAATATTTAGAGCACGTGATTTTTCCTCTTTTTCGAGGTGATTTTGAGTCGAAATATTTTAAAATATTCATTAGCCGCGGTAGAAATACGAGAGGCACTTACTATTAGAAGAAATCTATAGTTACATTAGCGCCAAACAACTTATAAATCCTTGTCAAAAAGTACCGAAACCAAATAACGCAGATTTCAGTCTCGACCCTTGTCTGCTCAGTGCTCATAAAATACTTGTTTCGTTCCTTGCTCTGCTTTATTCCGCATGACTTCACGAGTAGTGAGCTAACATCGAACAAGACATATGTCAGCATTGTTTGCACTGGTTTTTACTATTTTTTCAAACTTTTTTTCACTCATTTTTGCGGAAGAATGTTCATTTGGACCGCGTTAAGCAGAAAGGAACCAAGCCACATCAGCCATTGCCAAATTTAATTGGGCAACTTAATTTTTGACATGAACACGGTTGTGCGGATTTTTGTGCAAATTTCAGTGAATTTTCTCCAATATACAAATAAAAGCGAATTCCTTAACATTTTCAAAGGAATCCGCACAAACGTTCTCTCGTAAAAAATCAAATTGCCCTGTTAAATTAGGCAATAGCTGATGTGGCTGGGATCCTTTCGGACTAACGCAGTCCATTTATGACTGCTCTTAGCCAATATGGTTTGAAATTAGTATCTGAAGATTGGCGGAGACATTTTCTCGTCAAAAGTTTGGCTGCCCTTTTGGGCCCTTACACCTCCTTATTCGGGCATGCATACTCTTCCTCCAAAGGTACCATACGTGTTACTACTACAGAAACGTGCAATAGAAAATATCCCGACGGAGGAAAGTTTGCGAAAGCGGCTCCCCATACGGCGTCGCGCGCCATCTGGCGGATGGCGGAAGCCGGGCACCTGCGAGGCGTCGCCGATCGCTATCCGGCGCGTTTTCAATCGGCGAAACCGGGTCGGTCCTCGGGACGGGGAACGGACCGGTCCGGGGTTCTAATGGAGGAACGCTCGATTCGGGGTGGACGTGGACGTGGACGTGGACGGCAAGCGGCGAACGGTGAGATTAATTGTGATAACGGAGGCGAGCTTCGGGAGTTAACGAGATCTAGATTAAATCGCCCGTCGACGGCCATAAAACGGCCATGAGGCCCCTCCGGCGAGTCTGGCTGGGTCCGCCGAGCGCGCCTGCGCCCCGGGAACCCCCGACCCCGTAACGGCAGCTACGTCGCCCACCTCCCCGGGCAATCGCCCGGGCGCCAACATGTAAAACATAGTGTCTATAATGGACCTGCTCCAAGCTTCAGCTATAGCAAAGAATAGTTTTACTTCTTGAAGAAAACTGCTCGAAAATCACGATGAGCGTATCGGGAAACTCTGCTCGAAAAAAAAATGTACGGGATGTGAAGACATGCCGTCCGTTTCGGACGCAGAGGCCGAAAGTTCCGGGTGCTACACCCGGAACTCTTGGCCACTCAGCCTGGAACGCAGACGGTGTGTCTATATAGCCCGGAAGCACGCCTGCGGCTTCTACAGCCGGAGTTTTTTTCAGTGTGAAATACACTCCTGACCTCACAATCTGCGAATGAAATATGCGTTTTTTTAAGCCCTCCGCTTCAAAAACAATACTGCGGCACAAACGGACATTTCGCACGGAGAAAAAAACTTCGTGCATGGGATCCGAAGTTGAGGTCGTATGGATCTCCGAAGTTTTCTGATCACGCATCCGAAAACTTGAGGTCGAGCTGCCGAAGTTCGGGTCAGACATCGAGGAACTTCGGTATGTATCGGAGTACTTCAGATAAGTGACCCGAACCCTTCGGTACATATCGAAGTACTTCAGATGTCTGACCCGAACTTCGGCAGCTGGACCTCAAGTTTTTAGATACGTGATCCGAAAACTTCAGAGATCCATATGACCTCAACTTCGGGTCCCTCGCACGAGGTTTTTTTTCTCCGTGTGCTCGAAAGAAAAGTTACGGGGTGTGAAGACATTCCGTCCGTTTCGGGCGCAGAGGCCGAAAGTTCAGAAAGCTGGAGACGTAGCTTTGACTGCTCCAGGTATTACACCCGGAACTTTCGGCCTCTGAGCCTGGAACGTAGACGGTACGTCTATATAGCCCGTAAGTACGGTTGCGGCTTCTACAGCAGGAGTTTTTTTTCAGTGTGAAGTACACTCCTGACCTCACAATCTGTGAATGAAATATGCGTTTTTTAAGCCCTCCGCTTCAAAAACAATACTACGGCCACAACCGGACATTTCGTAAGAGGAATCGTTTCATCCAACCCTCGCGCACAAACATGCAACATAATATTCAACATGGTCGTCGCTTCCCTGCGCCAATCGTGAGGAAGTACTTTGGTGTATATCAACGCAAGGAAACTTTAAATGTAAATAAGCCGGTTGCCAAAATCCCTTTTCGTCACGTATGTTTTGGTGGGTTGGCGTCGGCCATGTTGAACATACGCTCGCTGCGTTCTAAATGATTTGTTTCCCTTTTTTTAATTAAAGGAATCCTCTCTGTGTGCCAGAAGCGCCTAGTTTCCTCCTTTTTTTCACTCTCCTACCATTTTCCTCCGAATTATTTTTTCACAAAGAAGAAAATAGAATTCGATAAGTTAAACGTTTAGCTCTTGATAGTGAGCGCTCACCGCTCTCTCCGTCGCGCAGTATAGCTCGTCACGAGGAGAATTCGGACATGATTTTGAATCGTTCGAAAGTTCAGGAAATTTCGCGAACACGAAACGCAAAGGGTTTTAAAAGTCGTCCGTTTCATATTTCTAGTGAAATCTATCATGACAGCAAAACCCTTTTTAAATTTTAATCGTATCGAACATGAACATCAATGTTAGCAGTTTCGACAAAATCTGTTCATGTCAAACTTCCTCCACGAGAACACTGGAAAAAAGAACAAAAACCCACATTGGATCTAGAGTTCCGGACTCTTAAAAACATCGACAAGAAAAAATACTCTTGATTCAATCAGATTTTAGCTTAAATCAAGAACCAAGCCTCTTAATTTCAGCGGATTTCCTTTTGATTTAAGCTAAAATCTGATTGAATCAAGAGTACTTTTTCTTGTCAATGTTTTCAAGAGTCTGGACTCTAGATCCAATGTGTTTTTTTTTTCCAGTGTAACGAAATGAACATCAAAGTTAGCAGTTTCAGTAAAAACTTTCATGTCCAACCTCTCCGGAAGGGTTCTCCCGGTGTGCGTCGGGCCATCCCGCCGAACTTCGTATCGAGTGCACTTCCTGATCTCCGCGTTTGAAGTTGGCTCGCGCAGAAGAGGAAGCGAATTGCAATTCTCGCAATCCGGCCGCTCGCTCGTTTCTCGCTGCGAGTGGAAAACAAAGTCGCGCAACGACGACTACAACGAATCGGCAAAGCTTTTCCGATTAGAGCACCGCCGGGAAAACCGGAATTGTTTTTCCAGTTAATTTGTATACTCGCGAAACGGCGCTATCGCGCTTTCTACTCGCTGTTCGCCAAGTCTGCCCGAGCTGTGCTCCTATGGATCGTATTCGATTTTATCAAACAGGTGAGATCGTATCGATATCGATTGGTTCAACATGCACTGGTAAAAAAAACACATTGGATCTAGAGTCCAGACTCTTGAAAAACATTGACAAGAAAAAATACTCTTGATTCATTCGGATTTTTGCTTGAATCGAAACGAATCCGCTTAATTTAGAGGCTTGTCCTTGATTTTAGCTAGATTCTGATTGAATCAAGAGTACTTTTTCTTGTCGATGTTTTTAAGAGTCTGGACTCTTGATCCAATGTGTTTTTTTTCCCAGTGTGAAACACATGCCTCAAAAGTCAATTGATTAATCTCAGGGGACGGGTTTTTTGTGATATGTTTTTGATTCTTATGAGTTCAAAATGGCAATGAAAAGTGTAAAGAAATTTCCTCATTTTCACCTTTTCTAACTCAAATCCTAACATTTTTGTTTGAAGTTATGTTATATTGTTTTGAACCAAACGATACAGTGATAAACTCTACGAATCGTGCGTGACGAGTTCAACATCTGACGCACGTCTTTGTTGCTAATAAGCCGCGATCTTCATAATAACCCAATCGATTCGGATTTCGATAGTCATCACAGGACGCAGGCGCCGCCGCGTGGATAGAGCGTTTTGTCGTCTTTCAGGCGGCGCAAGTTCCAGCACTGTTGCCAGATGATTAAATCATACCACACCAAAAAAAACCCAAAATAAATATAAAAAAAAAACTTGTCAAAGTATAGGGACCTTTGTCACCAAAGCGTTACAAGAGGCAGAGGGGGTCATAAATGCCGGAAAAAGTGCGTTAAGTAACTAGAGTGTGAACTCTTTTTCCGTGCTTTCTGTACTTCGTTCTACTGTTATATCCCTTCTTAGAATGGCCAAATATTTCGGTGGATTTGACAGCGTGGACGGGTCAAGCTTTAACAAGTAACCGCGTGGACTGATCGAACAAGCGTCGGTGTTCGTTTGAGGTTACTTTGTTCGGCACGCGGGGGGCGGGGGGGGGGGGCGGTGAAGAGGAGCTCTTATTTAAACGAACTTAACGAATTTTCCCGGCCGCGACGGAAGGGGTGCCCGCGAGGGGTGTGTTGGGGGCGGGAAGAGGGGGGTGCCTCCAGGGCTCGGTCTAATTAAAATCGTCCATTGATTGACATCCGTCTCCGGCGAGTTTTCACGTCTTACGTTGCGGCGTTGACAAGTCGACTGGTAATTCTCGTGCTCGATCTTCGCCTAGCGTTTTTGGAGATCCTCGATTAGAATGGTACTTGGCGGAAAAAACAAGAAAAATGAAGAGAGTTTTATGATACATTTTAAGATGACTGTATAAAATCTAGTAAATCTGATAGCATGAACTGGGCTGCAAAGCTAGGCACAATTTTGTATTTAAGGCATCTGCGAAACGCAAAGTTTCGTGTTTCGGAGGTTTTTGCGCTCCTGTGTGATTTTCGTCGGTGGAAATCGCATTAGCATAATTTTCGCGGGAAAATGAGCGGAGAGCTTGGGAGAAAACTTACAAAAAACCTCCATTTCCTCGAGCAGAGGAAATGGAGGTTTCCTCCAGTGAGTGAAGCATTGTTCCGAAAAACATTCACCCTTTTTAATCACCTGCAAAATGTGAGACACACAAGCATTTTAACATTTTTTCTTTACGTTTAGCACCATTTGCATATTGCTTACTGGATAGCTAATTCAAAAATATGGAACGTTCCAACAGTGTTACCTGTCTTTTAAGTTTCCATTTTATCTTTTACTTAATCCTATGTTTTATCTGATTTCAGGTAAGCGATAAATTTCAAGCTCATTCTGTTGGTTTCGTGGTGAGTTTCCTAATCATTTTGAAAATTCGTACCATGACGCTTAGTTAGGAACAAGAGTTCAATATATTACACAGACTTACATATTAACTCTATATTAACTCAGTAATGTAATCGAGTGAGGCGAATTTTAAATTCAGAGATGGTTTCTGAAATGTATCCCCTCTGCCTGTGACGAAGTTTGGCAACGAAGAGGGAGATACTGCCGTGCTAAGGAAAACGCCGTATGAACATTAAAAGTTGACAACTTTCCTCGATAAAACTCTCTTTTTGGATTTTACACTGGAAAAAAAACACATTGGCTCTAGAGTCCAGACTCTTGAAACATTGACAAGAAAAAGGACTCTTGATTCAATCAGATTTAGCTTAATCAAAGGAAATCCGCTCTAATTAGAGCTTGGTTCTTGATTCAAGCTTAAATCTGATTGAATCATGAGTATTTTCTTGTCGATGTTTTTAAGAGTCTGGACTCTAGATCCAATATGTTTTTTTCCGGTTACATAGTTTTCCTTGAAATTTTCTGATACTGTAGATTCAAGAGCGAATAAATGTATCTGAAATATTAAAAAAAACAGCTTTCCTGCCAAATTTCATATTTTATCAAAGGAAATGTGGCAACGCCTGAAGGTTCATACGGCGCTTTTTCTCAGTACGGCAGGATAGGTTAACGGCTAATCGAGCGGAGGTGATTCCCGAATCTCGAGTCCGGGAACGATGCCTGCGACCGCGCTCCGTGACAAATCAAGCTCGGATCAGCGCCACGCCACGCCGTCCCAGTCAAAACTTGCACCCCCCCCCCCCTTTCAACCCCCAAACCCCCGCCGCAAAACTTTCCCGGCTTCATATCCGAGTCGCGTCAACATGAGAACAAACAGCGCCTCGAACGAGTACCCACAACTTTGCGTTTTCTTCCCGCGTAATAGCAATAGTTTCTGCTCGTTGCCACATCGGGACCCTTTCTGGTGGTGATTCTTGAAAGTTGGCAACGCTGTTCTTCCTCCATCTAAGAGTATGTGAAACAATCGATTGTTAGTGAGTCAGCCTGCCTCACCTAAAATCGATATTTTCAATGGATTTCAATGGAGGGCAAATAGTGTTGCCAACTTACGAAATCACCACTATGACCCTTTCTGGCGTGAATTGTAAGCGGTCTATGAGCAGGACATGATACATTTCTTTCATATTTCATGATGAACAGTTATTTCCAAGAATGTGACTGTGATGTGTGAGGCATATCGTCTTATCCTACTATTCGATTGCATATCGTTGAGAATCGTTAAACTTGAATTCACCACTTTGTCTTGATTTCCCCTTTTTGTTACTTCCACGTCGATTTTTATTAATTAAAAAAAAAAAAAAAAAAAAAAAAAAAAAAAAAAAAAAAAAAAAACCGGGTAGCCTGACAGATTCCTTGACGGATTCTTCGCGATGAGATCCATCTGATAAGCAGGTATACCTAACCCAGTCGCCCAATTTTGCCTTTTACGCTGTGCGAGCTGGTTCGATGGACCGTTGACCGGTGGATGGTGGAGGTCTGAGGTTGTACGGTGGACCGGCAGAGTGTCGGCGCCGCGCATTCCGCAAGTTCCGCGCTCATATCTTCCTCTGGACCCGATTTTGCCTTGCCAAATTGTGCCGATATATCCTGATTTTGTTGATCCTGGTCGTTACTCTCTGACGCAACAGGGCATACGCGCATATCTGACCGGCATTTCTTCTGCGCAGCTGTGAATAACCTGAATCCGTTCCTGAGTTGCTCACATCTCAATCAGATTCCCTCGGGACTCCAGCGCTTTTCAGTCCAGCTTTTACGCTTTCCAGTTTTTTCTAGATCATTGTTTCTGCCTTTGTTTTTTGGTAATAATTTAGTGTATCTGTCAGTATCAATTCGACTAAATTTTGCGATTAGGAGCTATAATTACTGGTTCATCCGTTCAAACACTTATGTGCATACGAAAACCAATGGTACACACTAAACTAATCCAAAAATTGTAGTGTCTGATTGCAAAATGTAGACCAACTGATCCTCAGTAAAGTACTAACTTATTATTACTAACTATACTTTTGACGTATCCATAAAAATACCAGTCTGTCTCTGTATAGGAAAACTGATGGCAGTGATGGTGGTTTTTGTCTTGATCTCCGGAGAAAAATTTCACTTTCCTCAAGTAAAACTGAAGGAGGATCGAAGAATACACCGTATTTTTAAAAATCATCCTTCAAAACCATGGAGCCGTAGTTAATGAAAAACAACAGACGTTACAAACTGGAAGCGCCGCGGATTTTTTTCTAAACACTAGAAAAATTTTAACAGTACAATTTGAAAAATTACCTTTTGAGGGGCACGCCCTCCGCCCGGCGAACCGGCGTCGTCGCCGGGCGGCGCATCGTATCTCAGGTTCATCCAGCGTCGCGACGCGGTTTGGCGCAGTCGCGAGGGGGGGGGGGGGGGGTTCCTGGCATTGTCGGCCTCTCGCAGGACAAACGATCCAAGTTTAAGGCCTCTCTCATTTCCTTATGCAAATGTCAGGCTGCCGCCGAGTCACCGAGCCTCAAAACTGTGTCATCCGCCCCCCTCGCCCCCCGTAGCCCCCCTCGTCCCCTGGTCGGTGGTGTGACGGATGGCCGTGGATGCGGGTCCGGGCCGTAACCGCGGCACACTCCGGGGCCCGGGACTCTGTTTAAGGAAATGGCAAGCATGAGTTATCGGCCGAATCCGAGTGGAGTGGCAGCCGCCCCCCCCCCCCCCCCCCCCCCAAAGTCGGACGAGGAATGTATCGGGTGATGGATTTTTTGTCAGTTCACCTGACCCGATTCCGAGGCGGAGCTTCGCCGCTCCGTCCGGGAATCGCCGCTGTTGTCGGAGTAGTCGACAGGGATGTGAGATTTCGTGGAAGTTATTCCTTTGAAATTTCGTGAAGTTGTTCGAATGTATGTGATGTTTCATGAAATTTCTGAAATTTATATGCACTTTCGAGACTTTTTGAGCATCAAAGCTGCAAGCTCATTATTGAAATTTATAGTCTATAAGTTATAGACGAAGAAGATATTAGGAGTATGGGGCGATCCTTTTGTTTGAAGTGGGTGGTTCCTATAGACTAAGGGAATGTTTGGTGTTTTCTAAGCATCCAGGGTTCACTAAAATCAATCTGATCCAAATTGCAAGTAAAAAACTAAATCATGTTGCGATTCAAAACTGTTGAAATTTCGATTTTCCGATACGTATTAGGTGCCTACAGTTGCATTTCGGCTTCTGGAAACTTTCAGACCTTCAATCTGGCTACTTTAAAATCGCAGGAAAAGTAATTTCGTAGCTGTTTCGCACAACTCCACATTTAAGTTCTTGTTAGTGTGCGGCAAAGAAGAAAAAAATGCGTTAAACGTCCAAATCAGTACATAATGATTTGATCAAAAGCGGATGAAATCTCAATTTTTATTAAGTATTTTCGACACTCAAGAAATATCATACATTTTGAAAACGTGAAATTCCACCTTCCATTCTCGGTCGTAGAGCATATTCATAGAGAGAGTATGGAATTTTTCCAGGTATGGATAAAGACCCGTGAATCACCCGCAAAAAACGGTTTTCTCCTTATAGTCGCATACAAAGGGGCCTGAAGTACCTATCGGGCCGCGGTGGATTTTTAATTGATAAGGCCAAGCATAGGGCAGGCCATTAGTATAATGAAAGGCGCTGGCTCGGGCTTTGTTCCTACTCGGCGGTGAGCTAGTTTAATAATTAGAGTGCGCGCAGCGGGGGCGGCCGAGACGTTAAAACTGCATACGCGAGCCGCGCCCGCAGGGAGAAGAACCACGTATTTGCAGTGGGGGTGCGTATGCAGTTGCGCGGTTTTTGGAGCCGTGGTCGCCTTGCATCTTTGACAGTCACAGTTTCCGTTTTCGGCGAGCTGCATATGTTGCAGTTCAACAACTTTAAAATAGTTTTTCAAAATTTTTACTTTATGAAATATGCGGCTGATTGAGCTCAAAACTATTCCTAACACATGATCCCCCAAAATGTGATATAGCTCCTTTCTCCGTAATTCGATACGTGTTTATATTCTAGTCCCTTTTTTGTTTACCTTGCGTTTAAGTCTCCGCTGATAAACTGTGTGTCGGGTTAAGCTCAAAACTATTCCTAACTCATTTTCCCCTCAAAATGTCCTTGGTTCCCTCCTCTTTTCTTCCGTCTATAGTTACGTGTATTTGAGTCTCTTTTTGTTTACCTTGCGTTTAAGTCTCCGTACTATACTGAGCCGCTGCATACACAATCCCTCGATCCGTTGCGATTCAATTCGGTTGGTACCACCGGGCCTCACCCATTTAAATGTGTGTAACGTAATCGATATAAATCGATCCAGCTTTACCGCGAATCGATTATCAATAATGGAGTTTTATGGAGAAAAAACAGTGTTGCCACCTTGTGAGACTCGCAACAATCCCTCGCCAACACACACGCAGGGTTTCAAAAACCGTGTCGATGCAAGCGTTCGAACGAACGCCAAAAGTCGAGGTCCCGGTTGAGAGGGGCCCCCTACTGCCTACTCCTCCCTCTCCAGGCCGGGGGTGGGGGTGACGGCTGCAAAGGTCCCGAGTGCACGGACCCGGAACCAGGGACGGTAGCTACAAGTCCTTTTGGCGGCCGAAAGTAGGCGCATCTGTTATCCCGTCGTAGGCGGTGACCTTTGGGGAAGCGGTCCAAAGGTCACCGAGGAGGAGCACCTCGTTTACATGGCGCGTCGCAGGGTTGCCGCCATGTGCACCCGGACGAGGTCCCCGTCGCAGGGTCAAGGAGGAGGGTCGGCAACGGGCGCCGATCCGATCGGACGGGCCGGTCAGCGAGACCCGTTGGACTTGCAGCGGCGTCGCCAAACCGCATGGCGCGCGGATGGTCGGATTGGAGGATTTTCTTGGGGCTAGGCGATGGAATAGTCAAGGCAGGGATATGAGGAACCAGGAAAAGTCCAGCTTCTCTTTCTTTTGAATTCGAGGGGTCTTAGCGCAAAGTTATTTGTTGTATTGCGGTTTAAATAACGGTATTATTTTTGTTTTTTTATTTCCCATTGGTTTTTTTTGCTTACTCTAGGAAAAACTGCAGTGACAAAGAATATCGTATTTGTTGGAAAAAAAAATTATAAAAGTTTACGTAAATCAAATGGATGCTTTCAACGCTTGAGCCGGAAAGATTTCATTCTCCTAAGTCAATTTTTATTGTCTCGCCAAACATTTTACTTGGGATAACGAATCCGTCCTCAACTGTCAAACCAAAACATTTTAAATTGGAAGTGCAACGAAACTCAGTGGAAGAAGAAAGTAAATAAACAAAAACTGAATTTACTGGAGTGTTAAATGGTTAAAGTAGTGCTCGTGGAAAATACGAGTCGTCTGCAAGAGCACTTCCTTACCAGAGAAACGAAAAACTGACAAGAAGAGAAGTATTTCTTAACAGGTTTCTTGCGCGGAAGTAGTGTAATATAGTTTTTACGATATCAAACTCGCCTAATTTTAGGTATCAAAAATTTCTCTGAAGAACATTCGAACTTCGAAAAGATAGAATATTTCGAATCCCAAGAAATCCCCTCCCCTTGTCTTCTTTCTCTCTCTATCTCTTCTACATTTATCAGTTTTCTTCCCGTACTGGACTACGTTTTCGATGACGATGGAAAAGTCAACGTTACCTACAGCGTATTTATTCTTTACGTAATTTTACCGTTTTCCGCACACGGTGGAACCGCGCCCGCGCGCACCGATCGAAGTGCGAGGTTGTCAGCTTGTATGAGATATTTTAAACACAGTTAAACGGGGAAACGTGCTCAACTTTCAGCACTATCTGGCAACTACAGCGGAGTGCGTCGGTCTCGGGCGCGCGGTTTGCATATCCGTCCGCATCACGCTCACCCGTGAACCCGGCACCGCAGATCGCATCGTCGTCGGGGACCTCTGAAACCGGTTGCTCCCCCCTCCCCCTCCCCCGCCCCCCGGCTGGATGCTGGTCGTCCTCATTGTTGGGATTTCGTAGCCGAGTAGCGGGCCGGAGCGCCTGGGGCCCCGGCCCAGGATGTGTGTCACACTCGCCACACGGACCCCGACCCCCCCCCCCCCCCTTTCAGCCCGCATGGGTGAGCTTTCAGAAAAATTCAAAACGGGCCCCGGTACGAAGTCTAGCAGGGAACAAACGGTCGGAGTTTAGCATGAAAGAATAGAGGTTATTTGGAAAAAGAGGGGTTTACTAGAGTTCCTTTATACTGAGAGTCAAGACAACACCCCCTCATGGGGTCACAAACGGGAATAAAGATTACACAAATTGAACGTTTTTCTTAATCTTTGATCGGCCCATTCTCGAATTCCTTTCTCCGTTCCTTCCCTCATTCCGTTTGTTCCTTGTCGAACCCGTAATTCCTCGGTCCATTCCAGATTATAATCTTTGCAATTGGGGAAAATGTAATCTATATTCCCGTTTGTGACACTGTGGAGGCCTAAAATACGGCAACCAATCAGAAACGGATTCACATTGTCTTGACTCTCAGTATAAAGGGACTCTAGGGTTTACTTGTCTTGCTCTGTTGAACATTTTGGAGTGAGATTCTGTGCTGGAGTCTATGTGACGCTCGCTCAAGTAGCATTGCTCAGCGGGAGAATTGCGAGATTTTGAAATCAAGTTGCGATTTTTTCACGATTTCTGGCGATAAACTCGTTAGGATCCTCAATTTTGTCGCAATTTCATCCCTTGAAAATCGCGTTTGATAAAATCGAAATTTTATCTCAATTCACCACGATTTTTTGTCCGATAGTATTGCGATAAATCGCCGTCGATAAAATTGCGATTTTCTTGCAAATTTAAACTTGCAAAAGTCTTCTAAGATGTTATCATTTTTAATATTTTCAATTACTTGGCCCCCTCCACCTGAATGTATATAAAGCTTTTCAACAGTGCATCACTCTGATATACCACTCTTGCCTCCAGCACAGAAGTTCATGCACGATTTAGCAACTGAGCGGAATATTCCGAGGGATCAACTTCCCTCGTTCTACCAAAAGAATCTGACATTTGCAATGTCAATCTGCAAAGTTTGACGAAACGCACAGAATCGCGAAAAGGTCGCCAGAAAGGGGAACTGCGAGCGATTGCGATGCGGAAATCCATTAAATTTCGATCAGTGGGGCAGAGTGAGCAGTTGCAGCAAGTTTGTTGCGTACAGTTCTCATTCACTTCGGCCGTTTTATGTTTTTGATAAGGGATTGATCGCTATTTAAAATGTTTCCTTTTCTCTCCGGGAAGGGATGCAAAGGGAGGGCGGAAGTTAGAAGCTACGCGACAGGAGAGATAAAATGGGGTTTCGTGCACTGTTCCCAACATTGACGCGCTTGATGAGGATTTAGATAGTTATGCGGATAGTTCTTGCTCTCAAGTCAAAACCCACACCACAACATTCCTAAAGAAAAAAAGAGATTCGTCTCCTAAAAGAAAACTGTTCCTTTAGTAGTTCAAGTTATACTTTGAAAAATAACCCCTCATACGGACTACAATCACAGTTTGAAACTCTCGAACCCCATAGAATCTGGACGCCAAGCACCTTATGCTGTGCCAAAGGAGAAGGCTGTAAGAGCCTTCAGCGTTGTCAAATTTTGTTCGATTTAGAATTTTCCGAAAAATTCGTGAATACTTTCCTTTCAATTTTTCAGCGAATTTTGTTCGCAGTACCTCTTAGTATCTGAAAATTCCAAAGGAAAATATTAACAACTTTTCCCACGAAATTTTTTATCAGGGAAAATACGGCAACATTTAAATGTTCATAGAGCGTCTCCCTCGATCGCCAGAGGCTGGTGTTTTTATGCAAGGGGCTCCCGGCTCCCACCGACCCGAGATTTTATGAGCTGCGCCTGTGCAATTCGCGCGGAAAGTTTTCTGCATGCATCCGGCCCCCACCTCCCCACCGGTGACCCTGAGCCTTGGGTGCCCGAGATTTCTCACCTCTGAGCCGGGGGCTCCAGAAACGCAGCGAAGGAGGGGGGGGGGGGGGGTAAACGGCCGACTATTAAGAGTAATTGGTGCCGGGTCGAAGTCTCCCGAGTGGAGTGAATACATGAATAAGCAACCGGGAGAACGTCGCGCACAATCTAAAATGTAAATAAGACGCTTGGATTAATAAGCGGATGTCGTCCGACAAATGCCTCGTTTGGGCCCTAATTGCGCCGATAATAACTTCCATGGGTCGGAGACGGGGTCGATGCTAGGAGGCCAGCGACAATTTCGAGAGATCGCGGCTGAAGCCAGACCGGTCGGCTAGAAATGAAAGCGGAATAAATATGTGTAAATTTGGACTGCATTTTGCAATTAGGGACTATAGTTTCCGGATCATTTGTAAAAACATTTGTAGCATAAGGAAACTAATAGCACATACGTTCTTTCTAAACTTACAATTAGCCAGAAATTGTAGTTCCTAATTGCAAAATGTAGTCCATTTGGTAGTCGGACAACTTGTTTCTAAGATTTCTCGAGGATGAACGCAGTGCTGCTAGTATTCCGGCCGGTGAAGGTTATGTATTTAGAGCAAAATATTTTCACAAATTTGACAGTCTGTCGCGCAATTCATTAAGATAGGTTGCAAAAGTTAGAATTTAGCATCGCTCTCGTGCTAACGTCTAAATAACTGAACACGGGAGTGAGAAATCAAGTTCGCCTTCAACTCGATGAGATGCAATGTGAGCGGCTCAGAAGTTGATATAGTTGTATCACGCATTTCAGTTACCGCGATATCTTGGGACGAGTGACTTTTGTTGTCGAGAAACAAGTTCGCCTTTAAATTCAGGGCAAGGCGGGGAATTTTGAAATTGAATTAAACTCGTAACCCTGTATTCTTTCTGAAATTAGTTGGAGGGTTGTACGAAATTCTGTGGACAATATTTTTAAAAAGGAAACTTCAGTCTTCCTTCCTTTATTTCATACATGTATATACTTTTAATATTTATAGCTTTAACGAAAATATGCATATATTTCGGTGAGAAAACACGTAGCAAACAGGGACACATTCTTATAAGCTTCAGATCCCTTTACCGCGCATCTACAGTATCCTTCTTGCTGCCCGGAACATTCTCAGAAATTGAAAATTCACGAAACGCTGCATCTCAGGAGGATAAACCATTTCGGTTCCCTCCAACCAAATATCACCGCGTCGTCGCGAGAAAGAAATAATATAAACACCAAAGCGAGATTGAGACGTTACGAGGTTCAGCAGGTATTTAATAAAAGCACCGGAATGCAGCGCGCAGTTGCCGTTCCGCATAGCCAGTCACGTATATCGCGTCCCATTAGAAAGGCAAACGTGGCAACAATGGGAGAAACGACGGCGGGCGGGTTGCATCTTGCGCCCGGCGCTGGGATCAAACCGCGAAACGAGACAAAGAGACTAAGTCGCCTTAATTGCACACATTTCGCAATGAATTGTTAAATAAATAAATGAACATGAAAAGCGCGTGCGAAATGAAAATAGCTCAGGAATCCCGTCTCTTTTCGCGACGAGGGGGGCGGGGGTTGGTGGATCCGATTAAACCGGAAAGTCGGGGGGGGGGGGGAAGCTGAGGGGGCTCTTGAGATTCGCTCCTGAGCTCGAGCTGCCGGTTGGCGGAGGGGGAGGGGCGGGGGTGTCTCTGAAGAGTATTAAATATTTTTAAATAACTTAAAGTCGGTGAGTCTCGCTGCGACGCACAGTGGAACGAGTCAGTTAGGACAAGATGTAAAAACTTTAAAAGCTTATACCTTCTTTAATACAGAGTTTAGAAGTTCAAAAGCGGCTTCATCGGTTTTTGCTCACGAGTTTCTCCAAGGAACACCCCTTGAAATTTAAAATGTGGCGAAATATATACCAACATTCGCAGTTTTACTCAAGAATGTTACATCCGACTTTTCCCGACGACTCGTTTCACTGTGCGCTGAGGACGCGGGGCCGGGCGTGTCTGTAAACTTAAGTCGAGCTTTAATTGAAATCACTGAAATGAGCTCCCGGGTGCCAAGTTTCGTAGTTAGTTCTACCGCCCGAGGTGAAAATTACGACGAATACTTAAGTTCATGCAAAATGAAAGCTACACCTGCACAGAACTCGTAAGTATTCGGATTTATCTGAAAGTCAGATGTGACGAGGGTTAAGTGACACTTGCGTATGCATATGCATGTCGTATGTAAAGTTCAATAAGATTACATGTTCATGTTTTGTTGTTGTTAAGAGAGAACGTGGAAGCGTTAGTAAATTTTACTCGACCCTGGAAAGTCAGGGTGTTTTGCAGTATACTCATGGGATTTTCTTGTTTTGTTGAGACGTTTGCATGATTCAGTCATTTTACTTCTATTCTTTGTCGGACGAGCAAATTTCTGACCTGCTTCGTTTCATTAGACATGATTTCCTGAAGCTTCCTTGACTTTTCAGGGATTTTGGGCATCAGAATATGTCCTATGAAATGGCAAACGTATAGGTAATTTTAATCCTGCCAACAAAGAGTATAAGCAACCATATTGAGCCATGCAAATGTGTGAACAGAACCGGAAAATTGAAGCTTAGGTGGCAAAATACCCTGCGTTTTGGCGATAAAATTTACCAACGCTTTCAATGCTCAAAATGCTTAAAATGTCCAGGAAGTATCATGAAATTTTGGTATTCCAGGAAACTCGCTTCTCCGCTCGATGTTCACAGTACTTCCTATTGAAGTTAATTGAACTTTTTTTCGGGGTATTATGAACTCAAATCAGAGTGAAGTATGGATTGAGGTTTTGTTTCACTCGTTGGCAATTTTCTCAAACGATCATGTATGCTCTTAAGGAATAATCATCTCTGAGCTTGGAGAATCGATTTTGTTTTTAGTTTGGCAGCACAGCCGGGATTTGTGTCGGCAAAACCAATTTTCGAAACTGCTGCCGCGCGGGCAAAAACTGCTTGAATCCTCATTTTTCGGTAAAATTCGCGGCGTGCTCTATCTCTGCGACAGTGGCCGTTTCCGCGAACCGTGAATAAGCGTAAGTATTGTCCCGCTGTTTTCTTGACGACACCGTGAGCGCTTCACCTGAACAAAGCTAACAATAAGCTTGAAATTGAAAAATAGTTTTTAGGTCACCTTCCGTTCGCAATCGATTGATTTTGGTTACATGCGCACGACTAATGTCCGGAGTTTTAAGTTGCATTCCTTGTTTGTTAAAACTTGTCTTGTCGAAAGTACAAGTTTTTTTGTTCTTTTTTTTGTTTTTTTTTTTTTGAAGTGCAACATTCGATCCATTTTTTATTTTCTCGCTTGTTGATCATGTAAAATTAGTATAAATGAAGTGATATATCCAAACCATAATTTCAAAATTTTAATCATTCTTTAGCACTTGACTGCGATAATTTGAAACAAATAAGTTTCAGAATATCAAAACATATTCGTCGAGGAATTCCAAGATTCTAATTTGTCATGTAAAAAATCCACCCTGCTCCAGCCACCCTAGTGAAGATACGTGTTATTCTAGGATACGTTTTTACAACAGCATTACGCGAAAACCGACACTCCCTCTGATTTCCTTATCCATCACCGGCATGCCATTAGCTTTCCCGTGCACATGGCATTAGCTCTCCCGTGCATGTAGGCGCTTTTACAGATTTGAAGCTCCTTTTTGCGTTATGCAGTCCGTTGCATCCATCGGTTGCATCAATGAAACCCAAGTGACAAGTTTCTCGAGCACTGAACACCCTCTGCCTCGACCGTAGTGCGTCACGAAAGCCGCGCGCTCGGCATCAAATCTGCTAAGTGCTCTCGGTGCAACTGCAGCCGAATCGTTTGCTGCCGAAACCCAACAAGTCCATTTATCAACGAGCCTTGAACTCCGTAAGAACGCTTATACTCCAGGGCTCATCAGGTAACGGACGTACTCGGTTTTGGTATGGTTCGATCCAACGACGGTGAACGGTGAGCACTAATTTCTTCCACGACTCAACAATCAACAATCAAGGAGCGCGCTTGCTGCTCCCGTTGCCCCCCCCCCCCCCCCTCCCGGCCTCGGAGAAGTGCAAACAGAGAACAACAGGACGGAATTAATCCGAGCGGAGCATGCAAAACCATTAAAACCATCAACAACTTTAATTACTTTCCTTCAAAAAGTGATAAAAGCCCCGCGTCGCGTCCTGCCAGATCGCCCGCCGGATTCGAATACGGGGCTCCGATTGGTCGGGTCGCGGCGAATCGCCTCGTGATTGGCCGGCGGATTTTTCTCCGGGAGGTTTCGCGGTCGAAGCGCTCGGGAATAAGAAATTGAGTTTGCCTCTAACTCAATGGATGCAATTTGAGCGGCTCAGGAGTTAAAATAGTTGTATCGTGTGTTTAGGTCCGGCACAATGCCCGAAAGGCGAGCGAATTCAATTATTGTAATCTTCGTGTTTTTAATCACCATCGCAGCAAATCGTTGAGTAGCTTTTCGTCGATTCTTTCTGTAGAAGGCAATTTTGATTGTTAAAATCAGAAAAGTTGCAAAAGCTAGAATTTAGCACCGCTCTTGCGCTCATGTCTATTCTGGTTATATGCAAGTTCCAATCTCGTACATGCAATCGCGGTGCTTCAAAGCTTGCATCGCTGTTCCTAAAGTAACCCTTTTCTTTTCGCTTTTCAAGGGATTAAGGAAGCGTCAGGGAAGTTCAGCGTTTGTGGTCGGGAAATTTTCCCAAAAAGTCGAAGAATTTGAAAATTGAATGAAACCTGCGACCCTAATGTATGATGTATACTCTCTCTATGGAAACACTCTTTTTTGGACGTATTTCTGTCAAACGGAACTATGTGCATTTGGACATGAGCCCTCTTATGCGTACATTCTTAAGGGTCCCAGGGCTTATGTCTTGATGCATATCCGTTTGAAGGCCTAGATACACACAGCGATTCATCGCCGCGAGTGAAAGATGACAGCCAATGGAGAGCCTTGATTTCGATCCATTGACGTCGATTTATCGAAATCAAGACTCTCCATTGGCTCTCATCTTTCACTCTCGGCGATAAATCGCCGTTTGTATCTAGGCCTTGACAGAAATAAGTCCATTCAGCGCCATGTTCCGACCCATTCTTCGAGAAAATTCAGACATAAGCTGCGAATGCCCGCGAATGTGGCAGCGGCGCGAATAGATTAATCCCTTCGGCAGGGATTCGCGTGTCCGACGATGCAGCGAGCAACGGTCGAGAGACATCGTTGCCCGGAGGTCTCATCCTCCCCGAGCCCGAACCGGAAACGTAGCGAGTGGAAGACGCGCTTTCCGAGCCCGACGGAACCGCCCGCCAAATCTCCCGCCATATACAGGGTTTTCCCGTGGATCGGACCCGCGCGAGGCGACGGTCCGGCAACGTCGCAACCGCAACGCCCGCGAATGAAAAGGAGGAAAAAGCCGTTGAGCGCTCGTTGAAACGCCCCCCACCCCAACCCCCGACAACACCTGTGTTTCCGCTTCCGGTCCGGCGATTTATAACCGCGAATTACGAATTCCGCGAAGTTTTCGCGCGGCGCGAGATGGGGAGCTCGCGCTTCTCGGATCATCGGTTGTTCGAAAGCGAGGTGTTTTTGAAAATCGGCAATTGAGGAGTGTCAACCCGCCTTTCGAAAAGCTTTCCGCGAATGAATTTCCATATCCCTGCAACGTTGACTCGGAGAATTTACAGATGTCTGAAAGTTAATTAGTTACACTGAGTTATCCAGCGGGTTGATTGTTGAAACTGATACACAAATGTATACTACCGTGCTAAGGCAAAACACAGTATGAACCTTCAGGCGTTGCCGCATTTCCTTTGGTAAATCATGAATTTTCGGGAAAATTTGTAAATATTTTTCTTCCAATTTTTTAGATAATTTTGTTCGCAATTTTACCTAAAGTTCCTGAAAATTTCAAGGAAAAAAGTTCATAACTTCTCTTAAAAATAAACATTTTACCGAAAGAAATTTGGCAACTCTCGAATCTTCGTACGGCGTTCTTCCTTAGTACGGCGTTATAGGCAAAGGAGACAAAAGGGATCCCATCGGTGGAAGCGAGTGGTTGCAATGGACAAAGGAGGTAGGTAATAGACTAACTAACGGCAACCCACGAGAGACTCTGTAGTTAGTCCATCCTGTCCATCATTTTATCTCCTTAGTCTATAAGAACTATCCATTTTTCAACCAATAGGATCGCTCCATACTCCGTATGTCTTTTGTCTATTGCTATGTCTATCGATTTCAACAATCAGCCCGCAGAAGGGTAAAATCGGACGTTTTCTGATAGGGTAGTAAGCGTCGTATTCATGCAGATAGGGGCAGGGCGACGGGAAGGGCAAAGAAAAGAGGCGCAGAGCAGCCGGGAGCTTCTAATTTCGAGTTCATCGACTCTAGTCGAGCCGCCCCGATGCCGGCAGCCACTGGCAGCAACGGCCAGGCCTAGCCGATCAGCCCAACTCCGGCCCGACTCCGACAGCCGTCCGTTCGCGGAGTTGCCGTCGTTCGTATGCGGATTCTCCTTCAACGTCATCGGCAACTCTACATCTTCCGACTCAAACACGAGTGTTTCTACTCAAAAGCTTATAGGTTTGATCAGGTTCGAAAAGCTCAGGTATAACCGAAAGTTTCCATTTCTGTCTTGCTCCCTTTCAGAGTGTCTACCATCAGTAAAAACCGGAAATATTACAGGGTGTCTACGAGTCCGGAATTTCCGGAAAGTCCGGAAAAAGTACCGATTTTTCAAGGGCGGTCCGGAAGTAATGAAACAGTGCGGAAATTTGCAAGAAAGTCTGGAATTTTTTAATTTTTGTCGAAATTTGCACGGGGAATTCAAATTTTGGAATTTTTCGAATTTCTTCAGTTGAAGGTATTGAGAAAGTACTGAATTTTTCTGTTAAGGAGGTACTGAATTTCTTGGGAATGTACTGAAAAAGTACTGCAAAATTACCGATTTTTGGCCAGCCTGTTTTAGTAGACATCCTGTTTTAGGAAATCCAATGTCCTCAAGAAAATATCGGGCAAATCAACCATTGATCAGGAAATTTTTCGTGCTTCAAGCATTTATTCAAGTAATTAAATATTTTGACTTTTCAAATGAAAGGAATGTCAATTTACTAGCACGAAAAGTTTGGAAATCTCGTCTAGAAATCCGGAAAATATTAGGAAAATCCCAAATTAAACTTTAGCAGACACCCTTCACAGCAAATTTTTTTCATTGTAATCCTGCCCTGCAACACGGTGACTACCGAGTCGTTTGAAAGTGGATCTGAAGTCCGGGCGAAATTTTCGCGGGCAGACGCAGACGGCAGCGGCGCTAGGGTGTGGACGGTCTGCAGTCACAGCCATCCTATCCTACCTATAATAATTACCTATCATTTATCGGTAAACACAGCTCGACTTGAGCCAACAGCCAACCTACTATCATTTATCCAGAATCCGAAACCAGTTCTCTACCCCCCGCCCCTCCCCGCTCTGTGCCCCGTCCCCCCTTCCGGAGACTACACTACTCATTTGGTACGTACGTCCGTTAGCACGCATGAACTCTGCGCGCGCGTACACGCACACACACGAGCATCTGCACCTGTGGTTGTGCGTGTGTGTCCGTGAACTTGTGTGGCCAACGATACGGCGCTACGGCCTGTAGATGGAGTCAATGGAATAGGCTCTTTTGGAGTTGGATCAGTTGGGGTAGGAGGTGAGGGTAGGGGTCGTCAAGCACTCAGCATTATATTTACTCTCAAAATGTCTTCATAGCTTCCATTAGTTCAATTTTTCGGAGGGTTTTTTTTTTTGTTAAAACTTTATACACTAATGTAATGCGCCACGAATGAACCTACTAAGCGAAACAACGAGGGTTTTTTTGCGTAAATATTTTTACCAGGGAAAATGTTTGCAAAAGTCGCACCGTACTTGGTCTCGAAAATCGATGGTCTTTTACCTTCCCAGGCAACCTCCCCTCCTCCACCCTCCCCCTCAAGCAATCACAAACAATGCTCGATAATTTTTTTGTTCCGTTGCTATAATTTTTGTAATTTGATCTCCGGCGACCATCTGCTCTTCCGAGCTTGGTTATTCCACCTCTCCCGTCCTTTTCCGTTCCTCAAAATCGCGTGTATTCGCACACTTCAACCTGGCCGCTTTTCCCGGGCGTTTTTACGGTCGATCGCATCGGAAAATCTGGTCCGCGATGTTTTTAAGGCCGTTTTATGGGTCGTAAAATTACCCGTGGTCACCTGAACCGCCCCCCCCCCCCCCCCCCAAGCACCGCGCCTTCGGAGACGCTGTAAAGATTGAGAGCTTCGTTGCACTGCCGAGCGTTGACACGTGGGCGTTTGCGACTGCGAGTCGAGATATCGATGCGATTTCTATTTGGTCTGCGGGAAAATATCGCCGATCGATGTATCGCAGCGCTGCACGCGAGGGGTTGGGACGCTCGGATATTTGCGTAAATCACGCGTTGTTTCATGCTTAACTAGGGCGATGGCCTGTCGTATCGAAGTTCGATCCATCGAATTTTGATGTTTCACGACCACCATACGGGTCGAGAGGAAGGCGAGCTTTCTGTTTTGGAACTTTTTCACCCCTGAATTTTTAAAATAGAAATGCTCCCTCTTTGGCTGTCGATCTGTAATTGCAATGATCCGATAAAGTTCGGTCTTTTACTGTTAACGTGTATTAAGATCTGACACTCTCTTGCACACGTGCAAAAAGAAATATTTTAAACTTAAAATGGGGGTGGAAAATACAGGAAAAACGTAGGCCGATCGATTATGCATGTGATTTACCCCTACCTTACAGAATTTTCCGGCCATTTTAATACTTTAAAACTTCATTTTTAAAGAGGATACACAGCAGAGTGTCCAGTTCATACTGCACTGAGGTTTGAAATCATAGGAAATGGTTAAAATTATCCCGATTTCAGCATCTATCAATAGTAACCACAGGAAGGGTCGTCCCGAAGGCAATAGTGCGAAATTCAGTGATTTCTCTGCATAGTACAAAGCAAATCCCTTAAAATTTTCAAAGGAATCCGTACAAACGTTTTCTTGTAACAAATTCAATTGCCCAATTAAATTTGACAATAGCTGATGTGGCTTGGTCCCTTTCTGCTTGACGTGGTCCAAATACTGTTTCTGGTTCTTGTGTCCTGGTTCCTTTCTGCTAAACGCGGTCCAAATATTGTTTCTGGTCGTTGTGTCTTGAGGGTGAGGTGAACCCGGGTCGATGGATCTCGATAGCTCGCGGAAAAATCGCATGCCCCTTCGAGGGTCCGCAGGAGCTAATGTGTTGTTTACCCAGGGACGTTGTATTACTTATTGGGTTAATGGCATAATTGGGTCGCCAAGGTACGCGGCAGAGGGGGTGGTTCCCCGGCGAGACGGGGGTAGTGGGCTAATTATGAAGTACGTTTACGATCGAGCGGCGTCGTTCCCATGTGCTTAGTCGGGCGGCCCTCGGCAGCGGGAGAAAAAATTATGCATATAAATTCGAATGTGACTTAGGTGGGCGCGCTATCGCGAGCTTAAAGCTGTGTTTTTTATGCGCTTGTAAAAAGCGACGCCCCGTTAATGCGACCCCGGGCTTCATTATTCTCCGCCTGTTGGAGTGTCGGTGTTGGAGTGGCGGCCATTGCCAATTCTACACGGCTCTTGATGAGATCGTCCGGGGATGAAACACAATCCCAACTAAAAATGGACTGTTTTAGAGCTCGTTTCGTTTAGGAGGGTTTTTTTCGTCAAGTTTTGCTGAAAAATCCAGGGTTGCCGGCGCACAGTGGATCGAGTCAATTGGAGAAGTCGGACATGAAATTTTTGACTAAAACCGCAAATTTTGATGCTTATTTCGACACAATTTAAATTTCAAGGGGTGCTTTGAAAAAAAAAATTTACGAGAAAACCAATGAAACCACTTCTAGAACTTCAAAGTTGTATGTAAACAAAGTTATAAGCGTTTAAAGTTTCAAAATGTATTCCGACCTCTCCTATTGACTCGATCCACTGTGCGGTGGTTTGGAAACCTGGGAAGGTCAGGGAAAGTCAGGAAGTGTGCGGTGACCGGGAAAAGTTAGGGAATTTTGCGAGGTGCGTGATGTAGAATTTAGTGTAATTTAAAGGGGAGGAAATCAAAGTGGAAGTTTAATTCGCATGTCAAGGAATCCAAATATTTTGGAGTCAGGAACAATCAGGGAATTTGAAGATATAGAAATTATGGCAACCCTACCAACCGGAGATGCTCGGAATATCAAAATGAGTTTTTTTTCAAAAATTCCCCTCAATGAAAGTGAAAATGTTGGAACATACTTACCTAGGCGGATAAGAAAACGGAATTTTTGCTTTTTTGAAGAAAAGTGAAGAATAAGTTTCTTATGCTAACGGTGGTAATTTTTTTCATTGTCATTCAAGCTGACGCTACCGTTTCTTAACGTTCAACAACGCATCATGATGAGTGGGCACGGTGTTTTCCGCGGACGTAAGCAGCATGACATCATGGAATATCAAGGAAAAAAGAAGCTCCTGCCTAAAAACTTTGCAAAAGAAGGAAATGTATCTCTGTGACAACTTTGAAAAAAGCACCAAGTTTTCCAAACTTTAGCCGCCGCTATCAAACTTTAATCTTCCGAAGCTTTTTTTCAATCTGACCTTATTTTTACCTCAAACTTTTGTCAGTTTCTTCTCTTTTTTCCACTTTACAATCCCCACTCCTCTCACACGATAAAGTAAAGTTTTCAGCGGCCAGTCACAGTAAAAACATCTAGAATTCAGACACACTTCACTGAGCAGGTTTTAAACTTCGGAGAAAAGTGACTTGATTTTATTATGAATATTCTCGAATTCGTAACCAAGAAGAAATTCTTTTAGAATCAAGCAGAAAATATCCTTGCATCTACCAACCAAAAATTTTCATCAAGCAGCATATCAAGCAGAAATATGCTTGATTCAATATGCGGTTTTACCTCTCGACGGAACATTCAATTCCTTTTTTTTTACAACGAGAACACAAATTTTTACTTTCTCGTTTTGTAGCGCAGAGTCAACGTGAATCACCTAGTTTAAATGAAAATGCACCATTGAGACGGCAAAATATCGATTATCCTTGATATTCCTGATTTTCTCGGAGATTTATCATTATTTCCCGATGCATTCCAGATTCTCTCAGTTCCTGGACACCGTGACGAAGGTTGCTTTTCTTCTTCTTCTTCTTCTTCTTCTTCTTCTTTTTCTAACTTCTAACTAGGGCCGTGCCCCTGTTTGTCTAGCCTATAAATTAGTATATAAATATGATGAATAAATAAAGCTTTTCTCATATACGTAGATATTTTCCGGAAAACTCCAAGGTTCTTTTTTCCCCCCGATCAAAATCTACACCTTTTCCGATGTTGCAACGCTGGTTGCGTTTTCCCGTCGAACGGCGCTCCAGTATTATCGTTAGAGCCAAGTTGCGCCTTGATGACGACCGCCCGCCGAACGAGGCGAGCCGTCTCCCGAAAAATAACCTCCGAGGCGGCAGGTGGGGGGCGGGGGCGAAAACAAGCGCGAATTAAGCTCTCAAAGTTGAAAGTTGGAGTTGCCGCTGCCAAGCGTAAAAGTTGGCTCCGAGTGCTTGCGTTGGCGAGCCGAAGTTTCCCGTTTTTTTCCCCGGTCGAGAAGTTGCCCGACAAAAGGAGCGGATGCCCACGGTGAAGTTTAATTCTTTCAAGTGTTTACGGCGGAACCTCGGGTCGGCCGCCGTAAGTTTTGACTTTTTTGATGCTTCCGGGATGATCCCAGTCCCTCGAGTGGCTGCCCGCCCGGATTAAATGGAGTCCTGATGGAGGCCAGGGAATTGAGCCACGGGTCCCAGAGAACGCATCCCTCCGTCTTTGTATCCTTTCTTATTCGTTAATTCGTTTGATTGACATGTGCTGTGTGCCTGTCCGAGGAGAAATCGACGTTCTTCTCATGAAAGAACGTAACTGCATTTCAATGTTGCCAAATTTCCCCTAGCTTGCACTGGAAAAAAACACATTGGATCTAGAGTACGGACTCTTAAAAACATCGACAAGAAAAAGTACTCTTAAATCGAGAACCAAGCCTCTTAATTTAAGCGAATTTCGTTTTGATTCAAGCAAAATTCCGATTGAATCAAGAGTATTTTTTTCTTGTCAATGTTTTCAAGAGTCTGGACTCTAGATCCAATGTTTTTTCCAGTGTGTTGCATTTTCCCGAGAAAAATCTTATCGATTTCTCGCTGAAAATTTCACTGATTTTTCCTCTGATCTCGCGCAAATATGAGAAAAGTTCTGGCCAAAAATTTCTCAGGTATATTTTTGCAAAAAATCGAATCGTTGAATTTCGACCCAGTGCTGATTCAGGGTGTCTATTCTCAGTAAAACACCTGAAAAATATCAGGGAATTCAATGTCATCAGGAAAACACCAGGGTAAACGGTCATGAACCAAGAAATTCTGAGCGTTTCAAGAATTTTTGAAACATTTGATTCAATGCATCAATTATTTTGATGTTTTAAATCAAATGAGTGTCAATTTATTCGTGCGAAAAATCAGGAAATCTCGTCTAAAATATCAGGAAAATCCAAAATGAAATTTTAGTAGACACCCTAAGATTGTTCAAATGAGACCGTCTAAAGTAGCGGAGGCGAAATATTCATAAATACGCCTTTTTCGTCTAAAGTCGAAAAATCGGATTTCGAGATTTCCTCTGTCCTGAAAGTGCAGTCGTGCGCTGGAGATCAGCTTAAAAAACTGACAACGTAAATTTGCACTTGATACTATCTCTCACCCGAACGCCTCGCGCATCCGGGTTATTTCAATCAGAACCCCGCGTCGCGAACGAAGTTTCGTGATACGATACAGCTTAATCAAATGCACTATCGCGGGAAGGGGTGGGGGGTTACCGGGGGTAGGTTTACGTGCCCTCGCCGTAGCGAACGAGCCACCTGTTACGAAGGATGAAAGATGTAAGAGGCATAAAGAGCAAAGTGCCGATGTCAGTTGCAAAATAAAAGCCTTGAGATAAGTGGCGGGAGTCGGTGGGGGGGGGGGGGGGGGTGTGCGATGGGGGGCGCCCGCATCACGCGTCGTCTGACATGATCAAGGGATGTTTCCAACAGTTGAGCAGAGCATCGTCTCGATTTACGACGCCGTGGCCGGGTCGGGCAGGGTCAGAGATACTTTTTTCTCCATCGGACCCAACTTCGAGCGGACTGGCTGTTCGCTGTCGAAGAAACCTCGAGAGAAAGAATGAGTGGAATGAAAGAGGGATGGAAAATGAAATTATTTGTTGCATCTGTAATCCTTAATTACACTTCATCGTTGAAGTTAGAAACCCTGAAAACAGGAAAATGCAACTGACTTTTAAATGAACCATATTTTACAAGTATAGGAACTGGCTTATTGTTAGTTCAGAAATGACGTGTGTACCAATAGTTTCTCAAGGCCTATAAGTGTTTTTATACGGACGAGCCGAAGATTGTAGTTCCTAAGTAATTTCTAAATGCCTTCCGAGTGTATAAACTCCCTACAAAATTTCGGAGCTATCGTGAATTTTAGGGTTTCCGGCGATTTGGAGAATCTGGAAAGTCAGGCAAAATCAGGGACTTTCTAGGGACCTGAAAACTTCCATAGCCTATGAGTAGACCCGTGCCGAAAAAGTTTTTCCTCTCCGCTGAAATTTTCCCGCATCATGTTTATATGATACCACCGAATGACCTCCAACCTACATAATCAAAACAGTTCAACGTCACGAAACCTCAATTTCCCGTGCTACATAGCTTCATTTTTGGGCACCGCTCACTGCACAGTGCCCAGGCCATCGGTCCAGCCGTGCGGTCAACCGACCATCGACAGAGCGGACCGGCCGGGAATTCACCCCCAATCCCACCGTCCCCCTTCGTAGCCCCCCCCCCCTTCATAAAAAGGGGTACGGTCGAGAGGGATCGCGTTTCGCCATAAACTGGAAAACATGAAAACGGCGCGACAGCTCAACCGGACGAAATATGTCGCCGGCGCACCGGCCAGCTCTCACCGATCCGGCGTCCGTCGGGCCGCCGAAAATTCGAATTTCCCGCGCGAACAGACGTCGTCGCTCTCGCAGTTGCCGAATTTTGCCCGATATCACGCTTTTGTATCCGCTGGCACCAAAATAGCGATGCGCGATTTGGCAACACGCCTCGGTGGATAATATATTCGGGTCCATAACTCGGCGCTTCCCCGAATTCCCTCGTTTATGGTCCAGCGAAAAACTCGACGTGATACGCGGCGCGCGCGAGCCGGATCCGTCACGTTCCGAGACGGGGAGGGCGGTGAAATTGACGGTTTTTCGGCGATGTGGCAACGTTGCAAAGCTGCGGCGGGACACGGAAGAATTCGGAGCGCTCGAAAGCTTTCTGCCGGGGCTTTGCGAGCCTTCGCGGAATACTCGAGCCGCTGCGTTGTCGCTCAGCTCCCAGCTCCTGCGGGCCGATTATCGAAAATTGATAGACAAAGCTATAGACAAAGAGTAAATAAAGCGATCCTGTTGGGGGGAGCGGGTGGTTGCAATGGGCAAAAGAGGTAAGCATTAGATTAACTAACCGCAACCCACGAGAGAGCTTATAGTTAATGCATCATTATTTTTCCCCTTAGTCTATAACAACCATATGTTTTGACCTGTACAGGATTGCTCCATTTTTCCATCGTCTTCTTTACCTATCGCTTTGTCTATCAAATTCAATAATGAGGACGCTGAGATGGAAAGGAAGTTTGTCGATTTTGAACAGGCCCCCTGACAAAATTCGCAGTTTTTTTCTTTCTTTTGCAACCTGTATTTTCCGTGAAAAAATCATCATATCACTTTGTAAGGATAGCCGAGGATATCATTTTCTCAGATTTACTGCCAATTTTGAATTTAGTCGTAAGTGAAGAAAAATTTGCGTTTGCTTGATGCCCATTCAAAAAAATCACCCTCCCCCTTCAAAATCACACAGGGAGAGCCAAATACATTGTTCTTGGATTCATATTGATTCGTAACTGAAAACCAACAGAATTACGACGAGATGGCAACGGACAACGATTCCTCACGCCGAGATGAGCAGAGCTTGGATTAAGAGCCCGGTCGGACGAGAGCGCGCTCAAGAAGCGGAATAGTTCCGGCGAGCCGAGAAAACTGCCGGAAAATTCGGGAAACTCGGCCGGAAAATTCGAGAAACTCAGCCTGAAATACCGCAGGAGCCGGGTCTCCCTCCCACCCACCCGCCTGGACCGATGTAAGTCGCGTGCTTTCGGGGACCCACGAATTCGTACGGCATGATTTCGCGGCTACACGAGCAAGCATTTCGCCGCACGGCTAAGTCGGTTTATTCGACCAATCCGAGCGCAAGAGCACGCGGAAAAAGTGCGGTGCATCCTCAGTCACGTTCGAGAGTGGTGCTTACATCCAGAGCTTTCATCTTCGAGGAATGAAATACTCCTGGAAAATCATGAACTTGGTGTTGAAAACCGGGATGTCTTCAATTTTCACCTTTGATTTTCGGATGTGAGGGTCTGCGTTGATGTTATCATAGTATTGGAGATCAAATTACACAAATAGCGTATTTTTTTTGGAAAATACACTGATAATAGGTCATTTGAACGGCCGTTGGTGACGACGCGGCGCAGAGATGCAACTATTCGTGCTTGATGGCTGTCCGTGTTGCATCTGCAAAATTGAAGGCGCGAGGCGTGAACTCGCGTTTAACGTGTTTAACTAGCGAACATCGGTAGCCTTCAGAAGCTAAGCTAGCTTTTGGCTTACTCTACATTTTAACATGGTGTGTATTATTTGACGAACCTGCAAACTAATTGTGTACTTCTCTTTCTTTGTTGCAGGTAAGCACATTGCAGTATACTCTTGAGCAATGAAAATCGAGCAACTCTCGAAAGTATTGAGTGAGTAACCCCTAGACTGTTTCTTTCAGCGTCCGCTTCATTTGGACGTATTTCGTCGCTCCTGTGACGCAAGGGCATATCTCAATTTCCTCATGATCCCTATTCTCCGTATAAATCTATACCTTCCGGGGCTCATGTCCAAATAGAGATACGCCCTTTGTCTTTTCCAGTCTTTCCAACGTGTCAATTCGCGGTTCAGCACCTAATGATTCGGAGACCATCGAGAGAAAGGGACATCACCAGCGGCCGGCTGGAGGATCCAGGTTGGCGGGTCGGCCTCGTTGGTTGGCGGCGGGGGGGGGGGGGGGGGGCACTGGGAGCGGCAAATCAAGGGCACGCTTATTGCAACGGACGGTAAGTGCGACGAGCTTTGCCCGGTGATAAAGTGCATTCATTTTCGTGCAAAATGGACTAAGAATTGCCAGATTGTGCTGGAAATTCGGCAGTTTTCTCCATTTGAACGCATGGGAATATCCATAGTTAATCACACAATTTTGGCAACCGTGCTTGGGAGCAGAGTTGCCATTGTCGAGAAGGAGTGAAGGAGTAATGGAGCGAGCGAATTGGCGAGTGGCCGCGGCGGTGGTTGATGTGAATACGATTCTATTAAATGGAAATTAGCATGGAGCAAGCACGCGTAAGTAGGTCTCGCAACTCGCAACTCGCTGCGAGTAAATGAAGCGAGCGAGGCGGTGCGATAGGAGACCGGTGCGTGTAGGTTATGCTCCCATGTGAAGCGAAATCGTAAATGAGAATCGCGCTGTCACTTTGAGGGCAGCGGTGGCTTTGGCAGTGCGGATTCTTGTAAGTTGGTAACACTGTTATTCCATTTAAATGTATGTAAAACAATCGATCCGTGGTGAGACAGCTTGCCTCGTCTAAAATCGACATTTTTAATGGATTTAAGTTCAGGAACAACAGTGTTTCCATGTTGTAAAATCTGCCACCGGGTTGTGGCAGAGCACCTTAATTGGTAGAGATTTGTGATTTTGAAGAGTAAATCGTGGGTTTTTATCAGGGATTCTCCTCCAAAAATCAAGGAAAATCATGATATTATCAGGACATAAGACACCTAAAAAATTCTGAACATCTTGATCTGTCAGATGTCATTTGAGATAGCGGTCGAAGCAGTTGCCTTACACCGTTTTTTGGCGGAGACAACGTCAGAATTTTAGGGCTGTAATATTCCAGAGCTCAAAATGTAACTTTTCTCCGAAAATGGAACCATTTCGAGGTATGAAGGGATGACATGTTGCGAACAATTTTCGCCTGGTCCAAACTGGATTTTCTTTTCGTCTGCCTTCGCCAAAATGCCTGCTTTTAGCCACCCTGAAATTGTCCCACAATCCCTGTACGCGAAGCCGGCGCGAATCAAGGAGTCGACGAAGGAACAACAACGAAACGAACCGAGATATCAGTGACTCAGTCGGATCCCCTCAGTTACAACCGCATTAATTGAAGCGCCTTTGCCAAATTTGACTCGAAAATACTTTATTCTTCCCCCATCGAAGCGTTCGAAAGCGTGCAAGTTGACATCGCGGGGAGGGACCCTTGATCCCGGTCCCGGATCCCGTCGCGAGAGATATATCCGGCTATGGTAACAACCACTCAACTTCATAGGAAATCATACATAGTTATGACGTTTCTGCCCGGCACGGCGGTAATTGCGAATGAATGGAGAGCGTGGTCAACGTCACGATGACCGGTGACACCTGACACGTGATGCGTCGCAGAGCGGGGACCGTGCTAAGGGAATAACATCGTATGAACATTCTAACGTTGACAAGTTTCTTTAGGCAAATTATCAAGTTAAGATATGGATGTCGCAGATAGTTGGTCAAATTAGGGATTGCATCAAATGCTCAGACAGAGTCAAATTTTGACAGTTCACGAAATATTGTAAGTTTGCGGCGAAGAGCTCACGAATTTTCACTATTTTGGGGGTTTAACTTATCGAATTGACGAACTTTTTTCGTTTCTTCCGCTTCAAATGCTTCGCATATACTTAAATGTTAAAAATCAAAACAAATTATATTTTATGACTTGCTGATAGTTTTAAAATAAAGGTTCATCCAGGAGCTAAAACTTGTGTAAAATACTTATGTGTATGACGCCAATTTATGTAGACAATTCTTTTTAACGTAAGCAATGAATTATTTTGTCCAAAATTAGGAAGAATCAGAATTTCTATGTTAGCACGAATATTTGACTGTTTGCCTATACGCATTTGACGAAATGCTTGATTTTACTGTTTGCCCCCGACATGGGGGTTATTCTTCCAAATTTTCAAGGATTTAAGATTAAATTGGACGTATTTCTGTCAAACGGAACTAAGCGCCGAATGGAGTTCCTTTTGAAGATTTTAGAATCCCGGATAGCGCGTTCTGTCAAACGGACCTAAGCGCCACGGAAAAGCATTGCGAGTATAGGAGGAGCTAGCATATCGCGTTCCGCAACACCCGCCAATCCAAGCCCCCCCTCTCCTTTCCTCCCCCTGTGGCGCTTAGGTCCGTTTGATAGAAATACGTCCAATTGTAACTTGAATTCATTGAAAAGTCCGAAGGAAAATACACGTAAAGAATTGGTACAATCCGGTTTATATGGGAATAAATTAGGCAACGTCTGGTTGTTGATAGGGCGTTTTTCCGTAGCGCGGAAGACGGGGTCGCGGCCTCCTCGCTTATTCATCACTAATCCCCGGCCGCGGCGTTAACAGCTTCCGCGGACCCCACCGTCGTCCGCTGTCCAGTGTCGGAACTTTGAGCCGGCCATTAAGGCGCCTGCGACGTCGGGTGTGACCGCGCTAGATGTGTCGTCGCGGTTTCCGACCTCCAGGCAATCCTCTTTGCATCCCTGATGAAGACGAACGCGAAGCCAGCGGTGGAGGGGGGAGAGTTCAAGGGGTGGGCTTTTCTCTCCTTGAGAAAAACAAATTCACGAGATGAAAAAAATGTGAAAAAGAGTCGAGAATAGAGGGAGAGTGAAGAGAGAGCATAGAGATATCAGGGAGGAAGAGGGGGGAAACGTAGAAAATGGAGGAGAGGTTCCAGTGAAAACCCCTAGATATTTGTTCGGGTTTAGGGGATGATTTTTTTCTTTCCTCCAGAGAAGAAAAAAAAACAGGAGGTAAATAAGTGAGAAAAGCATGACATGAGAAAGAGTGAAAAAATAGCCCACAGATACTAGTGAGTGGCGAAATACAGAGAAAAAAGAGGGGTTAGGCAGAAAAGGGTGGGGGGGGGGAAGATAGGGAAAAGTCCCATAAAGGTTCGTAGGAAACAAACTTTTTAAGACGAAGTTTCTAAGTCAAAATTTTCCGAGTCCATTCCAAATCTATAATTCCATGGCTGATGTGTACGTCCATAATCAACATGTAACAAAAAATTAAACAGCGTCTAGTGCAGTTAAGCTGTTTTTGGTTAACGCTGCTCCGATGCCCTAAACTCAGAGACAAGAGACCCTCCACTGGCCTCCTAGCGACAGGTGGAAGATTTTACTTTCGGGGATTCAACAGTTCTTTATGGACAATTATTAGGGAGCAACAGTCATCACCTCAATTTCGGCTGTTGACCTACCTACATGGTCAATGATGAGCTTCGGGTGACGTCATGAGCCAAACAAGTTTTGCAAACTTCGGCCATTTTCGACTTGTTTGCGAAACGAAACTGCCAACACGTTGTTAAACATCAACCATGTAGGTAAGTCAACAGTAGAATGCTGAAGTCCCGAAAGTAAAAGCTTCCACAATGGCCAAGATACTAGTGGAGGGTCTCTTGTCTCTGCCTAAACTGCGTCCTGAAGGTTATGTTAGGTCACGTTTGTCCGTTGCGCAAATCACCGTCAGACACTAAGTTAGATTCCACCACATCCATAAGCTCTTCTAAAAAACCGAAGGGAACACGCAGGCGAGATTACACCGTCGGAATTACCCGCCGGCGAAAAGTGGCGATAAAAAGCTAGTGGACAGCATATTTTTCACCGCCTCTTTGGGCCGCCGCAAGCCGTGACAACCCCGTTACGGACGGAACGGAACCCGGGCGATTCCCGCACTCGCACCGATGTCCGTTGTTCGCCCGGTTAATGAAAATAATGTTTATGATATTTATTCCGCCTTCCGCGCAGCGACATCGACCATCGACAATGGACCTGTGAAAAAAGCAATTACCCGGGGAAAAAAGACGCTCGGGAGATGCCTCGCCCCCCCCCCCCCCCCCGACGGTCAAGTTCAATGGAGCCGTGATCGTGTTTGAACAAAATTCGACGCGGTGTCCTGGCTCCTCCGTGCTTGACCGATTCGGCCGGTTTTTTCCCGGGGATTTTTCCCTCGCAGCGCCGCGCTCTTCCCGCCGGTGCTTATTAGTTTTTGTGGATCGATAATCAGAGTCCCTGTTATGTTATTATGTGAATATTATTCGAGGATTCTCCGTCTCCCGTCGCTCCGTGGGCCGGGTCGCTGGAGTTGCTGGATCCACCGTCGTTTTAGAATGTCCAGCGGGCAGATAATTGAAATTAATAGACAAGGCTACAGACAAAGAAGACAAAAGGAATTTGGAGCGGGGTGTCTACAAGTCCGGAATTTCCGGAAAGTCCGGAAATATTACTGATTTTTTAAGGGCGGTCCGGAAGTACTGAAAAAGTACGGAAAATACGCAAGTAGGTTCGGAATTTCACTCATTATTTTGTTCTTTTGTCGCAATTTCAGCGAAAAACTCAAATTTTTGAAATTTTTTCGAATTTCCTCAAGTAGATGTGTAGATGTACTGTGATGTGCCTGTGTGTAGATGTAGATGTACTGTGTTCTGTGTGTAGATGTACTGCAGATGTACTGCAGATGTACTGTAGATGTACTGTAGATGTAGAAGTGCTGAATTTTTCTGTTGAGGAGGCACTGAATTTCTTGGGATCGTACTGAAAAAGTACTAGAAGAGCATTGATATTTGGCCAGCCTGTTTCAATAGACACCCTGTGGAGGGATTCTGTCGGTGGAAGCGGGTAGTTGCAATAGACAATAGGGATAAGGAAGAGACTGACCAACAGCAACCCACGAGAGACCCTATAGATAGACCATCGTTTTACTCCTTAGTTTATAACAAGCACCTAATAAATATCTCCATTTTTCATTATGATTTTTGTCTATAGCTGTGTCTATAAATTTCAATAATCAGCCTACCGGTCCCACCGTACTCCGAGTCCTGTATAACTTCGTCTTCTTCTCGGTCTAGGTCTCCGGCGAACGCCTCGTCACGCTAAAACCACGCAACTCTCACAGGGAACTCGTGCACATTCGCGGTTTCCGCCGAGCGGTACTGTTACGGCGCCTCATTGTTCGCAAACTCGGCGTCCAGTACTACTTCCATGCTAAGGAAAAACGCCGTATAAATCTTCAGACGTTGCCAAATTGCTCTTGACAAATCACGCATTTTTGGGAATATTTATAAATATTTTCCTTCCGATTTTTAGAGAATTCGGTTCGTAATTTGATTTAAAACATCTGAAAATTTCAAGGAAAAACATGCACAACTCTCTTAGGAAATAAATATTTTCCGGAAGGAAATTTGGCACCATTCGAATGCTCATACGTTGTTTTTCCTCAGCACGGCGGAGTAGTGGGCACAAGATTTCCCGTGTGAGAAGTGGCCGCAAATTCGCTTGGAATGGCGACAATGCTCGCCTTTATGTCAGTCGAGTTTTTGGCCCAAACAATAGCCCCGCCCCCTCCCCGTTTGGCCCCCATTGTTCGTGCCAAATTCCCTCGGAGCGCCCCTTAATCTCGTATGCAAAGTCCTCCTCGGGGGAGTGATAGCCATCAATTCAGAGCGGCCGGAAGGAAATTTTCAAGACTCCGCCGCTGACGTCTCGGACGTTAAAAAATGCAAATTCGTCATTGTGCGTGTTGGCACTAAGTATGAGTGTTACTTGTCGCGGAGGGAAAGCACGGTTCAATTGTGCGAAAATTAACGCCCATCGCAATTTTACGAAAAAGCACTGCCTCCCTTATTAACCCGGGCATTTTGATCTCAAGAGACAACATATTCAACAATATATTTGAGCAATGTGATCAAGTGGAGCAAAAGGCTACATTCAGAGGTCAACGTTGTTTTGTGCCTAATTCGTCGTTTCTCGTACGAAGGAACGTAACTGCATTCCTAGGTTGCAAAATTAACAAAAAAATTTTTTTTTTTTTTTTTTTTTTTTTTTTTTTTTTTTTTTTTTTTTTGGGAGAAGATATCTGCATACTTTGCGTCAAAAATTTGTCCAATTTTTTCATTAGATCAGAAGAAAAATTAGTAACATTTTCAGTTAGAAATTCCCAAAATTCTTTCAGCAAAAATGCAACCTGCGCAGAAAAGTGTGGCAACATTGGAATTTAGTTACGTTCTCTCGTGAGAGAAACGACGAATAATGGTATAGTTATCATTCAGTGAATTCGATTGTTGGCTTCTAAAAGTAACTTTTACATTATAGAGAACTATACTGAAAAGATAGTGTTTTCCATTAAACTAAATAATCTCTAAATATTAGCCTGTGTGGCAATGTGAGCACTGAGCAGTGGTGGGCAATGTATTTGTCTGTACCACGTTGAACCCGAGGTGTACCTTCAATTCTTCGGAAAAAATCAGATCTGCGAAGTGAAATACTATATGCGAATCGGGAGCAACTAAAACCGACGACCAGTACGAAAGGAAGACGTCAGTCAGAACGGAGAACTCCCAAGCAGACTGATCTTTGTGTCGTTGGGTGCGTGTATTTTACTGCCTCAGTTTTGACTGGAACACGGCAGTACCAGCCCGAAACGATCGTAAAATCGATCTCTTAACGCCCAGAGCAGCCACGAAAGCCCCGCGATCAGTTCATTCACTGCGGCTAAAATTCCGGCAGCCGATCGATTCGGAATAGCTATCGATCGATGAATCCCTATCATAGTAATGTTATCTATCGATCAAGGTCGAACGATAACGATCCGACAATCCGGAGCAGGTCCAGTTTATTAATCGCCCAACGCCTTCGCACTCCTAATCCGATCCCATAAAACCGAGCCCCCTAGCTTTGGTGATCTGGTTAACGGTGGCGGTCCTTGGAAATTGGTCACTCTGGGCTTCGTCTATTTAATTGCATGGAAAATAATCGATATCTATCGATCCTGCCCCTCCGAGAATCGATTCTGCGTGATGGAGTTAAATAGTGGAGTCAGACTAATACTGATTACCAAGAATCGCCATCGCTGGTGCACATGAAAAACGGATGGCCTGATTTTTGGTCTGAATTCTTTAGCACATCGGCTAAAGTGCATTTTTGGAAAACGAAACGCAATTCCAGCGATTTGCGATGTATTAATTTTTTATGTTTGCAATTTGTATGGAAGAACCTTAATTTCGAGTGCAAATTTTATATTGAGTGTCTATTCTGTGTTGATATGTCGCATGCAGTTAGCAATCGCCGTAATTTGCAAGCGGCATGCGTGGTAACTCGTCAAATTACTGTAATCCGCGTCGATATAGTGAAGGTTTCATTCATAAAAAACTTAAAAAGCACAAACGCAACTCGAAGCGCCTTCAAATCCTGGCGATACACTTCGCTTTGCCTGGCAGTTAGTTTAGTTGCTTAACCCAACGAAACCCAACTAGGGTCATACTGATCTCGCTGTGCGCACTTACGAGTGTGCTAACTGCGGTCAGCAGCGATTCTTGAAAGTCGGCAATCCTGCTTCTTTTCCATTTAAATGTATGCTAAATAGTCGATTCTTGGCGAGGCGGGTTGTCTGGTCTGAAATCGATATTTTTAATAGATTTAAATAGAGGAAAACAGTGTTGCCAACTAGCCGAATAGCCACTGACTCTGGTATCCTGCACTCAAAAGAGAAAAAATGCCTGTTTGAATTCCAAGCATGAGTACTTTATATAATCTTTCTTTACCTCTGAATTTTTACATTTTTGTATTCAACCTAAAATATATTACAATATGCCGACGAATCCCAAAATTGCTTGCGACAGAGAAATGTCATTAACAAATTACTGAAATCCCTATCGAACTCAAGCAGATCTGATTGCAAGAAACACCCCGACTTTAACATCGCGAGCACGTCGAGGGTACGTCTCTTTTTATACTGTAACCAACCAACATCACTAATATATCGAACGACATAGCCGATAAATCAGACCACGGACCCGCGAAAGCTAATTAGAGTTCGGTTTGCGGCCAAGGGAGGGAAGACAAAACTTAAACCCCATCCCCCCGAACTCGATCTCGAAAATCACGGTTGAATCGGTCGATTCTAAAACCCGACACATCCGGCACTTGACCCCTGAGATCCACAAGAACCCTTTCATTCCAAGGCGCATCAGATAATCGATGTATTCGGTTTTAGGATGGGGACCCGCGAGACCGGGAATAAATCCAGCGCACCACAATTTTCGACGTCCCGACAAACCATTTCATTAATACTTATTAGAGGCGACCCCTGAATATCCGAGCCTACCGAGAGCGCCCCAATTAGTCACCCCACTTCAAGTAAAACACACACAAACAAACTGACGACGCAAGAAAAATGCGGTCCGCGGGCCCCACCGCACTGCCAGACAAGTCGTCGATCCTCAATCAAAAGGGCGTATCTCTATTCCCTCGTAAACCCTGTACAGCATGGAGTTGTATGGAGAAAAGGGGTCAGGTGGAAATCGGGTTACGCCCTTACGTCGGAGGGACGATGAAGTAAATAAGGGATTACGTCCGTGACGCTAACTCCTCCATCCTTCTTACCCCGGTCGTTTGTTTGGTTTTAAATTATTTACTCGCGTTACCTTGATTTCATTTTTTAACCCCTCGACCGTTGACGGGTCGACCGGAATCCGGGGAGGGGGGAGGGGGAAGAAAAATGGTGATTACCTGCGCGAGAGGTGTGATCGAGTCGAAGAGATAACTAGAGATAGTGCTTCTACCGCGTTGCCGAACGGGGACCAAGAGACTCGCGGTTCGATTCCGAGGTCTCGTTACTGAAAAAAAGGAATACTAGAGACCCCAAAGTAGATGAATTGGTTTGGTTCATCGTTGGGTCTCATTAAATTCTATGCAAGTGAAAGATATGTTGCAATGAGCTGACTCAATAAGTTTTTATGATTGCATACTTGGAAAATATAGAGTGCGGATACTTCTTAGGAGTTTTACCAGCTTTGTATCAATAATATCAACCGCGAAAAATAATCTCGAAGTTGCTAATTATTGAAATTCCGAATCAAAGCAATAGACAAAGGAAAACTGGTGCGATCCTATTGGTTGAAGCGGGTGTTTGTCGTACACTAAGAGGGAAGATTATGAACTATATTTTCACGGTCGCCGTTAGTAAATCTATTACTCGCCCCCTTTGTCCAATGAAACCACCCCTTTCAAAAATTGGAATGACTTGATTTTACTTCTGTCCTCTTTGTCCATCGTTATATTTATCGATTCCCATTAGAGACCAAGTTTAAAACATAGGAATCAATTCAAATCCTGAAATTAGTTTTATCATAAACAAGAAAATCTCACTAAGAGTGGTCTGTTCTGTAGGTTTTTCATTCATTCGAGAAAATTGGACGGCATGCCATCAGGCAACCTCTCTGATCTCGATCTTATTTCGTTTGGGGGCGAATTCCGTGAGAAAGGGCGCGTGAAGCTTCTCAGTACACGAACACCTGATCCTTCACCACCTATGCACCCGCACCCCACATCACGGCCCGGAAATTGAAACAAGCGTGTCCCGGTTCCATCCCACAAAATCTATAACTTTGTAGCGTTGTTTTTCGAATCCGATCGGTTCACCACGAACCGATTTTTATTTTCATCAAACCTATTTGAAATGGACTTAAATGTCAATGACCTAATCTAACTCGAGGTATCAAAATATTCTGAATAACGAATGTAAATAAAGAGGTTATATACGTATCAATTAAAGAAGGATTAATATCAATTATTATAATCCTAGTTGTCACTACAATTAATTGGAATTAATAGATCTAAAAATAGAATGAAAAATAATGACATTGATCAAATAATTAGATGCATATCATAAAATTCCTCGGCCTTAGTGGGATATCAAAGCGACCTGGTAAAATGTAGTCCATGTGTTTATTTATTCAAAGTTTTGATTTTTTAATTTTTTGTTTCCACCCGTCCAACCCCCATATCCCCTCCCTCTTGAATAATAAGATGACATTAATAAGGGCGGGGATTGCAGGGGTTCTCAGGCAGGCGATGGGACGGTTTCATCGTTGGGGCTAGCTGAACCCTGCGCAGAATGGAACCCGAGCCAAAACTGAAGCTTTTAATCAATCATTGCGCGAAGACAGAAGGGCGGGAGGGGAGGGGAGGGAAAGGCGATTAATAATTGAAATGTAGATCGGTCGCGAGGCGCTGGCAATAATATGTTAATGAGTCCGAGATCATCTTCGTCCCTTCATCCCGGAGCTGTCGTCCCTCGTCCCTTTGTTGGCTCCCTCGAGTCAACCTTTTTGCACTCGTTGAGCGACGAAGAAACGGAACTAACATTTGTTTCGTCCCACTCTACCCCCCATCGCCCTAATTATTTTCATTTTACAGCGCTTAAGTTGAGCTCATAATCAATCCCTGTTCCGCTTGTCATGCATACCTCGATCATTTTGAGTTTATTAAAATAATGTTGAATTCCAACGTTCCTCCGGTCTCTGGGGGTCTGGATATCACGAAAAAGTTAGGTGGAATATCGCTGTTACAAGCTCTTTGACCCATTTAACAAGCATTTCCATTAAAATCTTCTTTAGGGGTCAAAATCAAGGATTTTTTGGCCTAAAATATACAATTAATTACCTCTAAATTGCGATCAAACGCCAAAATCAACAAAATTTCAGACAGAAATTACCGAATCATACCTTTATGGAAAAGTAAATCTTTTGAGTCGATTTTGCAGCATTTAAATGGATTTCCTTGTCTTTTTTGGAAACAAAGAATTTACGGAATGCCGTCATAACGTTTCCCACTTCCCAACTCGCGCCTTTCATCGAACTTCTTTCAGTGCCTTTATAGATTTAATGTGTTTAAAAGCTTTAGAATTTTGAATAGCCAAACGTTGATGTTGAGTCTAAAATTTTGCAACAATGGTCCCCTCATCTCTCTATCTCTGTTCGTAGAGACAGCCCCTTGTTTCGTCCCTTGTGGGCATCTTGTTGTCTTTTTCATTTTACTCGTTAAAGAGTTGGAGTCCTCAAGACGCAAGCACCCCGGAGAATCCAGCGACGGTTTTTGGCTTTTGGCCTCGTTATTAATTTCATTTTTTCCCTCTTTTTTTGTCATTGCTTCGTGTTTTAATGATGCTTTTAGTTTCGCTCTGAATTGTTCGCCGCGCCACGAGAGACTCAAAGTTTCTGGGGCAGTAAAAGCCGCCCAACTGAGCCATAAATGATGAGCTATCGTCCTTAGAAGAATGAAAAATCCAAGCGGAGGAAGTTTCCACAACTGTGCGATCCGTTTTAAGACCCTTTGTGCCTTTGACCGAACTTTCGAGAATCTCTGCCGAACGCCTTTTTCTCCGGCATTTAGCAACACATTAACGCAGAGAGGAGAATCACGAAGCATACCATACTGAAATAAAAAGTATAAAAACGATGGTAATTTCGCTAATGTTGAGTTTTTGTTTAAGGGCGCTAAATTAAAGTTCACCAGACTTATAGTTCTCCCTCTCATGAGAAAATGTCATATATTCTACTGGTTTTTGCCTGTAAAATTCAGTTTCTAAGACAGTACGCTCGGATCATCTTGAACAGTGGTGTGGCGTGCTTTGCGATACATCGATTGACCTGCCACTAAAATCTTTGGAAAATGATCGATGAACAGAATGTTCGCAACGAACACCTTCATGAACGATCTTTTACCGTAGTTTCAAATTGTTATGCATCGATAATCGATCATTCACACCTCGCTTCTGATCTTTAACCCTCCAGCCCCCGTAACCTATAAAATTTTCCCCTCAAAAACGTTATTTAACCAGATTTTCCGGAACTTTTAACCTTTTGACCTCCCTCTTAAAAGATTTTCAGCGATACACAGATTTTTGCAAGTTATTCCCGGTTCCTGAGACGTTACACGCCAGGGTCAAGGAAATCAACAGAGCGTAATCGTTTTTATGACTCATTTTTTGCTGTTATAAACTGCTCAATTCACACCCACTCAGCCGAATGCTCCTCACACAATGGCTTCACCCGAGCGATTTTCGTATTAATGCGCATAAATTCCGATTCCCGGTGGGTGGAAGAGGTCATTCGCTGGTGCTCCTGTTGCCCGAGACATCGTTTCCGGCCAATCTGATTCCGTTATCGATCCAGATCCACCCCCTCCTCGCCCCGTGTTTGCCACAATTTTTCGCCGCCAAAAGACGGGCCGACGCACCCCGGAAAGAAAAATTACTCGAAATTGACCCACGCCTCCTTATCGACCATGTCAAGCGCCAAGTTGCCAAATTCTCGCTCATCATTAGCATCAGACGCAAATATGAACTGCTGAAATTGAGAATTTGCAGGTTTCTGTCGCGCTAATTCTGTCTCCTGAAAACATCTTTGTGTCTCAACCTTATGTCGCGAACATGGGTTCAAAAATTTAATTAAGGCCACAAAGGCAAGCATAAGAAAAACTTCTTTGAACATATCTATTTATCAACACATACAATAATAATGACGCCTCAATTCGAACGTTTCCGACTTTCTCCGAATATTAAACTGAAATGCTTCTTTGATGCTGAAATTACCGAATGATCGGTTCTCGTGACCTGAAAAGTTCGGTGAAACCTTACCGCACTCTGTTGATCGTGCGTTCCAATTTTACTGCGAATTTTTCTTACGGGTTCACAATATTGCCTAATACTTGTGTTTCATGCCAGCCGAACATACCGTATTACCGAAGGTTCTGTACAAATCACCTGAATTTTTCTTTTGCGCGATTCATGTATGACTACGGTCGAAATGCACCAAAACAAAAAGGGTCCGAGCTCGAGGGTTCCGAAGCCAATCCGCGGGAAAGGACGTAAATTCATATCCTCAACGTGAAAATCGACACGGAGACGGGGAGTTATTTTTTGGCAGCCGATCTGCGGGGCCATATTTCTGGCCGGATTTGGCACCACTCTGTTGTTCTGACGTTCGGAGCGGGCGTTATTTTTTCGCTATCTCCCAGCGATCTCCGGCTCGTTTCCGCGATATGCTAATCGCGAGGGCTTATTTACCCGCGGACCGCTACAGCCCCCCCCCCCCTCTTCTACCAGGGCCCCGGCACGATTTTTGGGAGTGTTCACGTCGCATCGCACCGTGTTATTTATCCCGCGGGGGCTACGCCTCCGAAGAGGGGCCGGGCCCCTTGTTCGGGGGTCCTGAATCGGGGTGTAACGTCTTGGGGATTGATGGGTCAATTTAAAGAAAAATGTAGAGCTTGGTTGCTTTTTCATTCATTTTTCTAGGATAGTGAAAAACTACGAATATGAGTTTCACTCAGGGCAATGGAAAATTTTTAAGAAGTCTGAAGTTTAAACCAGCAGAAGTCTGAACCAGCACTGAAAAAAAAAACACATTGGATCTAGAGTCCAGACTCTTGAAAACATCGACAAGAAAAAGTTCTCTAGATTCAATCAGAATCTACCTTCAATCAAGAACCAAGCTTCTTAATTTAAGCAGATTTCGTTTTGGTTCAAGCAAAAAACCGATTGAACCAAGAGAAGTTTTTCTTGTCAATGTTTTCAAGAATCTGGAGTCTAGATCCAATGTGTTTTTTTTTCCAGTGAGTATGTGTGACGGAAATTGTTGGATATCGGAAAAAAAGATCGCTCGAAAATAAAGGAACATAACGAGCTCTCCTCTAAAATCGTTCCATTTGATCAAATCGGGATTTTTTTCCGCCTCTGGATCTCTTTTTTTCAATTAATTTAAGTCAATTTAAAATGCAATGTTTTCTATATTCTCTTGGGCGCGGGAACAGATCTAAAAAAATCCAGTAATAATATGCTAAGGAAATTGGAACTAAAGGAACAAATAAATTCGCTTTGATCAAACGAAAACATCAATAATTAAAATTTACATTTATTTTTCATTTTCAACGTCTTTTTTCATGTGTGTGTGAGTTATCACGTACCATGTATGTAGGTCAATGTATGAATTTAGTACATTTGAAGTTTCAAAAGTGTTCCACTAAGATTTGTACCGAAAAGTTTCGAGCCTCTTGTTTCCCTTCAAGTAGGTCATATCGCTTGAATAAGGACGTAACTGTCAGCTTTGAAATGAGTCCTGTCGAAAGTATAATTCGAGCTTTCCAAGGCTCGCGAGAAAATGAATTTAGGCCCTTACGTCGAAGGGGCGACGTGCAAGGACATTGTAATCCTAAGTTGGAGAAGAGGAGATGCTCCAGTTTCGGGGAAGGGGTCCACAGGGAAGGGTGCAAGGATGTTTGCGCGGATGACTGCCTCGAGGCGCTGGAATGCAGCGGGGAGCGCGGTAGCGTTAAATGCGAGAATTAGATAAGAAAAATACCTGTGAAGAGGACGGCATAAAAGTTGATGAAAATGTAGCATGTAGGAACATGTGTGCCGCTGGCGTTTCCTCCCGGGAAATTCCGCGCGGTTTTAGCGCCTCTTCCACCCCTCCCCCCCCTCCGCTTACATGTCCGCGGATCCCTCCGCATCGCGTGCTGCCGTTTTGCTTGTAAATGTTTTTGCTTCGTAAATCTCGTAATCTACTAGAACTGTACTGCCGTGCTAAGGAATAATGCCGTATGAGCCTTCAGGCACTGCCACATGTTCCTTGATAAAATACGCATTTTCAGGGAAAATGGAGAATACGTTTCTTCTAATTTTTAAGAGAATTTTATTCGCATTTTAATTACCTAAAATATTAAAAATACCAAGGAAAGATATTTATAAATTTCCTCCAAGATAAATATTTTATTACGAAAAATCTGGCAACCCTCGAATGTAGCGTGTCTAGTTTTGGACCCTGTGATGAAGCCCTAGCTAAATTATACCCCCCTTCTTTGAAACTTCCCAACATTTGTGGACTTCGTTCTCAAATTCTATCGGGAAAGCCCGAAATTTTACACGTTATTTTAGTTGCCGTAAGTTGAGATCCCTCGAAAAGACCGATTCTTCCGTGGTAAGGAAAAACCCCGTATGAACCTCTCGAATGTTGCCAAGTTTCCTCCTTTAAAAAATGATTCTGGAAGAAAGCTACGCATATTTTTCCTTAAAATTTTCAGATATTTTACGTGAAATTGCGAATAAAAATTTTATGTGAAATTGGAGTGATAATTTGTTTTACTTTTGAAATAAATTCGTATTTTTCAGAGGAAATGTGGCAACACCTGAAGGTTCATACGTCGTTTTCCTAGCACAGCAGACTTCACCATGGAAATAGAGCGGGCATCGTGGAGGCCTCGACGGAAATCCACCCGGTACCCCGAGCTCCCCCTCCATCAGCGAGGGGGGAAGGGGGTCACAGTGTCACCCTGCCATTGTCCTCGCGCAGCCCCCCGCGTCCCCCTTTTTCATTCGTCTCAGTTGCGGAGACAATGGAGCCGGGGCGAGGCCAGCGCGAAATGAAGACAAGACGCGAGGAGGAGACAAGCAGAGACAAGACGTCGCCCTCCCGTCAAAACGACGTATCTGCAATTTCGCGCGTGGCGTGCAGTAGCACGGGCGATAGGGGTCATCCCGAAGGGTAGATATGTCTTTTTCGCGGCCGAGGGACGATGAGCGGAGCCGGAAGTGCGGTGGGTCCGAAGTCGGAAGCGAATCGGGGGCTCCGAGAAAATTAGCCCTCCTGATAACCGCTGCCCTGACAATGCGTCGCTCCCCCGACTTAAGGGTGTATCTCTATTTTTACATGAGCCTTGACGACCGTAGAGTTGTACGGAGAACGGGGCTCACGTGGACATTGATATACGTCCTTACGTCGAGAGGACGAATGAGGCTCCCCCGAATTTGCGAGTATCCCTTAGGATTAGGTGGCAGCGACCTGTTTCCCCACAGATGTCGGTTTTCGAGAATTACCTTGTAGGCTGATGGAAAATAGAGTGGTTTAAAATTTTGTGAAAAACATCGTGAAATTGCCGGCGTATAATTTCTGGAATTTCACAAAATAGTTTGCGTTAGACAGTCATCTAGATCAAAGACCTCTTCCAAGAGAGAAACAGTTCAGTGAAAGAGTTTTCCTCTACGGATACTGAACTCTGCGTAATATTCATGACGTCACCTTGGCTTTGAACGGATGATCACTCAATTTTCTCGATCATTTATGTGTTAGAATATCCAGTTCAAACCGAATAACTGCAACTAAAGGTGAAACAAAAAGAAAATGAATGTGCAATAAAATGAACATTGTATTTTTTCGAGAATCGCTCTTAAATTTTTCTTTTTGTTTGATTTCAGGTGAGTGTTGTCAGCATCAAAAAAGCTCCAAATACCGTAACCGTAAGTCACCAAACCCATCAAGTATACATTCGAGGACCGCCAAATCAGTGGCGCGGCGTGGTTTGTGATTTATCGATTGATCTGCCATTTAAGCCTAAGGAAAAGGATCGATAAACAGAATGTTCGCAACGAACGCCCGAATAATCGATTCTTTGCCTTAGCTTCAAATGCGGGATTATCGATAAATCTATCATTCAAGCCCTGCCACTGCGTCAAATCTCCTCTGATAAAATATTTTCACTGGAAAAAAACCACATTGGATCTAGAGTCCAGACTCTTAAAAGCATCGACAAGAAAAACTATTCTTGATTCAATCAGATGTAAGCGTAAATCAAGAACCAAGCCTCTTAATTTGAGCGGATTTCCTTTTAGTTTTGCTTAAATCTGATTGAATCAAGAGTCCTTTTTCTTGTCAATGTTTTCAAGAGTCTAGACTCTAGGTCCAATGTGTTTTTTTTCCAGTGTTATCTTCGGGAAAGTTGAAAATAGCTTTCTTCGAAACTTTCAGATTCATCAAATTAGATTGCGAATAAGAGTATCTTAACATTCCGAAGGGCAAAATGTTTGAGTTTTGCAGAAAATTGTTCGTACTTTGCAAGGAATTTGACAACGCTCAAGGCTCATACGGCGTTTTCCCTTTTTACCGGAGCGAAATCTCTCACCTTAATAGCGGCACGAGCCGGCCCCGACGAATCGAAGCTCTTAGCAGCCCAGCATCCGGGATCCATTTTTCGCAGCTTTCCCGCCGCGGCTCGGAATCGCGAAAGGGGCGGTCGGCGAGGGATGAAGGGGTGGTTTTTGACAAACGACACCGTATTTTTCAGGAGCATCGGCCCGATCAGTTTCCGCACGTTTGAGAAATTCCGCTCGCCGTCCGCGCCCCGCCGCCCCCGCTCAGACCTGACAAGATTTAATATTTCCGATAAAAATGAGACCCGTGCTCATCCCGCCGTTGTCGCTTCCGACCGGAGAAATTCCCGACTAAATCCCACGATCCTCGCGTTGGAGCTTTTGAACAAATGTTCTCTGTCCTCTTCCTCTTCATGTGTTTTCGCGAGAGCTCCATAACAAGCCTGCGGGTTATCATTGAAATAGTCACTGGAAAAAAAAGTCGCTTGGATCTAGCGCCCAGACTCTTAAAAACGTTGACAAGAAAAAATACTCTTGATTCAATCGGATTTTTGCTTGATCGGAAATTCCCGACTAAATCCCACAATCCTCGCGTTGGAGCTGTCGAACAAATGTTCTCTGTCCTCTTCCTTGTCGTGTGTTTTCGTGAGAGCTCCAGAGCAAGCTTGCGAGATTATCTTTGAAATAGTCACTGGAAAAAAAAAGTCGTTTGGATCTATAGTTTAGACCCTTAAAAACATTGACAAGAAAAAATACTCTTGATTCAATCGGATTTTTGCTTGAACCAAAAGGAAATCCGCTTGAATCCAGAGGCTTGGCTCTTCGATTCAAGGAAAAATCAGATCGAATCAAGCGTACTTTTTCTTGTCTATGTTATTAAGAGTTTGGACTCTAGATCCAATCGTCTTTTTTTCCAGTGGTCGAATCAATAAATAAACAGAAAATGGAGCGATCCTATTGGTTGTCATAGACTAAAGGGAAAATGGTGGGCTTACTCTAGGGTCTCGTGTAGGACGCTATCAGTTAATATTGTATAGAGCACTTTAAAAGTTGTCCATTGCAACTACCCGCCTCTACGAATAGGGTCGCTCTATTTCCCCTTATTTTTTTTTGTCTATCCCTTTGACTTTCAAAGTCAATAATCAACCCGCGGGTCTTTGATTTGCAACATAATATCCATCTTCAAAAACCTACTCTATAGAGCGCACTTTAAAAATTTAAAAAAAAAATCCCGATTCCAAAGAGAATGTAAAAAGTGTGAATTTTTATCTAAGATGGACTTTTCGTTCGACAAATGTTTTTCTTAATATTCTTATTCTTACTCTCCGTCTTCTCCCTACCTCTATAAGCTTGTAATTCAGTACTAAAACTATGTCAAAGAACTATGTGATGTTCAAGAATCTGACCCTTAGGCATTACATTTGGGGGAAGGGGCGATTGTAAGCGTTGTTTTCAGTGACTAAAATTCGACGGAAAAAAACTTCTTGTACTCGCAGTTTTTTTTGCGTAACATCGTATTCGCCAGAAACTTGGCTGAGATGTGCGATGCGCCATCTTTTTGATGGATCCGCGAGTCCGGGATGGCGCGCGGTACGCGGGCCCCTTACAGAACCCCGAATACCTCCCGCAGCACAAATGAAGATAATTTAATTCTGGTAAACGCTCTTGGACCCGCTAAGCCGCGTTTTTCACTCCGGTGCACCCGCGGTCCGTCCCTCACTCCGCCCCCACACCCTCGCCATCCTTTTCCGTCTCCCTTAACGGCCACCCTCTTGCTCTTGACTCCTCAATCATAGCTTACTCTTCGACGCCAATTTTAGCTCGAATTAAAGGAAATTACGACATTTTGAAGCAATTGGACTGTATTTTGCAATGAGGAACTGGCTGTTTGTGGCTCATTCTGAAAATCACTTATTTGATGGGATATTAATGGCACATATTGGGCTTGTAGGACAAGATGCAAAAGTGTAGTTTTTGCTATTTCGAGGAATATGTGTTCGAAGTTTCGAAATTACATGAATCCCTGTGGCGGAGAAAAAGTTAAGCATGACTTTTTGATGCTTGAAAATTGGAATTTGGGAACGAATTTTTCATAGAATATGCGTTAAAACTAGCTTTACTGGATATCATTAATATCTCAATTTTTTAAAAAACTGCACTTTTGCGCCATGTCCTCCAAGCCTCTCATATGGCGTTTCTAAAGTAAGCCACACGTAGTAGTTTTAAATCTCAAAATGTAGCTCAATCGATCGTTCCATAGTTTTACTTGAATTCAGGACCGCAAGTGTCAAGGAAAATCAAGGAGAAATCCTGCAAAATTGAAATTGTACTACCCTGGCTCCCTGGATAATGCAAGCGTCATATATCTGAGTTTCACCTCAGACAGCTTTCATAAGCATTTTCTGCTCATGCAGTGCATTTTATGATCCCACTTTTTCGCAATTCTCAGCGTGGCAACTCCGGTTTAGTATCGGTATATTTTTTCGAGCCCTCCTTCATCGGATTTTAGAGGCGATTAAACTGATCCTTTCCACATCACTTTTTCCTCGAATTTTCCGTCCCTTCTGCAGGGTTGATTCAGTTTATCCGAGGGCTTAAAACCGCAAGGAAATGGTCCTGTTGCGCTCACCGAGCGTCAACAAAAGTCTTTCGTTTTCTCGAATCTTCGAATAAAAATGTGGTAGGTAGGCGAATTAAACTTGCATCAGAAATATACTTTCGGTGAATTCGATTAGAGCCATACAATATTTGCTACCTCAGAGTCTGTTGATAATTACCGTACTCATATCACTGTGCCTCAAACCATACTTTTAATTTGACTGCCAACAGTGATGATTTTGCAGTTGGCACTTGTTTTCCATCCATTAAACCCATTCAAAATATCGATTTTACGTAATGCAAGGTGCCTCTCCAAGATTCGATTGTTTTACATACATTTAAGTGGAGGAAAAACAGTGTTGCCAGTTTTCAAGAATCGCCATCAAGTGCAAAGGATCACGTCGTGTTGTCTAGGTGGGGTCCTGAAACTTTCCTCTCGGAGAGGTCGCTTTCCACGATTTTCAGGAATCCAGCACTTTCAGATCCCTTCCTTCGCTAATCGCAAGCCACTGTCCGTTCCTCTCTCGACGCACCTCGTGAAGTTCTAATACGGAGGCCTCCTAGAAAAGCCCGCGGTCTAATCCCTTCTGCACTGTCGCACCTCGACTTCAAGTGGCGCGGGAAGTCGCCACGCAGCTGCAGGAGGGATTTGCATCGAAAACCGCAAACTTCGAGGCCCAGGTTAAAAGAATACTTTGAGGCCAAGTTCCGCGAGCCTCGGGCCAGACGCATTCCGCGGTCCGCTCCGGGGGGGGGGGGCTCTGAAAAGGATCGCGAATGCGGACCCAGTAAAAGTTAGCAGAAGTTGTGCGGTTGCACAAGTTATTAGCTCCATTGTCCAGCGAGGATGCCGGTCCGTCGAGAATCATCCCCTCCGAGCGTATTTTAATCGAGTTTTTCGGGTGCGGTGCGGCAACGCTGGGCGACTCCTGGAGTGTTCCGACTTCGTCGCCCCGACCATCAACTTTCGGGGAACTTTGCCGAGGCTCGGGATCTACCGCTGCCGTGCTAAGGAAGAACGTCGTATCAACATTCGGGAGTTGCCAAATTCCATCGGATAAAACGTGCATTTTTGAAAAAAGTTCCGTATATTTATCCTTGAAATTTTCAGATATTTTAGATGGGATTGCGAACAAAATTGTCGAGAAAATTTGATGAAAAACAATCATTATTTTCTAAGTTAATCGGTTTTTATTGTAGGAAATTTGGCAACGTCTGAAGTTTCATACGGCGTTCTTCCTCAGCATGGTAGACCGAGACTCAAACGGGGAAGAATCCGGTTGATGTTTTTGTTATCTACGAGAGTCACTCGGTACAGGGTTATTACGTTTTTGTTTCGTTAATTATGCAAGTTAATAGTCGCTTCAACCGTGAACTGGAGCGCTGCGGTATCGAAAAACAAAGCTTTCGTACATTTATTGAGGTTTTTGTCAGATGACTCACCGATATTTTCATCAGAACTTTTTCGCTTTTAAGTCCCTTGTGCCCGTGAAACTGCCTTATAATTTAAACCCAGAATAATTTTGATGCGGACATAAGCGCTTTTCCCCAGCCATGTGGAAAGAGAAAGTCAACTTCAGTGTTGAGGCACAATGATCGATTATCGACATTTCCTCATTTGAAGCTACGGTAAAGAATCGATCATCAAGGTGCTCTGAGCGAACACCTTGTTTATCGATAATTTTCCATAGGTTTGAACGACAGACCAATCGATATATCGCAAAACCCCCCACGCCTGAACATATTGACCACAATCCACATGAAAAGTTGGTTAAAAGTTCGAGAGTCCTCATCTGGCTTGAAGTTGCACTTTGATGTCGAGGAATATACTTTTCGGTTCTACTGAGCTTAAACAGCTTGAATTAAGTGCATAGAAAATTCGGTCGCCTTTTTATAGGTTTTTACGTGTTCCTTCTGACAGAACCAAAATAGGTCGCATGCGTTGAAGTCGTTTCCAAGAGCTCTGCTCTCCTTTCAGTCAACAAATCCACGTCAAATGGAGTTTATTTAAAAGCTACCATTTTGTCTCCACCTGAAAGGTAATGAGTTTTTGAACTGGGCATTTTTTAGTCTAATTCATTGAAGTAGTGGCACTCTGTATGAAATAGTTGTCGGTGTCTCGTAATCGCTGGAAGAGAAGACTCAAGCTCTGGTAGCCTCTGTAGACTTCGTGAGATAAAAGTCGACTTTCTGAGATGCCAGAAATTCAGATGCCGCAGAGAGAGAAACTAGAAACCAGTCCTACGACCCTCTCGTTATGTATTCGATACGATTACCTAAGTAAATAGGGTGAAAAGAAAAGAACCTGAGATTAAACGATAGAGGAAAGGAGAGTGGTTGTCAGTTTTCCGTGTCGTAACCGAAAAAAAGTGAGTGATGAACACTCATGAGTGATAAGTGCTTTGAAGAGAGTAATGATGTGCTATCGTCCTGTTTTGCAATTAAATATACACAATTTGGGGCACAACTTTTATTGTAATCTAGGTTTTCTATCACGGAGATTAAGTTTCAGTTCAGCTAACCGAAATTCGCAATGGAAAAAAAAAAACACATTGGATCTAGAGTTCAGACTCTTGAAAACATTGACAAGAAAAAATGCTCTTGATTCAATCGGATTTTTGCTTAAATCAAAAGGAAATCCGCTCAAATTAAGAGGCTTGGTTCTTGATTTAAGCTAAAATCCGATTGAATCAAGAGTATTTTTTCTTGTCGATGTTTTTAACAGTCCGGACTCTAGATCCAATGTGTTTTTTTTTTTTTTTTCAATGCGGCTCCTAACAGCAAAACTTTGGTCACCTGAACCGAATACTTCAGGGCATAGTAAGAGCCGAAGTTCAGTCCCTACAACCGAAGTTTTCTCGCGATCCGAAATCCGGCAACCCCGGACGCGGGGGTGGGTACCCGCCCGGGACAAGGATGAATTGAGGTAGCCTTTATTACACCCCGAAAAAGAGGCAGGACAATTAGTCACCGAACTTTTCATCTCATCTGGCTCCTGCCCGAAAAAAGTGGGGCCTGTTTTCGGGACGCTCAATGGGACCCGAGGCGTTAAGTGCGGTCAAGCGGGGCGGGAAGAAGGGAGGGAGGGGGGTGGGGTCGATTGCTGCCTGAGCAAACAAATGAACATGAGTACCTACGACAGAGCATCCGAGTCTGAGCCTTGTCTCGAGGCGAGTCAGTCAACCGGAGCCGGACTCAGGTGGGTTCAGAGGGGAGGGGGGACTTAGGGGGACTCCAAGGGGGACGGGGGACAGTGTTGTCGAGCCCCCCGCCCTATGGAAATCACGATGGTGGAGTTAGGTAAATTTCTTGTCCGACTCCCAGACAACTTTGGAGCGGAGAGCCCTAAAACTTTCGGATGCCCTATTCAAACGTTCATCTGTCATTCCCAGGACACAAAATTGCTGGATTTCAATGCTAATGCAATAAAGGTTCCTCTTTTGATCGGCTCAGCCATCTTAGCCCCATTGAAGCTCTTCTTGGGATCCGAAACAAATAGCGTTCGTCACATACAGACATTCCCAATCTTAGATAAATAGGTCTCATTTGCCCATATGACCATGAAATTTACTCGAATCCCGAAGGTAGACGTACTCACCCAGTTTTGAACCCACGTGCGTCACAGTTGAAAACGTCTTTTTAACTTGAATCTCTACTATGGTGACGTTCATAGGGTATCCAGACATCTTGAACGGAGGGGGGAAGGGGGGTCTGCCCTCCCCCCCTATTTTTGACTTTTTGAAGCATTTGAAATGTAGTTGGACTCAATTTCGTCATGAATAATTAAAAATGTAAGAATCCTTCCTTCTTCTTTTCTGTGTTCCTTGCTTCTCTTCTCCTTTCGTTTTACGGGCGAAGGGGGGGGGGACGAAGGTGGGTCTACGTCGAAGGTTAGCAAAAGCCCCTTCTCACCCGCTCCCACCTTTCTTCACCCATAGTCGCCGCCATTTTTTTGGATAGAGCTTCATGTAACTCCGTCCATAGTATCCCTATAAAGGCACTCTACCTCTACCTAGATCGTACATGGAGAAGAAATGAAAGTTTGCTCCCTTTTTTTCGCCAGACCCCGGAGCGACAACAAAGCTCCCAGCCGTGGGTTCCAGAGTGCGCAACCGGTGGCCCACATTCTTCCACTCACGGATACCGTCCCTAGGAGCAACTCCGGGCGATCCGCGACCAGCGTTGCCAAACCGACCCGTTTCCACCCCGCGAGCGACGGCGATGGCGGGTGTAAAGGGCAACGCAGGGATCCGAAGCGGGGTTATCCGATACGTGTGAGATGACGGCCCGGCGGGATGTCGTCGCGTCGCGCCCCGACCCGAAACCCGAGCGGGGTCCGCCTGGGGGCCGGGGGGCGGGGGCTATCGACTATCGACGTTCCTTCTTTTTGCTTCACTTGTCAGCAGGCCCGCCACCGATCGGCTGTCACCCGGGTTCAACCTCAACCAACGGCTACAACGAGATGCTCTCAGATTTATTTACCGTGGGGGTGGGGAGTTTGGACCAACCCCCATGCGCAAAAATGTCTACGGCGGGCACGTTTTAAAACCATTCTTTGTATCATTGCTGTGAGGTCTCTGACCCCCCTATTCTTTTCATCATCTCGTCGACGAAAAACGTTAGACCAAGTTGGAATTACAACAGTTTCGGATGTCTTGCTTAAAAAACGCTGTTTTCCGTTTTTAAACTGTAGTTTCCCAAAAAACCAATTGATAAGTTTTATCTGGCATGCTCACAGCATAAAATCGCCTGCCTACATGCAAATTTACAACCTTTTCAGCAGTTGAATGAATGTACCTATATTTTTTCGCAAACCAGGATGTGGTTTCCATCGGAATCTCAAAATTCGACTGTTCGACCCCCAATTGGACTTGATTTCGCAATATGGAACTATAAATTCTGGCCCGGTTTAAAAACAACGCATGTGCCATTAGTTTTCCTATGCACATACATGTTTTTTCAAATGAGACAGAATTTACAGCTCCAAATTGCAAAATCCAGTCCAATTCGTCTAAAATATTCTAATTCGAAAGTTGTCCCTGCGGATTGAGGTGCCTTTTCCACGGTCAATCACACGTCTAAAAAGTCCTCAACTCTCCTCACCGAAGTGCATCATCCGAGGCCGGTGACCCAATCGTCCGGTCACCCATAGGCCACAAAAACGCCCCCCCCCCCCCCCCCGAGGCCTGGGTGCGATTTCCGCGCTCATATAGACACCGACGACTCTTTTGCATCGGGACTACGAGGGGGGCGTGGGGGGGGGGGAGGAGTGACACAATGCATCTCGTGCACGTTTAATGAATCAATCGACGTGACGGGGCGACGAACGAGGGCCAAGAATGTGGGGGGGGGCGCGGCGGAGGGGGGATCGCGGGGGGTATCGGGCTCATCGCGCGCGAGATCCGGGGGGTTCGGGTTCGGGAGTCGGGCGCCAATCAGGGGTCAGGTCGCACGATAATTGCTACGACTGACGATCCGAGGACGAATGTTTGCTCTGTCTTGGTGTTCGTGCGGTGCTGTCACATTTTTCCCGCGATTTCGGCTTGAAAAATTTTGAATTTACGTCCGTTTTTCGGCCCCACTCATTACCCTATCACTCAAGGGGCCGTCCCGAAATTACGTAACGCTCTGAGACGGGGGAGGGGGGTCGAGGTGAGCGTAACGCCGTTTTGTTTTAGGGATAGCTAAGGGTTGGGACTTACGTCACAAAAGCGTTACAAGGAGGGAGGGGGGGGGGGGGTCAAAATGCCGAAAAAGTGAGTCACGTAATTTTGGGACGGTCCCTCAATTGCAGGACGTCAAGACCTTGAAAAGTCAGGGAAACTCTGAAAAAGTCGGGGAATTTTTCCCAACTATCGAGGAATTTCGATGCGGACCCATGAAATTTTTTATTGCAGTCAAACCAATGCATTTTTTTCTATTTGAAGATGCTTCGCGCTGAAAGTTTTAGTGGGAAGAACTTTTATTATAAATCTCGTCAGAAAAGTATTAAAAAGTCGGGGGATCATACTTTCAAAATTCCTAAAAAGTCAAGGAATTTTGAAATCCAACTTGTCTTCCTGGCTAGGCAAGAGGTGTATTGTCACATAATGTCACATGTTTGATTTTTGCAATTAGCCACATTTTGATCGGTTGAACCAATTTTAAGCGCTAATCCCAAGTACCCATGGTGAACGAACACATTAGCGACATTAACATCTGACATTATGAGAATGCTTTAAATCCGACGTTTAAAAAAACATGTTCTCAATAAAATGATTGACTTCGCTGTGAGCCATTCTACTCTCGTGAAGAATAACTCATTGATTCTCATAAAACAGTGCTCGCTTTGTACAAAATGTAAACATTCTTCTCGAACTGGTCGGGTCCGCACGATCCATATGAAAGGCGCAAAACTAGTGAAATTAACCAAAGATCGGCACCAACTCGGGAGCTTTCTCCCCCTATTAGGTACCCTACCGCATCCAGCATCCAGCGCAGGAACATGACCATGAGGAACTCGACACAATCGAAACATCTATCCCAACAAATCGCACTCGCAGATTCTAAAATAAACGTGGCACCGATCGATGCATCCAGCACAACAACCAACATAGTTCGGAGAAACAAAAGCTAGCTCCATTATTGGGGGACGGAGGGGGAGGAAGGGGGTCTCGAAAACTAATTCCCTCAAGGCGGCATCACTCAACCGCCGAATATCATTCCGTGCAAGAGGAGAGGAGGGGTCGGAACACAGTAGGTTTTGTGCGTTGTCAAAGTACAGCTTGAAATTATCCTTTAGGATTGTTTGTCTTTTCCTATTTTCTAGTGCAACTAACGCATACAGGGTGTTTCAGACCACCCGTACCAGGCCTTTTTCTCGGTTGGTATAGGTCGTACGAAGTCGGAGACCGCGGGGTTGAATAGGGAATTGACCCCAAGGAATCCGAATTTCGTGGTCCCGAAACCCCCCCACCCCCCCTTGGGGGGTAAAGGGGGGGTCACGATGCTGAAAGTCACGGTTCCCGACCGAATTGCGGATAGATCGCATCAGAATTGAAAAGCACAGAAAATTTCACGTGGAATTGACCCCTAAAAATCCAAAATCGGACCATCCAAGGCCCAAAAATGACCCCCTAAAGAGGGGGACAGTACCCCCCTCCATAATTTCTCTTTGGTCTCAAAATTGACGTAAATTCTCCAGAAAAAGACGGTTTCCCAGGTAATCGACCTCGAGAAATCCAAATTTCATGGTCCCGAAGCTCCTCTAGCCCCCCTTGGGAGGTAAACGGGGGGGCCCAATTTTAAAAATCGGGGCTCCTTTCCGAATCGCAAATTGATTGCATCCAAATTGAGGAGCAGAACACATTTACATCTTAAGTGACTCCTAAGAGTTCTAATTGACCCCCCTGAACGGCAAAAAGTAACCCCCTGAGGAAGGGGGCCTCGCCCCCGCCAAAAATTTCTCAGAATTCCTCTTTGGTCGCAAAATTGACGTCGATTCTCCAGAAAAAGACGGTTTCCCATGTAATCGACCCCGAGGACTCTAAATTTCATGTTCCCTGAGCTCCTCGGGGTCGATTACATGGGAAACCGTCTTTTTCTGGAGAATCGACGTCAATTTTGCGACCAAAGAGGAATTCTGAGAAATTTTTGGCGGGGGCGAGGCCCCCTTCCTCAGGGGGTTACTTTTTGCCGTTCAGGGGGGTCAATTAGAACTCTTAGGAGTCACTTAAGATGTAAATGTGTTCTGCTCCTCAATTTGGATGCAATCAATTTGCGATTCGGAAAGGAGCCCCGATTTTTAAAATTGGGCCCCCCCGTTTACCTCCCAAGGGGGGCTAGAGGAGCTTCGGGACCATGAAATTTGGATTTCTCGAGGTCGATTACCTGGGAAACCGTCTTTTTCTGGAGAATTTACGTCAATTTTGAGACCAAAGAGAAATTATGGAGGGGGGTACTGTCCCCCTCTTTAGGGGGTCATTTTTGGGCCTTGGATGGTCCGATTTTGGATTTTTAGGGGTCAATTCCACGTGAAATTTTCTGTGCTTTTCAATTCTGATGCGATCTATCCGCAATTCGGTCGGGAACCGTGACTTTCAGCATCGTGACCCCCCCTTTACCCCCCAAGGGGGGGTGGGGGGGTTTCGGGACCACGAAATTCGGATTCCTTGGGGTCAATTCTCTATTCAACCCCGCGGTCTCCGACTTCGTACGACCTATACCAACCGAGAAAAAGGCCTGGTACGGGTGGTCTGAAACACCCTGTATATGGACCGACTTCATCAGAAATGAACCAATTCACGTCAAGTTGAAACTGAGAAACAGAGGTTTGAAGTTGTATTCCTCCATAAGACACGATGTAAAATGTAAACTTTAACCCCTCTTTTCACGAAGTAATATTTCTTTTTTGATTTCGAGTTTTGGCAGGCGAAAATATACAACTAGAGGAACTCAAAAACTTTCTTAACTCCATTTTTTTAAAAATGTGGATTGGTTCCTTTCTGATGAACTCTGTCCATGTAGGGGAAAGATGGTGCTGGCTGTTTCCAATTTACTCACACTAGGACGAGGGCGAGAGGGGGTAAAAATGTGGCGTCAGCTTGTAAAATTCGAAGCATTGAAAAACTGACGGTATTGTCCATTTGGTTGTGACATTACTTACGACAGGCGTAATTAGTTATAAGCACTTCATGGATGTAACTATGAACCATCTCTCGTCCGTATCCACGTACGTCATCAAAATCCTTTCGATGGTGCCAGAAATACCACCTCTTTTAATTATTTCCCCCAGTATTTATACCTGTAAGTTATTCTTATTGATTTCCCCTGTATCAATGTAGGTCGCCATCGATGAGACCCGATACATCGCTCGACCACACACACACTCTCTCTCATACTTACTCACCAACTCACTCACACACAAGCCGGTGTTGTTGCGACAGGAGGACCACGCGCCACTTTCTAACTTTCACCCACGGCCGCGTCGCGTCCTCGCGTCGCGACGCGGAGTGACGTGACGTCACTCGGACGGGGCAGGCACGTTCTCACACACTCACGCCGACCAGCGCTAAAACCGCCTATCTCGTTGCCGTCCTCGCAAGCTGGCAACGTTGTTTTACCTTCATTTAAATCATTAAGTCCAAGACCTAGAAAAAATGGGAATTACCGAGATCTATCAGGGAATGAAACATTTTCGGGAAAATCAGGGCATTTGTAAAGAAATTGATGCTGAAAATCGGGTATTTCCTTGTTTTCCGCATAGAAATCAAATGATTCCTAAAATTGGTATTTGTGTTAGTTCGGCTCTAGGGATGCAGACAAGAGATGAAACATTTGATTTCTTTCCACAGATTTTGGAGAAAACTCTCCCCCCCCCCTCGAAAATCCGGATGAAAACAGGTGAAAAGCTTGAGTTTTCATAAGGAAATTTTTCCCTGAAAATCAGGAAAAATCAGGGGTTTGTCAGGGGACGGAGAAAATCAAGAATATTATATAGATACCATGATTTAAATGCATGGAAAACAATCGATTGCAAGTGAAGTAACCCGCTTCTATAGATATCCATAGTTTTGCATGAATTTATGGGACTGAATGCATTGTTGCGAATTCGTTAGAACCGTCATAGTGACGTTACGATACGTGGAGATACGTGGTTTTTCTCGGCGGGACGTCGCGCACACCACCGTTACCACTCTCACAATCCCCAGCTCGGCTGATTGCCCCCCCCCTCCCCCCCTCCACCCCCTGCCTGGTCAGAAAGCTACTGTCGCTGATTGCATGACTCATCGGTCCCCGAGCGGGCTGCCAAATTGTGGAGTCTCTCGGAGTTCCTCCCTCCCCCACCTCCCTGCAGAAAATATAATAATTGTTCTGAGTAGCGTAGCGGAGAAAATGGAAAATCTTGGTCGTCGCGGTTCTATGGGAATAACTTTCTATTTTGACTAGAAAAATGAATTTGATTTTCTTCTATGATCCTTATTATGTTTTAATGAGCGACATTTATTGGTGGTGAAAATTGAGTTTTTTTTACCACTGATTTTAATCAATCAGAAGTGTCCTTCGTAAGGAACTTAATTCCAAGAAGTGCAATTTTCAGCCCACGGATGTTTCCCGAGTCTGATTGAAAAATTAGATCTTGAGATTTCGTAGAAAACGCCTTTTCTTAGACCATAAAGTATAAATTGCGAAAAAATCAACTCGTATGTAGGTATGCATGCTAGTAAAGGACGCAAATTTGCGCCTGCATCACTGCAAAGTCGGATTTTAGATAGCTTTCCTTCGAAATTACGTTTTTAAAACTGCAAACATCGAACGATTATTACTCAGGTTTTCTTTCGATACTTTAAGGCCTTTTTGTCCCGAAATGTTAGTTGGACACTCGGCGCTTTCAAATCACTATCTCAATTTTGAAACTTAGCGTGGACTAACATCCCTTTTCCCTGGACCACCGATCCCAAAATTTGCCGCTCCTCTGACGTAAGCGCATACGTCGATCACCGTATGAGCCCCAGAGAGTACGGATTCATACACAAAACAAGGTTCTCGTGGAATCGAAGTACGCCTTTATGCCAGAGGAGCGACAAATTACGTATGTGAGCTTTCATCGCATCATCGGGTCCACTATTTTTTCGACGAGACAACGAGGTCGGAGTCGTGGCGGCGCGTGGGCGAGAAAACGAAAGTCTCGTGACTGGAAGCGACGACTCCCTGTCCCAAACGGGAAACGAGAAACGGGCGGCGGGCAAATGGGTGTCTCGATTTGGCAGGGCCAGACGGAAAGCGGTGGGCATTAGCATCCCGGACGGCGGGGGCGGGGGACATGGGGGACGAGGCGATAATTCGCCGGGGTTTTCGGCCCATTCCGTGTACGAGTCTCCCTGATTGCTTGCTCCACACGGATGCCCATCAGCCATCGTCTCGCTCATGACTCGGAAGTTGTAGCATTCGAACGAGTCCCACCTGCGCCGAAAAGGGAAGAAATGCAATGAGTGTGAGTCTCAAGTCGTGCGGCTTCTTTTTTGGACTAATCTGAGGTGATGCTTCGTAGATTGTGGAGTTTTTTGACTGGAGTCTTCGAGGAAGGACAATCGACACGTGTGGAGGTTGTGCACGTCACTTTTTCGCCTTCAATTCTCCGGGTACGCCAGATAGCATCCCCCGTGTAGGAATAGTTATCTCTTCTAGGATTAGTGTCTTGCGTTGTATGTAAATCTTGCCTTGCAATACATGAGGACTTTTTCGGTAAATAGGTGTATGAGGCTTGCAATGCCGCGAAGATTGTGCAATTTTTAAAGCGTTTGCGGCAGATGATATTCATTCACAGTCGACTTACTTCCGTACAGAAGTGAGAAAAAAACTCGTAGCAGATTCTGGGAAAAATTCGTAACAAAACTGTTTGATAAGTTACTTAAAACTAGGGAACTACGTTGCACAATCTTAGCAACATCGGTAGTCCCATACGCCCTTTTAATCGAACAATGCCTCTAATAATGAAAATCTGTAAGTTGGAAACAAGTAGAAAATATCATACTTTAAAAGTCCGAAAACCCATATCAATAAATAGTGTGCGCACTTCCGTAGAAATCGTCCCAGTCAAATTCTCGGCGGATCACCATAATCTCGCACATTATCGATTTCGCTCGAAATTAAGTTCCGACGCGGTTTCGGGCCCGCTGCGAAACGGCTCACGCGAAAATTATTCCGTCAATCGACAAAAATCGTACAACAAGGAGCTTACGCCGAACTTTCGACCCGCAGCAACTCTCGCGAGAAGTCGCGGAACGGGAACGTCTCCATCCCCTCCGAAGGGGTTTAATTTCCCCCGACATATTCGCCATATCGGGACACTCGCGCGCTTCAAATTGAGCTATCCAACCGGATTTCCCGACAAAATGGCAACCTCGCGATGCAAAACATCGAGGGAATCGTCTCATGCTATTACATTTAAACAAACCCGAGAATCGGGAATTCGGAATCGGTAACTTCGCGTCACTCCGCCTCCCGAAATTTGACACGAAGAACCCACCCCCGCTCTCCTCCGGAGGGTGGGGGGAATTTGACGTAGCGCACAGCGGGCAGATCTTTTGGGAGAAGATAAACATTATATTTGTGTACTAAAACTGCAACTTTTTTTTTTATTATTTTGTCTCATTGTACATTTGAAGGGATCCTTTTTGCGGAAAAATTCACGGTAAAACCAATGCAATCACTGCAAAAGCTCTAAGTTTCCTATCAACAGAGCTTTTAATGTTTCCGCATCATGTTCGTCGTATTTAATTGGCGTCGTTCCACTGTGGGGCGCCTCGCATCAAAATCAACCCTTGACTCGTATTCTTGTAGGTACGCGGAAGGGCAATCCGCTTAAGGGCTTTTCATTCCCTCCCCCACCCCTGTCGCCTGTCGTCCCTCTCGAAAACATTCTAAGCCCCGATGCAACACGAATTATAGTTCCGTCGTTGTTGGTGTTGTTTATGCGGGACCTGACGTTTGCACTTACAATTAGATCGCGTCACTTCTTAGACTAATGTCTTCTTGAAACGTAATGTGAAGAATCTTTGAAATTTCTCATGGCCTGAAGGGGGTTGAAGTCCCTCCGTCTTTCCTTCTCCCCGTGCCTCCATCTTCCTCTCTTCTTCTTTTTGTCACACTTTCTAGTGTTTTCAATAGGGCGTTGTTTTAATATTTGATTTTTGTATGATTTCAGGTGAGTGCTGTTGTAGAAAAATTCCTGTTATAGCTCAAGAGCGCTCTAAACCTTGATTCCGTAAGTCATACATCCCCTCTTTTTCCGATTGAATCAAATTATTCAGAATCGGCCACCATTAGTCATCATATCAGGAAAATCATAGATAGATATAGGTGAAATTTCATAAAATACCGAAAAATTCCGTTGAGTGAATCGCTCTCCAGAAAAAAGAACGTAATTCATTTCCATATGGTTGCAAAATTGACTAAAAAAGTGTCATTTTTTTCAGGAATATGACTGAGAGATTTTCTGTTTAAAACCGTGTTGATATTCTGTTGAGGAAAAAAAAAATATCAGTTGCAATTACTGTTACAAATTTTGAGCAAATTCATTAACAAAATTAAAATTCGTGCGTGAAAATGTTGCGGCTTTGAAATTTGCACCATTGCACCGCACATTCTAGCGTCTAGGAAATGACGAATTGGATTGCATTTTGCAAAAAGGAACCACTAGCATTGCAATGTTGCTAAGATTGTGCAACTTCTTTTGTCTTGGAGGAAAAACCCGATTATCCATTAATAGTTTCTATTTTACTCACTAAAAACTGTAAATTTAAGACAAAAATTACCATCTAAATTTCTTAGTTTTTCACGATTTCCGCAATTTTATTGCAAAAGATGAAGTTGCACAATCCTAGCATCATTGCAATGCTAGTGGTTCCTTTTTGCAAAATGCAATACAATTGTTCATGATTTTTGAACATTGCCCCGTCAAGTGCATGCAACTTTCAGCGATCGAAAAGTTCACCTAGAAACTTGACTATCGCACACTTCAGATCGCATCCATCCGGAATCTGCGGAAAAGAACATCGGTACGCTTGGTTGGGCCGAGCAACTTCCCAGCTTACGCAACGCGAGCACCCGGAAACAGTTACTTTCGCTGGGAAACTTATCGGGAAATGACTCGGAACCGAGCCGATCCCGCAGTCTGCAACACCGCATTTCCTCCATTAGAATCCATTGCAAACAATCGATTTTGCGATAGCCCAACAATATCGATTATTTACGTACATTTAAACGGGCGAACAGCGTTGCCAACTCGGAAAAGCGCCCAGGCAACGGGAAAACGACCTCCGGGACCCCGCGTGGGAGTCGCGATGGGAAGGGGGGGGGGGGGGGTTCATCGACAACGAGACAATTCAATCCACGTAAAACGTAATTATTAATTGATCGGTGGGCAGAAATACCGTGCCGGGACCATTGTTTCGGATTTTTTTTTCTCTCTTTCTCCCCCGGCCCGCTCCCGTTTTTTTACCCGCACCCCCCCCCCCCTCCCCAGCTAGGCCGTTTCCACGGAATTTGCTCCGTGCGCGCATTAATCTGGGCCCATTTCTCTATCACAATGACCCCTCGCCGCACAGTAGGCAAGGGGCCCTATGTAACGTGGCCAAGAAGTCGTATGATTGAAATGGGATATGGATGCAAAGAGCATCTTGAGCTGGAAAAAAAGGAAATTTGGGACGAATCCCATGCCAGATTAATTTAGGTACTTCCATAGAGCAACTTAAGATCAGCTGCATACAGTTAGCATTGAGAGTCAATACATGAATTAACTAGACGGATCTTCTATCGCACGCGGAAGCCGGGAGCCCCAAGGAATTTTCAAGGTTACTAGAGTCAGGGAACACCGGGAAATGTCAGGGAATTTAAAAAAAAAATCAGGGAAAACCGGGAAATGCCAGGGAACATTGGTTTTATCTCTGGAATGGGTTTAGGCGTGGATACGACTCAAATTACCATCAATTTCCGATCAAATGGTGACTGGTGCGCATCATCTACCATCAAAATTTTGCGGCCTGCAAAAATTTGACCGCCATTTTTGTCTTAATTTTGATCAGAAATTGACGGAAATGTGAATGCTTATCCAAGTCTTTTGAGGTTTCGCACAACAAACTTTGCCTGAAAACTATTTTCAATTATGTCTTCTTAACCACCTGCCACATCTTCAATTGTCATGGAAATCCACCAAAATGTGTGAGGAACATCAGGGAAGTGTCAGGGCATTTCATTCTCCAAATTCTGTGGCAACCCTGAATTTTTGGATGGGTACGCTTGTGCGGAGAGCGGGGGAGCTGAAATTAGGCCGGGCAGGATGACTGGGGACTTGTGGCCGGTGCATGCCGAACGATTAGGCCGCGGCCGCGGATACCATTTCGGGCCTCTATGACTCGCCACTTTGGAAATGAGCGCTGCCTCCCCCGAGTCCCTCGCCCTCGCGTTGGCGGCCGTCGTCGTTCTCCGTTGGCGACAGCCGATTTCGCTGAGTCGCCCCGCACCACGACCACGCTTCAAAGTTTAATTCGTCGACCATGATATCAGCCTCATCGCGCGCCGATCTCGCTCTCGCTCTCAGTCCCTCGCCGCCAGAGCTTGGAATGAGACGAACATTTTTTGGGAGGCAATCAGAATTCACCCGGAGGGAGGCATGTCCGCACCCGAGCTTCTTTTGGGGAGGAAAAAGCTTCCGAAAATGAGGCAATTAGATAATTACAGAATTCATTAAGACGCCCTGCCGTGGCGGCCAATGGGCGAGGGTAGCTGTTGCCTCAGGCACCGGCAAAATAGGAGCGCCGAGAAGATAAAGTTACTAGATTTTGAATCGAAAAAATGAAGGCAACATTGCAAAGCAGGCTACTACCCATCGAGCCAATGAAGCATTTGGAGGTGTAGTTTGGGAAACTCTGCAGGTAACGTCTGGGCAATCGATTTCGGACGTTCAAACACGTTACTTAACGTCTGTTCTGACGTCACGTTACCACGCATAATGTTCTACGCACCCGTCTTTCTCCTGTCAGCCGTGACCATGGCGGTGGACGGTCCGTCCGAAAGAAAAGCGACGGAACTTATCGATCGGAGATCGATGGCGCCTAATTTGAATTGAATGAATCGCGATCAGGAACGGCCAACCGGAGCCAGAACCGGGGCCGCGAAAACTTTCAGGATCAAAGTTCGCCGCGCGGCCGAGGCCAGAAAACGCGGCGTGATTGATGGAATCAGGAGAGATTGCCCCCTGTCCCCCCGACCCCCGCACCGCGGGGGCGGGGGACAGGGCTAAACGACCCGGCCGACTATTGATGAAGCATTCAATCAAATCGAATCAAACTCAATAGAAACTTCAACTCCAATCTGGCATCATTAATCTAACGCTAAATAGATTTGAATCCCCCCTCTGCGCCCCTGACCATGTGTGCGCCGCTGCGTTTAGGACCCGTAGGTTAGTTCGTCGCCCCTCGGACGTAAGGGCGTATCTCAGTTTCCTTTTGAGCCCTGTTCTACGTATAGATCCGTGCTTTCTGGGGCTCATCCGAAAATCGAGAAACGTCCCTACGCTGGAGGAAAGACGAGTTCTGAGCTGTCGGATTGAATCGCAGGAGCTTGTTGCGCATTGGGTTGGATCAGTCGATGATACAATCTGACGAGTGCGTTTTATGATGAGTCCTAAGGTTCGGAAGAATGCGTGCGTTCAAGGGTCCGTCAAATGGTCGATGTATTCCGTTTTATCAATTCATTTTTATTTGGTGTTCAACTAGTATTGGCGAGTTTTTACACTGGACATAGAATCGTGTATTGATGGTCGGAGTTTATCTGTGAGTATATTCAGAGAAAAATCTTGAAGTATACACAATTATACAACTGCCTTTTATTTACGTAACGATGATGAGTAGTCGAAAACTGCATTGTTGGAGAGTAATAGTGGAAATTTCGCCTCCACTTTTGAACAAACACTCTACCAAACCGAACTAAAAGCAACCGGGTGAACAAAAAATTAGTATGTATCTTGAGTGCAAAATGAACTGTCTACGGAATGAGATCGCATGTCATTTGCGTTCAGATGTAAATTGATTTATTGAAATTGAATGATGATTTTCCATGATTTTGGCGTGTTTTTCGGTTGAAACTTCAGCTCACCCATCCACGTTATGTCAAATCCGAAAATATAACCCAATTCAATAAAACCTTCCCCCGTCTCTAGACATGGACCGTTTCCCAGAAAATGTTAAGTTTTCCCTCGTACGATAATAATAACGCAAGTTGCATGTCCGTCCATTCGAAAATGAACTGTCCGCGCCAATGTTGAAACGTTGCAATGAACTTACGCCCTCATGCAAAAAAATCGATTCATTTTCTTTATCAGAAATCATCCCGCTACTACGGTTCGACTTGGCCGCCGCCGATCACGATGGACCGGAGCCAGCTCGAGTAGAGAGAATCGGACGCGAAATGTTTGTTCTGGAGTCGCTCGGACAGTTGAACCAGTCGACGTTGAATTCAAAATAAGACCATTCCTCGATGACCCCCAGTCTCCACGAGAACGCCTATACTCCAGAGTTCATTATATTATGGACATGCTCGGTTTTAACATTGCGGAGTCGCTAGAGACTCCGTCCGATAAGGCGCAAGTGCAGGCTGCATTGACAGCCCCGTCACTCATATTTTTATTCTATTTGGACGGGTTCCGTGGCGTTTACCGCCGCACAGTGGATGGAGGCAATGAGAGAGGCCGGACATGAAATTTCTTACAAAAACTGCAATACTTGATGTTTATTCCGTCACGTTTAAAACTTTTAGGGGTGCTTTTAGCAGAAAATTTTACGAGGAAGCCAATGAAACCACTTTTAGAACCTCAAAGTTTCGTAGAAGCGGAGTTATAAGCGTTTTAATTTTCCAAATTTTGTCCGACCGCTCGATCCACTGTGCGCCGGTTCGCGGTTCGAGCCCCGACGCATTCCTCCGCTTTGACAAGTCATCCGGCTCAAATCATAACAGCGCATAAACACGTCGGCGTTGCCAGGCGAAATCTCGAGTCGCGATCAACGACTCGTGGTCGACGGAAGCGCTCTCTTGCGGCAACCGAGAAGAAGCGGTTTTAAAAAGCTCTCTGCAAATGAATCCATCGGTGGTGAATTCTATTATTTCCACTCCTTGATGAGCTCCCACGTGCAAAGACTTTAACGGAGTTGAAGGGTCGGTATAAATCGGGGTCGTTGGGTTTTTAGTGTCGACCGATCCAAGCGAGTCCGCTGTGGTTTCCTGCCGTGCGAGTTATGTACTTTCGGAAATCAGGAGTCAGTGGCGTGGCGTAAATTGCGATATATCGATTGTTACGCCATTTAAACCTATGAAAAAAGATCGATTACCAGTATGTTCGCAGCGAACACCTTAGTAATCGATTCTTTACCATAGCTTCAAATGGCGAGATATCGATAATCGATTATTCCAGGAGCGTTCTGGTTGCTGCCGAGCTCCGGCGAGGTTATTACCCGGGGACGTTTCGCGGTAAAAGTATGATGTAAAAAGTGTACCTTATTACGAATCTGCGTCGAAAGTGCAATTTCTGAAATGAGACCGCACGCAGTACGCATGACGCTGTGCTTTTAGACTGAAATTGATTTTTTTGTGCTTGTTGGACTGATTCCACTCACGTGCGCTTTTCTCTTCGCAAGAGAGTCCTCAACAGAGGAAATTGTTTAAATTGTGGGTGGATAGGTTTTCTTGAGCGCATACTCTGTTCTCATAGAGGCTAGACATTTTTTTCCTTGATTTACCATCAATTTTCAAACGAAGAAAACCAAGTTTTTTCATTAAATTAGATGTTGTAAGCACAATCAAAGCATATTTTGTATAAGTCTGCAAATTTAACCCGTCTCCCGTTTAATGCATGAATCTGTTATTGTTTTATTTTTGCGTTGCGTTTCAAAATTGCCGAAAGCCTCGGTTTTAAATGAGCATGTACAATACGTAGCGAATCTTCCAAGGCAAAATGCAGAATTCTCTTCTAACGACCGATCAAATTCAAGAAAATCTCGTGAGAAATTTTCTCGGTGGCCCGTCCTCATTAAAGTGCATCGCTTCAATGTACGCACAAGTGCCTAAAATCAAACCATTTACCCAAAACGACGAATCGATACCCAATCCCATTCCTCAGGGATCTGTGCCGACTCTACTCCTATCGCCGAACGTCTATCCGACGAATTTCCGGCAACGTTCCCAGGAATTCGAAATCTCTCGCTCACAGTGGCGTGGCGTGAATTGCGATATATCGATTGTTATGCCATTTAGACCTATGGAAAAGGATCGATAGACAGGGTGTTCGTGGCGAACACCTTAATAATCGATTCTTTACCATAGGTTTAAATGACATAACAATGGATATATCGCAATTCACGCCACGTCACTGCTCGCTTTTACCCCGAAATCCCGCGTGTTGCGTCGTGACGGGGAGTTAGACGTGGGGCGTCGCGGCGCGAGCGATAATGACTGCGGTGGCGGCGCGGCGTCGCGCGTCGCGATGCTCGAGTTCAAGTTCGCCCCCCGCCCCCGCCGTCATCGGCGGTGTTTACGCAATTCCTCGCTCGCGCCGTGATGTCACCGCTTACGCAACCCGCTCGACTCCGACTGCATTCTCGTCGCAGTCGTGAAACCAACGACATCCGCACCGAGCGTCGCGCGCGCGTCAAGTTCAAGAGCGCGCTCCTCTCGACCGGGAGGTGAGCACTTAATGCTTAATAACAAATGTAGCGCGGCGATGCGCTTAGCATCAAGATGGAGAGCGAAATTCCGGAGTAAATGGAGTTTCACAGTAGATCAAATGCAATTTTTTGTTGCCGGCTAAGAACCTTCTCTCGCAAGGGTGCAACAAATGGACCACATTTCGTCTCCCGAACCAAAGAACATATCTTCATTACAAGGTTGCAAAATTGACTCAAACAATTCAATATTTAACAAGAATAGACATGTCCAATTTTTGTCGAACATTGGTCTGATTTTCGCATAAAATCAGAAGAAAAATCGGTGAATTTTTCAGCCAGAAATGTCCGAAATTCTCCTGGTAAAAATGCAATCTGCGCAAGGCAACATTGAAATGCAGCTACGTTCCTTTGTGCGGGAAGCGACGATTTAGCAGAAAGGAACCGAGCCACATCAGATATTTCGAAATTTAACTGGGCAATGGAAATTCCCTTAAATTGAGAAGTTTGGCTCTCGATTCAAGCTAAAAATTGATTGAACCAAGAGTATTTTCCATGCCTTTAAGAGTCTGAACTCTGGATCCAAGATACTTTTTTCCAAAGCGCGAGTGGAGAGATCAACCCGCAAACTGACTCGGTTCCTCGAGCGATCAGCAAACTTGCGAGTCGAAAGTGAGCCTTCGAAACCCATTTTCTTAACTCGAGCGATTTCCAAGTCAGCCGCCCCCGGGGCCCCCCTCCCTTCCGCCCATGCATCCTACCTCTATCCGGCCGTGGTCGCTGATGGTCCCCGATGGAGCCGTCGGCGGGTTGGGGCTGCGCCTGCGCAAGTGCGCGCTCCGCAGTGGCCAGGAAATTTATAGCCCGAGCCCCGACTCCGGCCCTTGCAAGCCACTTTTTATTTTCCTCCTCTGATTAGCTCCACCGTCGAGGGCGAGGCTCGCCGCGCGATCAGCCTCCAGTTGTCACATCGCGAATTTATTCAGATTACCGCGTCGCTGTCTGCGCCGTCCGGGTGTTGCGAAATCGGGACCGAGAGAATTTTCCCGAGGTGAAAAGTTAGAACTGAGCGGGCTAATTGTTGAAATTTATAGACAAAGATATAGACAAAGAAGACAAAAAGGATATGAAGGCATCCGAAATGGACAAAGGAAGTAGGTGATAGACTAACTAACGGCAACCCACGAGACATTAGTTAGTGTCCGACATTTTCTCCCTTAGTCAATAAGAACCACACATTTCAATCAGAAGGATCGTTCCACACTCCTTTTCTCTTCTTTGTCTATAGCTTTGTACATCAATTTCAACTATCAACTCGCCGAGTTACGTTCCTTCGTCTGAGAATCGATGATATCTTGTGTTAGAAGGTTGGCTGCCCTTTTGGGCCCTAATAGCTCCATATTTCGGCTCATGTATGTTTCCATGGTTACGCACCATCACCATCACTTGTCTTCCTTGTCCTTCTCTCGCATATACACACTCCTCTGATCCAGCTAGTTTTATCATTACTTTTCCCCACACTCCCCATTTAGATCATCTAACTTCACGGCCGAAGTTTCTTTTCGGTGTTGCATAAACGCGGGCTTCTGATTCTGAAGTAGCAGGTGAAAGAAGTTCAGGTTCTCGCACTTTTCTCTTTGGCTCGTGCAAATAATCCGCGCTCTGTGAAAAGGAGTCCCAGTCGGGCAACCCGGGGAGCAGGCGCTAAGGCCGGAGGAAAGTCGCAATCAGAGCCAAGTTGTCGGTCGCCGTTCGCCCGGTTCGGGTTGGGTGTGTCACTGGCCGTGAGTTTACGCTCGCTGCAGTCTGCACCGGGGCCACCGGGGCGGGGAGCCGGAGCACCCAGCGCGGCCCGGGGGCGCCCAGACGGGACCCTGGTACCCTGCCAGCCTCCCGTCCCCCCGCCGCTAACCCGGTTCCACTTCTCGCTGGCTCACTTTACACTCCGAACACGGTCGGTTCACGCTCTCCGACCGCGGTCTGGCTGCCATAGGATAAATCCACTCTCTCGACTCCGTATCCGTAGCAAAAGTCGGGAAACTTGTATTTTCTTCGCGAAGCTTTGCAATCGCCATTTGTTTTCGTTTTTTTTCTCTTTCTTGTTTTTACAAATAAACTAGGAATTGGACTAAATTTTGCATATCAAAATTAAAATTTCTAGCCTGTCCGTAAGAAACACTCTTGTGCATAGGAAAACTAATGTTACTCTTGCCGTTTCCTAACTGATCGTGAGCTAGTTACCATAGTTTCAAATCTCCAAATGCAGTCTGTTTAGTAGTGACAGTATCTCAAATTCCAAAGAATGCATTTTTGTTTCCGTATCCCTTTATACATGATTTTTTACCTAGGCCTCGTAAGTCGTATCCATGGGACATTTCGTGGGATTTGTCTCAAGTTTGAATCGCAGGAATGGAACTTCTGATCTTTTACCCGTTGGAAAAATTTGTTGTTCTTCTTCTTCCCTCCGAGTCGTTCTTAGGACTCCACAGGACACTATTTGGTAGTATGAGATTGACTCGATATTTTGCCCAACTTCGCAAGTGGGATTTTTCCCAGGGACAAATCTCATGAAACGTCCTGCGGGCCGATTATTGAAACTGATAGACAAAGTGATAGACAAAGAAGACATAGGGAGTATAGAGCGATCCTATTGGTTGACATGGTTGGTTCTTATAGACTAAGGAAGAAAATGATGGACTAACAGTCGTGTCTTTGGTGGGTGGCCGTTAGTTAGTCTATTACCTACCTTCTATGTCCATTGCCACCACCCGCTTCCACCAATAGGATCCCTCCAAATCCCTTTTGTCGTCTTTGTCTATAGCCATTTCTATCAGTTTCAATAATCGGCCTGCTGTGGACACACGGCCTCACAGAAATCAGTCCAGTGGTCCATCGTCATATGAAACGTATATGCAGTTAAAAACGTCGCTCCTATGAAAACGCAATAGCAGATGTTATCCGGTCATAATGACACCACACTCGATCTTGTGGCTTTCGAAACGGGTGCCGGCGCGTACACGTAAAACTCATCGGGACTTTCACTGGAGTCCGGTCCGGTTCGGTCCGAGTTGAGCCAGGGTGACGTAACGCTGAGTAAATATTGTAATGAAAGCCCCGGTCCTGTTCACAATGATTATTCGAAGCCTCCGATTGTTGCCCGTGTCCGGCCCGTGGCTATGTCCATTGTCGACCCGCCCCCTTTTCGCGAGTCGCAAGTTGCGACCGGCCCGTTTGCGTCACTCGTTGCGTCACTAATTAGAGCCCTCGTTGCGTGGCTTACGCAGAAGTAATTAAGAACAAGAAGTCCCGCCGATCGATCAAATCTAGAGGCCTGGATACACGCTCGAATTTCCGTCAATTTCCGATCGAAATTATGACAAAAATGGCGGTCGAGAGTTATCTAGATTGACGGGTAAAACCAATTAAAACAGCGTGTCGATTGAAATAAGCACGGTTGGGTGGAAATCATATGGCGGATGAGACCCGCAGTTCCATCATCTACCGTCAAATTTTTGCAGGCCGCAAAAAAATTGATGGTAGATGGTGCGCACCAGTCACCATTTGATCGGAAATTGATGGAAATTTTAGCGTGCATCCGCGCCTTAGGAAATCGTCCGTGCTCGGTGCCTTGACAGTGGCTCATGATTCTGTCATAAACACCATTATAGAGTTATTAAATTCAGGTGAAATTATAGGAGGGGTAGGCAAATATCGAGAAATCAAATAAATTTTGCTTTAATACTAATTTGACCATACATTTTTGGTAAAAAGCAGATCCGTTACGTCTAAAAGCACATTTTCTCGTTCTTTAGACGAGAGTACGTAACTATTTTGGACAGTAATTACATTGTTATATTCTCGTAAAAAAATAAGAAACTTTTTTTTTTTAAATTTAACCCATTGGAACTGAGCTACATTTTTGCGTCTGAAAGTTGACGCTTTCAGCTTTTTCTTCTTCTTTTTTTTCCAAATAATCATTGTGCTTCTGCCAATTTGAAGTAACCTGATTCACTCGCTTGTGTGCGGAACTTTCGATCCCTGTCAATGAGAAATCAAAAACATCAAATGGACTACATTTCGCAATTTGGAACTATAAATTCTAGCCCGGTTTAAAAACAACGTATGTGCCATTAGTTTCCCTATGCACATAAGTGTTTTTCCAGAAGAACCAGAATTTACAGTTCCAAATTGCAAAATGCAGTCCAATTGTACTATGTCCACCCGTGGAACCAGTTCATACTTACAGAATCCTCTCGTGCTAATAACGCCAAGTCCCACTCGACTTCCGAGTGAACCTGATAATCAGCACGGCGGAGGTATGTAAGCTCTTGGCAAAAGCCGAGTTTCGGTAGCAACAATTTAATGTTCTTGGCACCTGAAATCGTGGAGAGTATTAATCGACCGGGGGGTGGGGGGAGCGGGTGGGTGGGTAACAAGAGCTCTCGGGGGAACGGATTACGACACCCACTCGAAAACGGAGCTTGGAGGTCAATTAACTCGACGCGAGTCGCTCTCGTTGCTCGGTGAGCCCGATTGATTCGCACCAACCGCTCCGTCGGCGTCGTCCACCCCCGATTAGATTGGAGACGTTTGCATCACGGCAATTCGCCCTATTGTTGCTTGTTGGTTGCTGATCGGCGGTCGGTTACAGGCTACAGGATGGCCCGAAAGTCCCGTGCCGACTGATCCAGACATCACCCCTGTAATGTTTGAACTAGTTGAGTTATACTTGTAGGCTGTTTACAAGTCCGGAATTTCCGGAAAGTCCAGAAAAAGTACTGGTTTTTTGTGGGCGGTCCGGAAGTACTGAAAAAGTGCGGAAATTCCACAAGGAGATCCCGAATTTTTTGTCACTTTTGACGTAATTTGAGCGAGAAATTCAAATTATTGAAATTTTTCGAATTTCGTTAATCGGAGGTACTGAAAACGTACTGAATTTTTCTATTGAAGAGGCACTGAATTTTTTAGGAATGTACTGTGAAAGTACTGATTTTTGGTCAGTCTGTTTTAATAGACTCCCTGACTTGAAATTTTGTCAAAGGAAACGACTTTTGGGATTTCGCCGTAGCATATCGCAAAAACTCATTGCAAGTTTCTCACCTTCAACGGGAGCTCATTTGGCAGCAGGCGCTCGGTGCAGGCAAAATCAACACGTCTAATCACCTGCGTGCCTCCACCGAGTTCCGTTCATAGATTTCGGCGTTAGAGATGCCTCGTCGGTAATGATGATCGGTTAACCGCCGAGTGACGCCGAGCCATCGATGCGCTCACCATCCATCAGAGTTGTTATTTCAACTTCGGACTTGACACTCCGATACGGTGTTGCAACACCTCGGGGACGTCACTCAAGTCGAACTCGACTACATTTTGAATTAATGAACCGCTATTCACTGAAAAAAAATTCTCGGCGTTTTTACCAAGGTCCGTTGGTACCTTTACTATCTCACTTTTTTACCAATTATTGGTAATTTTACCAAGACAGACTGGTAAGCTTACCTGCAAACCGGTATTTTTACTGTTTTTTTTTCAGGTAAGAATACCACTTTTATTGGTAATCAATTCCCGGTAACTTTGCCATTTTATCTCGGTAATTCTACCACAGTCGATAAAAAATATTGGCGTTTTTACCAAGGTCTAGTAAAATTACTGAGAAAGTTCAATAATTTTACCGAGATTTCTTGGTAAAATTACCATTTATGAAATTGATAATTTTACCAAGAAAAAACTGGGATCAAATAGAACCCTGAATTCCTGGTAATTTTACCAGTTTCTTAGTAAATACACCGAGATTTTTTTTTCAGTGTTTCTGATTCGTAGATAAAGGCACCTATCTGCATATAGAAACTAACAGCATGGATGCTCCTTCTGAAATTAATGAAATCAAAGAACCCTTTTTGAAAACTTCTGTCCAATCGGAATAAGACTCTTACTGTGTAAAAGGTATTATATCCGAGGCAAATGAAGCTCGGAAAGCGGAAAGCGTGCGGTGAGCCGGCAACAGGGCGCGCGATTGGCCTAATGACGACTCCAAGTCGAAGCTCGGAGCTCGTTAGGAAAGACAGGGGAGAAAAACCGAGCGCGCTTAGCATTGAAAAAAATGGTCGGGTCCGCCCGATGCAGTGCGATGGCAGACGCAAACGACGCTGAGCGCAACGTGTAATTTTAAAATAACACGGACGATAAGGCAGGAGGCCGCCACTCCGAGGCCCGGTCGGGATTTCATTTAACTATTTTGTCAGTCATCATCGATACCGATACCTGCATTTATTTATTTTCATTTCGGATTCCATCCCCCTTCCCTCCACCCCCACCCCATCCCAGCTGAATGTATCACTTCCAGGATGAGGTCATCTTCCCGCGCCGGTCGCCGCGTCGGCCTTGAGGGCCGTTAATGAACTACTTTCCAGGGTTTCTCGCGGTTTTGAAAACCTGTAGAGTCGGGAAATTGCGGGAATTCACAGCAGCGGCCGATCATTGAAATTGATAGACAAATCTATAGACAAAGAAGACATTAGGAGTATAGAGCGATCCTACTTGTTTAAGTGAGTGGTTCTTATGGACTAAGGGGGTAAATGACGGACTAACTATCGGGTCGCTCGTGGGTTGCCGTTAGTTAGTCTATTACTTACGTCCTTTGTCCATTGCAACCACCCGCTTCCACCGATATGATCCCTTCATATCATTTTTGTCTTCTTTGTCTATTGTTTTGTCTATCAATTTTAATAATATTGAAGTTGATTGACAAAGTTGTGAACGAAAAGAGAACATGGAACCAAAAGATTGCACTCGCGGAAATCAGGAATTGATGACATTATTTTACAATATCTAAATAACAAGTTTGTCTCTTCTCATCGTCTTTTTTTTTCTATGAATAACAATACCAAATGCCCTCGTTGCAACGATCCCTGAGTTCGCGATTCGAGCATCGCATGCCGCATGCAACCGCGTTCCGCGTGAGGATAGGCAGTGCGCCTACAATTTTTTGTGTATGCAACCAGGACATCCGCCGAACACGAATAGTTGCATCAAGGCGCTAACCTAACTCGTGCGCGTTTCTTGGTTCATTAATGCTGTGCCTCGAAAAATAGATGTATTCTACACATTTTAATTCAATGTCCTTTTATTGCCTGGACATTTTCTGCGTCATATTCAGCGATTTCATCAGCAATCGCCCCAAAATTAACCGCCTATTACCTCCTGCTTTCCCTTAATGACCCTCCCATTTAAAGAACGAATCGATGTGTGTCCTCCTTTAAATCGGTCATCCATTTACGAACGGCCTCTTAATTTCACGTTAACGAGAAGGATAAAAACTCGCAGGTCACTTAACGATAAAAATATTTGATACACATTCGAGAGCGGGTAGCGAAACGAGACAAAATTGCGAATCGGGCGAGACACCTGGAAATTAAAACCCGAACCGGGCGATCAGGGTCAGTATTCGCCCGGTCCTAACGGTGCGCGCGACCGGGGTACAAAAAAGGGGAAAACTCCCGGCCGGTTTCGGTTTTTGGCCGCGAGGGGCGCGCCGGATGCCAAACATGGGGACGTCGGCTCGCGGATTCGGATCGGGGCCAAAATCCGACGCTGGAATGCCAAGCGCAGCGTCCTGCGGCTCGATCATTGAATCGATATCGAATGACCTTGATCGATATAAAGCGTTGTTAAGATTGAGATATATCGATCAAGTTTATTCGATAAAGGTTCAACGATCTACTCGTAGCGTCGGTAACGAGGAGATACGGAATTCGAGCGGACCGCATTCTGTCGGCGATGGTGCCCGAGTTACTTGATAAAGCCGTTGCGTAACGATAGAAATTTTGGATTCTACGAGAGGAGTTAGCTCCAAGCTTTTTCACATTGGGAAGTGTCGATTTTTTACTTTTAAACGAGTTTTCCGACCTTGGAAAAAAAACCTGTTTTCAACCCTCCAGCGATCACTCTGGAAGTGATCTGGAGTGATCGTAGGAGGTTGAAACCCGTTTTTTTCCAAGGTCGGAAAACTCGTTTAAAAGTAAAAAATCGATACTTCCTCATGTAGAAAAGCTCGGAGCGAACTCCTCTCGTGGAATCCAAAATTTCTGTCGGTACGTATCGGCTTAATCAACTAACTTGGTAACCGTTTTTTCCGAAGAATGGCACATAAAAGTGTCCAACCTATAAAAAGGTTTTCAGTGGGATTCAAATTCATTGAAAATTCATTTTTTTCTGCGAGATTTTTTGCGATTACCCGTATAAGAGTGGAAATTGGTAAAATCACCGGAAATTCTCTGTGAAAATTCCTAGAAAAGTGCATATGTTTATCAATTCATATTGACAAGTCCCATTTTTATCGCAGCTAAATGGATCGCGAAGCGAAGTACACCTTCAAGAAAGCTCGTGCAATGCAGATGGAAGTTGGGAAATGCGGAATTCGTTGCAGAGGCGACAACATCTTGCCCGCGTCTCGACGCGAACCTGTTTAAATCGGAACCAAACTAGTTCGGAAGCCAAATTTACGACTTGAGCGGCCAAAAATGTTCCTTTTCGAACTGCCAAGCCAGCTAATCTAATTATAATAAACACTCGTGTAATTCCAGTCCTTGGCTCAATGTCCCTCTTGCTCCACTTATCTGCACCCAGTGGCGTGGCGTGAATTGCGATTTATCGATTGTTGTGCCATTTAAACCTATGGAAAAGGATCGATTATCAGGGTGTTCGCAGCGAACACCTTAATAATCGATTCTTTACCATGTGTTTAAATGGCATAACAATCGCAATTCACGCCACGCCACTGATTCTGCACCGCTTGTGCCGATTTGCGCAACAAAACTCAACTTAGTGGAACGGCTTTGGACTAAGGAACCTTGAGATAAAAGCCCTCTTATCTAGTCTGTGTAGAATTCAAACAGGTGCTGAGAATTTGCTGATTTAAGGGCAGCCTCAGAAGGGTCAACACTTTTCCGTTTTTTGTTAGTTTTTCGCTTACTTCGACTCTGAAAGTAATATTTTTCAGTGTACGATTCAACACGCAAAAAATTGCGGTCGATTTCATTTCTAAGGAGGAACGTATCCCCATCCCCAAGTTGCAAAACTGGCTGAAATAATTATTTTCCCCCAAAGAATACGACTGTAAGGTTTCCGCCATAAATTTCGCTGATTTTGCTCTTGATCAGAGGAAAATCATCAGCTCGTAATTCCCAGCAATTTTTTTTCGCAACGTTGCAATATATTTACGATCTATCGTCCTGAAAAGTATGAACTAAACGTTCGGGCCGTAGCGACACAGCCCTTGGAAGCTCCAAAACCGTCTCCTTCCACGAAAGAATGTAACTAAATTCCAATGCTGCCAAATTTCCCCCTTCAAGTTGCATTTTCACCAGAAGAATTTTGGACAGTCCTGCCTGAAAATGTCATCGATTTTCCCTCTCATCTCCTACAAAAATCAGAAAAATTTCAGACAAAAATCGCGCCAGCTCATTCTAGTTACAAATTGGATTATGTGAGTCAATTTTGCAACCTCGGAGTGCAGTTACGTTCCTTTGTCCAGGCAACGACGGAACGACACTCGGTTCGGGGAGAAACAACTAGGGGACCGAGAAAGGACTTATCAATTTATCGTCATTCCTAACGGCGATCTTTTCGCAGAGGCGGGGACTGTGGGAGGGGGGGGGGTAAGTGGAGGCGGTGGGGGAAGGGGGGTAAAAAACCTGAGCGCGGACTTATTCCCTTTGCGGTTATGAATCGATGAACTTGGAGCGGGCTGCCGGGAGCACTGAGCAGTCTTGCTTATTGCTCGCTTTTATCAGGCCGTTTCATCTACTCCTGAATGGAGTAAGTTCCTGCCACTCGGGGATAGGGACAGGGATACTGCCGTGCTAAGGAAAAACGCCGTACGAACATTCGAGTGTTGCCGAATTTCCTTCGATAAAATGTTTATTTTTGAGAAAATTAACGAATATTTTCCTTCGAAATTTTCAGATAATTTAGATCTAATTGCGTACAAAATCGTCCGAAAATTTGGATTAAAAAGATTCACACATTTTCTTGAAAATCAGTATTATACCTAAAGAGATTTGGCAACGTCTGAAGGTTCAAACGGCGTTTTTCCTTTGCACGGCAGGATACCGCACGCTTACGAATCGAATTTGCCAATTCGTCCTTGCTTCGAACCAATGGCGTGGCGTGCTTTGCCGTATCGATAGATCTGCCATTTAAACCTATGGAGAAGGATCGATTAAGAGGATGTTCGCAACGAGCACCCTCATAATCGATTCTTTACCGTACCTTCTAATGGGGGTGATATCGATAATCGATCGTTCGCGCCTCGCCATTGCTTCAAACGTTGGGAAAACTTAGAGTAGGTATGAATATTGCTCAACATCGTTATGGCTGTTTTTAACTGCGGATTTGAAGCGAGAGAGATGCAGACTTTCGGATCTCCTTTTCATGGAACTTCTTGAGCTGATGAAACTATGTGCATAAGATTTGCGTGCCTCATAGTTTCTTTTGAATCAAAAGCAACTGTGCTTTTTCGTTACATCTATGTAAAGTTTTGATGTAACCCATGTGTGCTTAGTTTTTCTCAGCACAAGTACGTCCGATTCCAAGAGGATAAGGTAAACAAGCAGTGAACTCCAACACAATGTGTTGATAAGGCGCGTCATTAACTCGCACATATCAACCCCTTTAGTTTTCATTTACAGAGATTTCAAAAAAGGCAAGCAGCACAACAGGAGAATTCACGATCCAACACTGCAAGGTCAACGACGCACCTTGACGAGACCGTGTATTGTGAATCTAGAAAGCTATTCGAACAAATTTAAGTTTTTTGATCCGCCTCAAGCAAAATCTTATCAGATTCTTGAGGAAAAGTGCTACGGAAAAATTTAAGCGAAGAAAGGAAAAATTCTGTCGAATTCCTAGAAGATAAAGTCGATTTAAAGGTATTTTGGGGTTAAAATACCCAAATCACCGGTATTATAAATCCCGTTATATTATTGAAAAGAAATTGACTCGATATAAATGCAATTGTATTAAATATGTCTTGATTTTGTTATTTTAAACGTCTTTTCATGCAAAGAAGCTCAACCATGTCCATGCTTTATTCATTCATGAATTGAAAGTAAGCAATCCACATCCCGAAAATCTACCGATTTGCCGTAAAAAATCGCAGAAACTTGATATACCAGGTCGATGTACCCACTCTTTGAATTTACCAATCAATTTAGTGAGTGCACGTAGGTATGTGAAAGTCAAAATGCTATAGTCATTTTGGGTGCATTCATTTTTCATGAAACAATTGTAAGTAATTTCAATCCCGAAAAACCATAAATTTTCCGTATAAAATCGAAAAAATCAAAATATGTCGACTCCCTGACGTGAAAATTGAATTCTACGTGTGAAAATACTTATGTATCGATATGCTGAACAGAATGCCCGCCTCTCCTCGTAATGTACAAACCGTTCCTATACTCATCTTAAAATTGTTCTCAGAGCTTTGTGTTATTATCAGCTTCCATTTAAACCCCGGTTTGATGGCCGAATCGGCTGCCCAAAAAGCAAGCCATTTTTGAAGGGCTCTATGAGAAATTCGTGATATTATCAGCTCTCAGGAAATCACCTCATGGGTAAAATTGCTGATATAAATCGAGTGCTTAAAATAATCGTATTCAAGAAACTAAGGCATTAAACTATGGAGTCAATTTCGTTTTAATAATATAACGGGATTTACTTGTCTTCAGGTCAAAACTCATACAAGGAAGCCCCTTGCAAGAGGCTAATTTTTTGTAATTTCACTCAATTTTTTCTCCTTTTTATAATTGAATTGCTTGTCACATTCTGAGGTCAATCATATTAAATTGTAATTTATACATTTCTTTTTTTCCCCCTTCATTTTATTTTTTGTTTGGAGAAGTTTTGTTGATTTCTTCGGATTTCGAATACTGTAACTTCTCTTCTATTTGGCCGATTTTTATGAATGAGACCTCTTTTAATTCGTGTTTTAACGGAGAGTAAGGAAAAAATTGCTAAAAACTCGCGAAACAATTTTTTTTGAAAATTGGACGAATCCTAGCGTGACGGTGAAATGGTTAATGAAGCGTAAGTAATTTTGCGAGGGGCTGAGGATCCCGGCATCGCTTGGCAACCGTCATTAGCTATTGTTCGTCGAGACGCCGACGCAGTGAGCAGGAGCGTGGGAAAGAGAGGGGTAAGTGGATTCCTGTATGAGCCACGTTTAGCTAATGGTCTATTGAGTCTCGAGGCTCATCACAGATTGCACTTACACAGATTGCACTATCAGAGCACGGGTACCAACTTTTGGAAATTATAACCGAGGTTACAGATCTGTCAAAGCAACGTTTTGAACAAAACGGAGGAGTTAAATTCTCATTTCGAGAGTGCCGACCTGCTCAGCCATCCTCGAATCAATTCGCTTGATTCTGCTTATATATGCATAATTTAAATCAGCGCGTCGCATTCTTAGGCTTTTTTTGAAAAAACCAAGTAACGTAGACTCTTGGTATTCACTGCACATAAACTAATGAGCCCCAGAATGAGAAACAACTTTAAATCATAATTATTGATGGATAAATAAACTTTTTACACGCTTTGGAAAATCTCAGAAGTTCGCGGTAGTCACTTTTCGGTAAGGAACTAAGGGACTCGGTTATTGTATCGAGCAGGGTTCGAAACGATCGCAAAGGCGGTATACTACGTATACGCGCCAAAATGGAATGCAGATACTGTGACAATGATTGAAACGTTTAATCCGTCGATGACAACGCGATGCGATGGTCGATATAACTTTCCGAAGTGTAAAATTCTATCTTAGGGAACTGCTCTTTCACCTGATTCAGTGTTGCGTGACTTTTACGAACGAGCCCATCATCGCACCTATAAAAAATGGTTTTTTCCTCGAAGGTTTAAAAAAAAAAAAAAAAAAAAAAAAAAACAACTGCATTCTGTCTGTAATCAGTAATATAACATGAATGATTATGAAAAGGGACAGCTAGTTAACAGTTCGCAGCAGGTAAAACCCATCTCGTTAGGCTAAAACAAAGCTATCGCGATGAATCGACAAGCTCGAAGTCAGGAATGATCGACAATGGTCAAATGCATTCTCGATCGATATAAATCGATAGCGTGACGTGGTGACGTCACACGGAACCAATCGAAGGAGGCGATAGCGGGGTCGCGAGGAAAGAGCCGCTTTAATGACAGTAATTCAAGTCATGGAGCTGAGATAAATAATGCAAGGGATTCGAAGAAAGACTCAAAGTCGGGCGTCTAATATCAGTCCGAAGGGCGTGTTTGGTTTTTATTTATTGATCATTTTTTTCCCCGGCCGCGGCTCAAAACTCAAAAATAACATATTTGACGACCGAGGGGCGGGGGGCCGGGGAGGAGAGCCCCGGGGCGCCATTTTGTCTTAGCCCTCTTTCCGTGATGACCAATTTACGGGCAGGGGTCTTCGGGCCAGGTACCGGTGAGTGGTGAGTGGGTTGGAAACATCCGCGCTTGAGCTGTCTTCAATTTCTGAGAGGCAAAAAGGTTGAGGTTGTAGTCTCTGGAGTTAGTGATCTCAGTGCCAGATATTCCAATCATTGGTTTCGTGCGAACTTGTCATTATCTCTTTGTGACCTACCCTTCGCAGTGGCGGTTCCAGCAATTTGACGACATTGCTTTCTCTACCATTTAAACCATGGAAATAAATCGGTTCTCAGATGGACAAGGTGCTCCGACAAGAATCGATCATTCAACATAGGTTTAAACGGAGGAAAGCAAATATTGTCAAATTGGTGGATCCTCCTCTGACCCTTCTTTCATCAAATTGCGCTGACCTGCGCATTTCCAAACAGTGTGCATCTCGGAATGTAACGAAATTCGCGAGTCAAGAGCGGAGAGCAAGATTAGGGTAGGAAAGTTGGGTGGTGCGAATCGCGTGTTACAACTATTTCGACTTCCAAGAAAATAAATTGCATAGCCACAAAGTGCAGGAAAAGTGCACTCTTTTCGGCACACTCAGAGACTTTAACGCAGGAGTAAAAAAGTTGGATGGGCGAAGCAAGTGATACAACTATTTCGTCACTTGTAAAACAACTGAATCCTTGTTCCTGCCTTTTTACCTTTGAATTTTTTGCCGAGAATATTCAATGAGAGATTCATAAGAATCTCGTAGAAATTTTTATCGGCATATGACGGAAGATTGCCTGAATGTTTGTGAATATTTTCAATTTTCGGCCACCAAAATAATTAAGCAACCCGCTAGGGTTCCTCCGATATTTTCACTCCCTTTATCCGAAATAAATTAGAAAGAAAATATCAGAACACCGCAGTATTGAAATATCCTCGTGTGTTTTCTTTTCCCTCGAAAATATTTCGATCTCATCAAGCCGAGTGACCTTCGCGATACGGCTGACGGTAGGGGGCCTTCCACCTTTCGTGGGTACGACCCTCCGGCCACCACCGCGCCAATTCAATGGGTTCGATCAGGGATGCAAAGGCTCCGTTCATAAGGCCGTTTCGAATCTTTCAAAATAAGAATAGCCTCTCACCTATCGGTGCATAGATGTCTGGAAATAGGGACTTCGAAGGGAATCGCGGGTTGACCAAAAATGCCAAATTGTGAAAAGAAAAAGTAATATTATTATATCCTCTCGCAAGGTCAGAAATTAATGGTATATCATTTTACTCATCTACTAAATAGTAGTATAGCAAAAAAAATATCTGTAAATAAAATAAACTGCCAAAATCGAAATTAGGATCATTAATCTTACTAAAAACTTAAAACCAAGATACTAAAGATAGTTAATTACCAATCATTTAATTAAAAATCCAAGAAAAGGAGGAAATCCAGAAATCCTTAAACCATAAATAAAAATTATAATTTTTGTATTTAAATTTAAAGAACTAAATTTAAATTGATTAATATAAAAAAATGTTATACTTAATCAAAACATTAATCAATCAACAAAGCATAGCTGTGTAACGGAAGAGAGAATTGAGACCATATTCACTATGGTTTTGTTTTGCTCTTTTCGCCAGAAGAACATAAGTGGCCAGGGAGAAATGTATAAACCCTTGGAATAACTTATTAATATTCAAAGATCATTCGGAAGCTGCTATCAGACCAACAATTTTGTGCAAGAAGAAAGAATGTACGAATGATTGAAATGAAACGGAAAACTTAAGCTCGTAAATCCCATAAACATAGTTCATTTTTAGAAAACTCATTTTTGCTTATTTTAAGCAAAGTAGTCGTCGACTAATTCTTATGTATGATTTCAATAATTCTGAAACATTTTTCTCCTCCTTCTCAGAGGGTTTCCTTTCAAAAATTCTAATAAATTTTATTTAAAACGGTTGAAATCATTCGTGAAAAAGAATCATCACAGTTCGCGAGATTACTTTTTCGTTCAGGTTTGCGTTTCTTACATCTCTATATTCCAACCTGATTATTCGTTTCCAGGAAGCACTTTCTTAGGCTATAAATTTGAGGTGCGCGGTATAGAATACGCAAATTTGCATCATAGAAATGATTGTAGACAGTTCTTAAGTGCAACTTGATTTTTTAGCAATTTTACCAGCGAATATCTCCCCAGTTGACTGTACGTAACAGACCTACCATTGATCGCCAATACAGTTAATGATATTTTAAATTTTATATTTTTTAAAGCACAACTCGACAACCCTGCCAACTCGTCAAATTTCAGGTGACTTTCTCAAAAGGCCCATGATTCAATGGTCCATCGATTGTGTTGCCACGTCCGCACGAAACGGACCCCCCTCCTCCCCCCGCGATTCGGGACTCTGCCTCATTTTTGAATATTTCCACCCCCCTCCCTCCAATCTCACGGGGGGGGGGGAGTGTTATTTTACTCCGACATGGCGAGGGCCGTTTTTCGTGTTCCTTTAGAAACCCGAATTTCACAGCTGATTAATTTCGGCCGTTGTTTGGAGTGGTCCCGCTCCAAGCGGAAACCCGTATCCGCCCGGGGTTTGTGATGGAGATATGCTGTTTTTGCTTAAGTCGGCGTTCACGGCGAGCGAGGACGCGAAATACGAGCCGCGCTCTTGTCGACGAGTGATTGTGCTCGGGTCGGAACCACCCTCGTAAACTACAACAAACGACGGTCGATGGTGGGGCTCGGCCGGGTAATAAGAAAAAAATGAGCTGGAAAGTGCGCGGTCGATAGTATTTTTCAGTCGGAATCGTTTTTGCTCATCGCCCCTAGGCTTACTCGATTTTAAGGGCCGTCATTACCGTGAGGACAAATTTATTCGCAGACGCATGGAGCTTCGGCTAGTATTATTTACGGCACTGCCTTCTTCTTCTTTTAGATTTTCTAGGGGATGAAACATAGGTTCGTTTTCACACCCATATCGATTGTGCATAATGCAGTTTTTGCTATCTTTCGAGAAATGCGCGTTCGAAGGTTCGAAATTCGCATGGATCCTTACGGTGGAAAAAAGTTCAAACTGACTTTTTGATGATTAAAAATTGGAACTTTGGAGCGAATTTTTCACAGAACATACATCAAAGACTATTTACTGCATTGAAATCATTCTTAACTCAATTTTTTTCAAAAACTGCACTTATGTGCCGTGTCCTCCAAGCCCTGTATATAGAGTGATTCAAAAGTGCTGCACTACTGCCACTGGAATCAGGCGTCACCCCTGTAACTTTTGTAAAAATTCAGATAGAGGCTGGAAATTTTGTGAGAGCTCCTAGATCAAAGGCAACTACTTTCGGTATCCCTCAAAATTCTAAGGGGATTACCCTGAAAAGAGGGAAGAACCTTAGGAGCTTATATAAGTGGTGCAATACTTTTGGATCACCCTGTAGATGCCTCAAGTCGATTTTTGAATCGCTCTCGAATGCACTTGATCGATGGCATTGCTGCATAGGAATATATCGATGAATGTTATCGAATATCGATTCAACAGTCGACCTGGGGTGTAGGAGGAGGAGGCGGCGCGGCGGCGGCGGATGCGCTTTTGTCGGTCACCTCAGAGTGTCCTCATCGCGGCGATGACCAATGACACGGGTGTAATCCGACACGGCGGGCAGGGGACAATCAGACCGCTACTGTCAAAGTGTCCGCACGCATCAGGGCGACCACGCAACTCCACACACGGACACCTCTCACCCGACTTGGCATCCGATGCGATGAGCCCGGATAAAATGTCCCCGAGACTCGTTATCATCAAGACGGGCGGATGGTGTAAACTTCCATAGTGAGAGTGCACCGGGTCAGTATCAGGGCGTAGAGATCATCTTATTCGCAAGTTGTTTGATCTAGAAATTATTTTGAACGTACAGAGAAATGAAAAGTTACTGACGTTTCGTGCTGTATAATGAGGAAAGGAGATCACGAAGAAACCAGACGAGAGGTTCATGGTTTTTGGTTAAATTTTCTTCGGGTTGAAAAGTTGAATCTGTCAGTTCGAAAACGACCCATTTTTTAAAAATAAAATTTTTCAGAGACGAAAACTGTGCAACTGTCGGAAAAGGGGTGTTCCTACCGCGAAAAATGAAAGTCGTAAAAAAAAAATTCGAGTTGGTGCTGCGATGGCCCACGATTTTAATCTCCGTGATTCAATTGGATTAAATTTTGCAATAATTAACCACTATTTCTGGCTCATTTTAGAAACAACCACCATGCCATCGGTTCCCTTTGTAGTCGTGTTTTTATGGAGAGCCAGAGACAGTGGTTCCACATCGCAAAATGTAATCCAGTTGTGACATGGCCGTCGAGGAAATCATCGGAAACTTGGACGAAGGAAGCAATGCACATTTCTTCGATCGCTCCGGGAACTCGGCCACGCGGACTCGTGCGTTCTCGGGGCGTAGCACTGCGCATGCGCGTGTGAAGCGTGCCGGTTCTCACCGGTGCAGAAACGGTTGGACGTTGACGTTGAGAAAACTGCGTCGATTGTCGGATGCAAATACTCGAAAGAGGGACGACCGGACATCCGGGCGCTCCGCCCGTACATCAGCTTCGAGCGACCAGCGCGGCCCGTTCAGTACTCTCGTTTATTCCGAGTTTTCCACGGCTCAGAGTACTTTCCGGAGGATTCTCGTCCGCGGGAAATCCTAGTAACTCTTTACCCCTGTGTCTCGGAAATTTGATTTCGTCCTGAAATGTTTTAGTGCCTCATCGAAACTGACGATGGAAAATTATGGCGTAAAGCCCAATTCACACTGTCAAACTATTCACCCGACGTGATTGGTCGGAAAGTTGGACGCAAAAAAATTTGATTCGATTACCGCTGCAGTGTGATATCGTCATCAGCCTTCGACTCGTGAAGATACAGTTTCGCGGCTCATGCGGTCGGAAGATTTCGTCGAAGGTGACGTCACATTCAAGTTTCCGTTCAAGTTTTCATCAAATTGTCGTTTTCTCTCGTCAGTTTCACACCATCCAACTTTTCATTGGACAAGTTGCATCCAAGAGTTGGATGAAAAGTTTGATACTGTGAATTGGGCTTTAAACGAGAACAGCTAATCAAAAAGTCAAAACTGTTTTTGAACAATGTTATCAAATTTTTTGCCAGGTCTTTCTCGAAAAAACTGGAGGATAGGGGACACACCAAAATGAACAGTTATTCGAGATTACCCTCCCAGCGCCTAACTTTCTCAAATGACTCAAATCTGCTCAGCCTCTCCAGGTTTAAGAGATCCTTGATTAAATCTCAAGACATTATCCCCAAGTGGGTTGGATAGTCCAGTCCCACATGGATCGCAAATTTACCGTTGGACATTCTACAGCCAGGCCTTGTCAGGAGCCCCGAATCTCCTAGCCGTGCACCAAGTTCCCGTGCGGGCGTAGTATTGAAAAGCGGTTTGGCCTAGCCGTTTGGAAGCGATGAACTTTCCGGAGTCCAACGTTTGAACCGGGCATGATTCCTTATTGCGGCCGAAAAAGCTCGTTAACGAGAAGAGGGGTCCGCTTTCGGTCATCCGCATTTGGTCATCGGGTGGGTGAGACACAGTCGATTTCAGATCATGATCTTCGTCCGCATTCATCGGATCTCGCCGCGGTCTAACGCTTCTTCGGCCTTCGCACACGGGTTTACAGAGGGAAATTTCCCGGAGGCCTTGTCGGACGCCATGGTATAATTATTGGATGGAGGTAAACAGAAAGGAACCAAGCCACATCGGGACCGAACCGAGAGAAAGGTTTGAAGTTTGGCTCTTGCATAAGACTCAATGTAAAAGATAAACTTCAAGTTCAATTTCTGCAAAATTTGTTCCAACAAAAACTTTGAATTTTTGGCGATTGATAGTAGAGCAGTGGTTGAGGTCAAAACCAATCATAACTCAATTTTTCACAAAATGTGGGTTGATTCCTTTCTGCATAACTCGGTCCAATTCTCCTCATCGGACGGATATGATTGCCCTAAAAATTGTCATAGGTCTCATTCAAATTTTTGTAATGCCTTTTTCTTTTATTCTCTTTTCTTACCATTGCGTGGTGAATACTTTTCATTCCAATGTCTTCAGCTTTTAATTACCTCTCTTAAAACACGTGTGTACGTTTCTAAATGACTATAACTAATTGTAACTTTCTTTTGTTTGATTGCAGGTGAGTAATCGGGACAACTTCACAAGAGATTAAATTATAAACAATGTAACCAGAAGATCATGGCACCGGTTCAGTATGATCAGTTTAAAACTTCGTTTTACAAGTAAACTAATTTTTCATGGACCTAGCAAAGTCCATAATTTGCATTTTGGTTCAAACGCAAATTTAGGTTCGGCCATCTTAATCAGTAAAGCTGAACAGAAGCGATTCTATGACGTTCTCTCAATCCGAAAATATCTCCGTGGATTTTCCTCAAAGGGTTTTTACTTCCGAAGATATTCCTCTGATCGGAAAGAGGCATCTAGTGAGCGAGGAGTCCAAATATTTGCTCGAGAGGTCTTTGAGTTGGAGTCATTGTGCGCGGGCTCCTATAAACTCATTTATCCGCTGTAAGCTGTTTGATCGCTGGGTGTGAAAATACTCCACCTCCGCTTTCGACTTGTGTGCGCAAACCCACGCAGGAAGCTCACAGTCGTAGCGCTTCCTCCATTTTCCGTCCAAGATGCTGCGGAATGGTGACCATTCCTCCTTCTCTTCTTCTTCTTCTTGCTCCAGTCTTGACCAAAATTTAGAAACAATGTTCCCCTAAAAGTTCATAGGTATAGAGTAAAAGCAGTTGAGCTCTTTCACAGTAGACTAAAGTACCGTGCGGAATCCTAGCAACGCTCGATGGCGCTCAGGGCATTTCAAATTTCCACTCTTGATTTGTTGGGAAAGAGCCCAAAACGCAGTGAAGCAAAGCTGCACAACGAGTGAACGTCGGAGAGTATTACCATTTTTCTCGGGACAGGCCGATCTCGGGGATTTGGCGTGAGCGCCCAAGTGTCCAAGTGAATCAATCAGTGGCTATACCGAACACATCAATTATCTGATGAACCCCAGAATGCGAGAATTCTAATGCAGCTGAAGGTTCATCAGATACTGAGCTTGCGATGTTTCAACGTGACTGACTCCGATGTCCAGAAAAATCCAATCGGTGGCACGTCCGTCCGGCTGAAGGCTGAAGCTGAAGCCGACGAAGACGAGATAGGTTAGGAGCTGGGAGCGAGAGAGTGGTTTAGAAAGCGGATCCTGGAGTTGAAGTTGAGGTTGGTGTAATTGCCCCCGGGGCTTCGATTCCGTCGAGAGGCGGTGGTCAGCTCACACCGCTCCCACCTCTGTTGCCGCACCAACGAGTGGAGGAACATAAGTAAGCTCTTTCTCAATTCCAGTAGCGTTTTCTGGTGGAAGACAAGGTGTCTTCAAGTCCAGGCAATCCGGAATATTCGAGAGTCGATTTAAAAGCTTTGATGTTCAGAGATAGTCCGGAGTCCGGAACTTTGTCTCTGTGGTCCGGATAAAAAGGTTCCGGAATGTGGACGTAAGGCGGCCCAAAGGTGTCTTCAGTTCCAGATAATTCGGAAAATTCGAGAGTCGATTTAAAAGTTTTGAAGGTCAGAGATAGTCCGGAAATTTGTCTCTGTGGTCCGGATAAAAAGGTTCCGGAATGTGGACGTAAGGGGCCCAAAGGTGTCTTCAAGTCCAGGTAATCCGGAAAATTCGGGAGTCGATTTAAAGGTCCTGCAGCTCGATTGTTGAAAATGTCGGCACGATAAGAATCGAAAATCGATATATTACACGGTGCAGATAGAGATATGTCTTGTCTTATCTTGCCGACATAGCTCTTGCTCAGTTCTCTTAGTGGCTTCATTTTGAACAAGACATTCATACAATTTTAGACACCTGCAAATTCTCCATTCTGTAGACTCACCGAGTTTTGAATCGCAAATAAATTGAAATTCCTTTCCAAAATCGACGAAATGTGTCAAAGCGACGAAATGGACGTACTCATGCTAAAAGATACCTTGTTACACGCTAACCCTATGCACATAGTTCCTTTTAGCATAAACACGTCCAAATCTACAAAAGAATAAATTGCCGGCAGCAATGGGTGCAGCCTCTGTCCGCCTTCCCCCGTTGCCCGAGGCGTAGAAGTCGCGGGTGATCGTGGCCGGGAAAGGTGTGGAGTGTCATGCTAGCCCCTGCCGAAGATCACTCGAAAACCAGTTTTTTACCCGCTGACGATGGCATCGAAAAACGAGATCTGGCAACGTCGGACGTACGTTCCACTTTCAAATTAGGTATCCCGTCCCGGCTTGTGTTTACATTATGTGGTTACGCTGTTGCCAGATAGGCTATGGAATCAAAGTTTCTTCTTGTAGGTAGAAGTCTGTTGTTATATCGAATAGAGTTGGTAGTCAACTGGCTGATTTTGGGCAACCGGTCAGCTTGCAGAGAAAATGCAGGAGGTGGTTGCCTGTTAGTCTAAAGCTCTTAGGACTCAGACTTTCTGGTGTCACGGAAGTAACTAGAACTAGAATATTTGCCTATTCGAAGTTTTCTGAAAATAGTTTAAACCTTAACCAAAGAGGAAATAATTTTTGTTGGTGCAGCAAATTGAGATTTGGCGGGTATTTTGCAAGTGATTTGATTGCATCAGTACGAGCAACGCAATCGTAGCTTTTAAATATCTCTGGTAAAATTTCATGGCACAGCTAAATGTACAAAAACATCGGTCCTAAGAGATTGCACTTTCGGGCCGTCCCTAAATTACGTAAAGCTCTTACGGGAGGAGGTGCTTATGTCATAAAAGCGTTACAAGATGGTTGGGGGTTGAGAGTGCCGAAAAAGTGTGTTACGTAATTTAGGGACGACCCTTGTGCAACAGGAATTACAATTTTTGGGTCATAGTTTCCCTGTGCAGACATGTCATCTCGTAGCTGAGTCAACAAAAGTGGTTATCAGTCCTTATCATGGTGCTTAACTCGACTGTGAACGTCTCGAAATTTGTTGGAAACAACGGCTTTCAAGATTTTCCACGTTTTCTTGTTCTTAGACATGTTTCCAGTATTTTTTACGTACATGACATTCACCAGAAAAGAAACACACATTGGATCTAGAGTCCAGACTCCTGAAAACATTGACAAGAAAAAGGACTCTTGAGTCAATGAGATTTAAGCTTAAATCAAAAGGAAATCCGCTTAAATTAAGAGGCTTGGTTCTTGATTTAAGCTAGATTCTGATTGAATCAAGAGTGTTTTTTCTTGTCGATGTTTTTAAGAGTCTGGGCTCTAGATCCAATGCGTTTTTTTTCCAGTGTTGCGTCACGTACCTATCCAGTGTCGTATCCTTGTGTTTACACGAAAACAGCCAATAACTTGCCGATGGCGAAGCGTTAGAATAAACGCGTCAAGGAGCCTCCGGCTCGAGACTACGAACCGGACTTTGGGAGCCCCTGAAATATGCGCAAGGAGCCGATAATAAAATATGAAATTGGATCGACGGAGCACAATGAGGAGCGACTGTGAATATCGAGCGAGCGAGGCCCGGAGCCACGGGGAAAAAAGTGATACGGAGACTTGAACGAATGGATAGGAACGTAGCACCTTTTATGGTCTATTAGTCACATTCACACAAATTAATAAACATCACACCTGCATACGCCATAAACGCCACCAGCCTTAGCACCGGCTTCTCCGTTACCCGCCAAGTCTCACGCACCGTGGAAACGCTCGCAGAGACTCCTAGCATATTTGAGAATATTCCACGAATATCACTTACTACGAGTTTAAGCTGAGCGCGCGCCAATGGACCACTTGGCAGGGCGCAAGATTTGAGGCACCGTTGGACACATTTTATGCACAAATTTCTCGTAGTAGACTTTAAGTACACTAAAAATACCCAAAATCAACATCCAAGAGAGATATTGTGCGTTTATCGTTTAAATAATTGTCGGATCATACAAACTTACCGCTTGCGGAGAAAATCAAAATAACTTTAAATCAAATCGGTCATCATTTGGCTAGCAATAGTCTGGACCGTTGTTTGCAATTAGGGACCGCTATTTCTGGTTCATCCAGGAACGCACTGATATCTGCATAGACACTAAGTGGCACATAATGTTGTTTCTGACATGATTCTAAAATAGTGGTTTTTCATTAGTTCAATCAATCTTTCCCCTCCTTCGTTATACATTGCGGCTGTAAGTTTGTGGAAAAAAGGACTCCAGCCCCATTCTTTTGTTTTGTGTGTTTTTGTCCCCCCCTCCCCCCTTTGACAAACCTCTAAAATGAGTCGAATGTACAATTTAATTCAGAAGACATTGATTTCCTTCGCAAGTGAGAATTTTGAGTCGATTGAATGGAATGATTGGATTCGGAATGGATAATTTCTCACTTAAAATCTGGTATTGAGAATTTTCAAAGTGTCCACCAAGTTTTTAGGTATGATTTTGGTACAATGGAAAAAAACAGATTGGATCTAGAGTCTAGACTCTTTAAAACATCAACAAGAAAAAGTACTCTTGATTCAATCAGAATCTAGCTTAAATCAAGAACCAAGCCTCTTAATTTAAGCGGATTTCGTTTTGATTCAAGCAAAAATCCGATTGAATCAAGAGTATTTTTTCTTGTCAATGTTTTCATGAGTCTGGTCTCTAGATCCAATGTGTTTTTTTTCCAGTGCACTATGTTTTTAGGTGTGATTTTGGTGAGAAAATTTGCATGGCTTCCGACTGGTCTACTGGCCCGTTAAATTCGCGAATTCCAGATGATATCATTGACACCCTCGATTCGGAGGAGTTGATCTCACTGTGAGCCAGCGCTGATCTTTGTTTGACAGTCAGTAGTCGGCTCGCTCTCACCCACTTGTTGAAATCTCATTCAAATATTTCGCCCGCTGCGTCGCGTCTCCCGTCTCGCCACGGTCAATGGCCCTCATTACAACGGCCACTGGACCGAACTACTGGAGTACTCTTCCTCTTCGAGGCCACTTAGCACAGTTTACATACGAATACGTGTCACCCACTTCAAGGAAATTGGGGACCTACCTATTCCACCTGCTTCGACTAAGATTGCCTGTTAAGAGAGAGTACTGCCACTTACGTGCTGCTCTCTGATTGGCTCATCAGTCTCGGAGTTAATTTCAGAGACAAAGTGATAACAATGAAGACGAAGGTAAAATTGAACGATCCTATATATTGGTTGAAACGGGTGGTTATTACAGACTAAAAGGGAAAACGATGGACTATTATGCTGTATTATTTACCTCCTTTTATTCCATCCACCCACTTTCACCAACAGGATAGCTTTATTTTCTTTTTGTCCTCCTTGTCTATCGCTTTGTCTATCAATTTCAATGATCAGCCTGCCAACACCCGAAACTGTCAGAATCTTCAAAGACACAAGTTCATGTATTATACAAGTGCGGGTCCCTGAAATATTCGCCACGATGACAAAATGCAGGAATCACTTGGAGACTTTAACGCAGGGCAGAAAAGTATGCGCACCGAAAAAACACGAGTTGCTTGACACATACGGCCATTATTTATTGTCTTTCAATTTCAATTATCAGCCTGTAGGAATCTCGGCAAAGCTGATCAACAAGAGATCGGTGGAGAAATAAAATGTAAATTGAATGTCAATTGCGTTGTTTATCAATTTCAATAATCAGCCTTCTGTCAAGAGAGTGTATTACCACTTCTGCGCCGCTCTCTAATTGATTCATCAGTTTTTGGTTTCATTGTGCACTTAAGAACCAGTACAAACAGACCCGATCCAAAAAAAAGTTGTATTCTTGAGGGTATAATTAATGATACCTATGGAAAAAATAAATTATAAACGACAATAGATTTCAGAGACCTCGCACTAACAATCTAAGCGACGTAATCGAAACAAGCCTTCATGAAACGAGTTGTAATCTGTCCCCATGCCATCTTCCATTTTACTAGATCTATTAATCGAATAAAAAATCAGAGTAATTTCAAGTTTACGGTGCTCTTGCCAATCAAGAGGACACTGCATCCGAATAATTTGTAATTATTTAAGCTCCGATTATATCTGTTTCGTTTTTATGGGGAGGAAACGTTTTCTTAAAAGCCTCCACGTCCCCTATCGTCGAATAAATCAAGTCCGAACCGTTTTAAAATAAATTAGCAACTTTATTCGTCCGCGCGCTCACCGCGGAAAGAGAGTCCCTCCTCCAAAATCACGAGCAGATAATTCATCGTGTACATCGTGTTTAATTACTTATTTAATCGTCGCCGGCTCTCATCCACGGTTCTGTTTTAATGTTTCAATCCATCTTGATTAGTCCGGCTACATTCCGGTTGATAATTTTTTTCTTCCTTTTTAGTTTCTTTTATCTTCCCTCTTTTTTTACTCCGAAATAATGCTCTTTCGAGCCCGTGTCAGGAAAAGAGCGCCGTAAGAGTAATTAAATGTTGCCAAACTTTCTCTGAAAGCGTTATTTTCCCCCTAAATATTCATGAATATTTCTACCTGAAATTTACATTATACGCTAGAGTAAATAACGAGTTTAATTCTCGGAAAATTTCAAAGAATAAAATCTACAATTTTCTCAGAAAATCCATATTTATTTGAGGCAATTTGGCAGCGTCCATTTTCACCTACGTCGTTTTTTTCCCGAGCATGGCAGTATTCGAGAGTAACGAGATAAGGTAGTGGCTGTTAAATGCGGTTAGGGTCAACACACAAACGTGCGTTTCGATGTTATCGATCGTCTCAAACACATCGGTCGTATCCGCGACGGGGAATATATCGCCGTTCGATAGTTCGTCTATCGAACCGCGGGTTTGGCGAGACGGCGCGCGATTAAAGACGGTTGTGAGAATCGGTTTTATTGCGGGCGATAAAATACTTTGTACGCTTTGTGCCCGCGCTGCGCTTCTTTATTTCGGGGGAGCCTTGGGGGGGGGGGGGGGGGTTAATTGTGGAAAGTGCACTCAGAGGAGGTGCGAAAAGTGTTGTGTATGAAACGTTAATTTATGATTATGCGTCCAGCGCGCGGTCGAAAATTTGAATCCTACTCCTTTTTACGAGCTTCGCTCAACATCTCACTCCAGCTTCAGCGCGGCGGCGCTTTCGACTCGATTGTCTCGATCGATGTATCGAATTTCGATGTTTTAGCCGTTGTTAATGACCGATTTTACGTTGCGATTTTCGATAGATTTAGTGTGTGTATGTAAATCAAGTTTTCTCGGCTTGGAACCCTCGTAAATTTTACTCTGCGCTCAAATTCAAGGTTCGAAAATACATGTAGAGTCTAACGAGATGTCAAGAAGAAAAAACCGTGATCCCGATGGGAGTGTGAAGAAAATAAAATTGAGGAAAACTGGTTTTTTTAATGGCAACCACGTCAGGTTTTTATTTTTAGTAGTTTTCGAGTACCCTGGAAAAAAAACTGTTTCACGTGAAGTAATTTTTATTTTTCTGAAAGAGAACACATCAACACCATCCCTTGTATTTTCTTCACAATTTTCTTCGCTCAGAGGAGAGAAATGACTGAAGTTTTCAAGAATTCTCGTCGAATAGTTTATCATCGAAAAAATGAAGTATGACATGAAGTTTGCAACGTCGCGAACCGTGATCCGCAGTCTGGTAGTTTCACCATCGAAATGCGATTAACATCACTAAAAGCCGCATGCCAGGCGATCATGCGCCCTCTACCGGAGGTAACACGGGTCTTGAGGGAAAGTTACAAGGATTGCTCATTGGTAACGTTAGGAATGATCGGTGAAGGTTTCAAAAGCGTCGATCCGACTGCCTGGATAGAACTCGGCCGTAAATCTGATGGAGTGAACGGCTTCTGTGGGCTACGGAGGACTGTCAGCGGTGACTAGCGGCCGCACCATTCACCGATGCTATCAGCGACGCCGTGGTTTGCATGTCTGCCAATGTCTTATCTCGACCACCACGGCCCATCTGTCGATCCGACGAGGCCTTAGGGCGGGGGGCCAAGCGAAAAACCACGTATATCCATGGGGGCTCCATTAAAGATAGGTGGTTTTTTCGCTTATCCTGGCAGGGTAGGGGTTAGGCATACATTCGCCTAAGAAAGCGCTGCGGCCGGATTCGCTGCGCCCCCAATCTGATCGCGGAATTCAAATTCTTTAATGTCCAAGAATAACTCGTTGCAATAATCAGAAATGAATTCCTCCGGCTGTTTCTTTGAGATTTGCCTGGCTTCGATATTCTCGACGGATTTTCAAAAACGTTTGCAAAGAAAAATAAGGGTTTTAGGACTTGATTTTTTTTCTTGATCTCCTCAATTTGTCGTCAGTATTGATGTGTAAAATCAAACCAGCGGGCTGATTGTTGAAATGATTGACAAAGAAGACGTAAGGAGTATATGGAGCGATCTTATTGCCGTTGACGTTAGTGTGGTGCTCATTATCTGACCTCCATCGTCCATTGCAACCATGCCGCTTCACCATTAGGATTCCTCCATATCTTTTTTGTCCTCTTCGTCTATAGCTCTGTCTACCAATTTCAAAAATCAGCCTGCAGTTTCAGTTATTTGCACAAAAATTTCGAAATACCCTGACTCTCCAAATGTTTTCCGACATAGTTTCTCAAAAAAATATTTTCATTAAAAGTTTTTGCCCGCCCTATCTTGAAATGGAAACATTTTTAATCGGGAATACCTTTCAAAAACTCAGGAAACACCCGAATGAAATTTTAGTATACTTCTTGTTACACCATCGAAGATTTCGCAATCAAGATGCGTATTTTTCGACTCGAGCCATGGATATTCCTATTCTTATCGGACCGCGCCGCCGTCGCCCGGCGAGGGTGCAGTCAGGAGGCGCGGGCCGTATCGGTTTTCGCGAGCCGCCCGGGAGGGGGGGGGGGGGGCGATGGCTCGCGCCCAGTCTCGCTCGGGTCGCGGCCGCCCAAATGACCCAATGGCCTCATTATGGCCGCAGCGCCCGTCGCCGTGACCCTCAGCGTCGGTCGTCGGTCGCCGGTGCATCTTCGTCCGACGCCGACGTCCGGACGTCGATGATGGGATGAAAGCTCCGTTTCCGCGCTTTCGGACGCTCGTCGATTATTAGCTTTATTTGTTTGATCGTTCCTTTGTGCGAGGTGTGTCATCAGCGGATGGCCCCGCCGTCGTTAGCTCCGGTGAAACAACTCCGGGCGCGGATGTGGAGTTTCTATTCCTGACTTTTACTTATCGTCAGGTGTTTCACGCTTTCGCACCGGGTGCTGTTTCGCCCGTATGCGAATTCGATTTCGCAGTCGAGATTAGTTGAATTGATCGATCGGCGTATTAAATGACCGAATACAAATGCCCAGCGGGCTGATTGTTGAAATGGATAGACAAAGCTGTAGACAAGAAAGACGAAAGGGATATGGAGGGCTCCTATTGGTGAAAGCGGGTGGTTGCTATGGATAAACAAGGTAGGTAATAGACTAACTAACGACAACCCACGTGAGAGTTAGACCATCATTTATCCCCTTGGTCTTTAGTAACCGCGAATTTCAACCAATAGGATGGCTTCCATCCTCTGTATGTCCTCTTATTCGATCGCTTAGTCTATCAATTTCCTGGTCCATGGTCCTTTTTAAATTAATATTTGCAAATTATGCATTTCAACATAAAAACGCATTACGCAGCAGCGTCATTGATTATTACTTTATCATAAGTATTATGGTCAACTAACCGACAAAGGGGGGGGGGGGGCAGGCTCAAATGTATCCTCTCTCAATAACCTATCCCCCCCCCCTAAAAAAGGGAGGAGGGGGTTGGCGAGTGTCATTCGCCCCGCGAATACCCGTTGTCAGCGAGGCCGAAGCCGGGACTTTTCCGTGAGTTCGCCGCATTCCTCTTGCGCAGAGGGCACTTGTCGCTTCGATTTTGGTAAGACGACTCGACTGGACGCGGCCCGATCGGCTTTTTGCCGCCACCCTAAGAAGAAACCACGTAACTCGCAATGGAAATCCTATGTAGATAGGCGGTTGTCGGTGCGGATGGTTCGCGGTATTCACTAATCACGTCTGCTGCCCTCCGTCGCGACACGGCGAGAATGTCGCGACGCGGAGACGCGGGATGCGGCCAGGTGGAAGAAGCCTCGCTCTGTTTTTGGAAGACGTGTCGCCAACTGGTTTTTCCGCTTCCTCCGCCTTTCGACACCACCGACTCCTGCGGCGTTGTCGCCTTGAACCTGAAACAACCATACGAGAATATGTATAAAAGATATGTACAAGAATATGACTTAGCACAATCTATCAATCATTAATTTCGCTAATTTTTGCATGCAAGCACTAAAAAAAAAAAAAAAATTCTTGAGATACCATATTGACCTAGAGCTTCGCTTCTTGTCAACAAAATTTGGATTTTTTTAGTTAAATCCGTGCTGATTAACTTGAAGTCAGTTTTTCTGAGTTTAAGAAACGTTGGTTTGCTATCATTTTTAACTCAAACCTAAAGAAAGAAAAACGACGCTTTTTTAACGTGAAAAACTGACTTTCAGTTGAATTCGCACGGATTCAACTTAAAAAAATCAATTTTATCCACAAGAAACGAAGCTTTAAGTCTTAAAAAGAATATCCCAAGAAAAACATTTTCAGTGAGCAGAAGAAAAATCAATGGAAATTTGAGCTAAAACTGTAAAATAGTATCTATCAAAAATAAAATTTGCACGTGGAAATTTTTCAACGTCCAAATGCAGTTACGTTTTTTCTCTCGCAACGATGATACGCGAGGAAAAGGGAGAAAAGTCGTCGCTCCTCTGACGCATGGTGTCTAGTTTTTTAAAAACCGGGAAACCGGGATTCATCAGGGAATGAAAATATACCGGGAAAATCAGGGAATCTGTTCCAGAAACCGGGAATCTCTTCTCGAACCACGCAGGGATCATTTCGTTTTCAAATTTGGCGGTCTAATCTGACCTGCGCCAAAGGAATGGCTGTAAGATCAATTAAAATCGATATGTATATCTAAAACTATGGAAAATTATATTATTTTCCCCAAGAAAATCCCCGGAAAGTGGGAGAAAACTCCAGTTTCTCATCAGGAAATGAGCTCCTGAAAATCAGGTAAAATCAGGGACAAATCAGGGAATGAGCTTTGCCAAGAAAACTATACACCATGCTCTGACGGAAGGGCGTATCTGCATTTCCACATGAGCCCTGTTCCCCGTATAACTCTACGCTCTCCAGGGCGCATGCTGAAATGTAAATACGCCCTTACAGTATAGGAGCGACGAAGTGTGGACGTACGAAGCCGGCTCCAGCGCAGCGGCTCCCGGTGGTTCTTTGACCTCGCGAGTGGCCGGCGTCTGCACTCGCGGTTGGTAGAACTGGAAACTGGAAACTGGGGGGCTCCGAGCCGGGCAAGATGGCGGCTCTGGAGCTGGCCTCGCGCATGCGCCCGGCCGGCGTCCGACCTCCACTCCGGCTGACGATCCTTATCACCTCCAGGCGACATGCACAACTACAACAAACTAGTTATTCCTCTCCTTCCTCCACCTTCCTCTCCTTATTTATAAACAGCGTATATTATTCATGCGCCGCGTTTAATTCTAGGTCCGCGCACCCGGACGCCCCTGTCCCTGCCCCTGCAGCCGAAGCGTCGCCCCTCTGACGTAACGGCGTATCTCGAATTCCACCTGAGCCCTGGTCCCCGTATAATTATATGCTTTCTGAGGCTCATGTCGAGATACAGATATTCTTACGTTCAGAGGGGTATCGGAATGACCATACTACCGTACGAAGGAAAAACGTCGTATGAGCTGTCGGACGTTGTCATATTTCCTTTAATGAAAACCGAATTTACCGGGAAAATTGCAAATATTTTTCCTCGAATTTTTCAGATGATTTAGTTTGCAATTTAATCTAAAATATCTGAAAATTTCATGGTATAATATGTACAAATTTTTTCTAAAATACTAGTTTCATCTGACAGTTTTATCTCTATCGATGAGGAGCTTGAAGGACAAGGCGCATTAGTGCAGTTTTTGCTCTTTGGAAAAATACTTGTTTGCAGTTTCAAAATTACATGGATTCTTATGGAGGAAAGACAGTTCAAACTGACTTTTTGATGCTTGTAAATTGAAATTTTGGAGCGGATTTTTCACAGAATACGCGTTAAGGATAGTTTTACTTGAAATCATTAATATCTCATTTTTTTCAAAAACTGCACCAATGCGCTATGTCCTCAAAACCCCTCAATGGTAGTCATGAAGTTGTATTTTTACCATTATAATGTAATTATATTGTATTTTACTCATTTACCTGTTGTAAATTAGTTGTAAAATACAAATTCATCGCATATGGCCACCACTAATCAAGAGCTCGTGTTGAGCATCTTCACCTCGATAATCATAACCTCTATTTTTTGTCAGCGTGAAACATCGCCGAGCATTTTTCGATTTTTTGAATCGATCGATCGATCCGCACTCTTCGGGGTGCTCATACGAATTACGAAGCCGTATCTCTGAGCTGAAGCTGATGAAATTAATAACTTATCCGCGTTGGGGGTTTTGCCAGGCATCGAAGCGGAGGAATGTTTTAAATCAAGTGTAAGCGCGTACGGAGGGCGAGGAGCTTACGCCGTAACATAATATTCCGCCGTGCATCGAAATTAATAGCCGAGGAGAATGCAGCCTTGGGGGGAGGGGGTTCGGGGTGGACTTGCTCTTGCTACCCGTTATTAGACCCAAGTGTGGATTGTGGAAGTATCAAAAATGCCCTGCTCGGGGCGCCCAGCGCCAACGCGTTGCGGTAACGTTATAATTACGCGCCTAGCTGCGTTCTGATTGGTCCGTCCACGAGAATAATTTCATTCAGGGGCCATCGTTGTCGGAAGGTGCCAATGGACCCGGGCACCCGGCAATGGAGAAATGCGGCGTTGGGTGTAGAAGGGGCATTTCTCGGTTGCAGTGTTTTGGAATCTCCATCCGCTAATTTATATTCTAGAGAGGAAACAATCGGGTGAATTTCTAAAATTTTTCGGTTTAAGCGTCGGAAAATCAATACAAAATTCAGGTGAAAAAAAACATACAGGTGCAATGACATAACGCATCATTCCGTCGTCACAAGCGGAAAAAATTCAAGGCGCTTTGGTTTTCTCAATGCCAACCCTTGGATACAACTATTCGAGCTTGACGGATGTCCGTGTTGCGTGCAAAAATTTGAAGGCGCTTTCGCTCTCTTAATGGCAATATCCGGATCTGACTATGAGAGCTGAAGGGGTTGTCCGTGTCAAGAGATTTGCTTCTTAAGATTAGTGTTTGTATACTCATGATGTGATCGGTTTGCACATGCTTCCATGCAACCAAGATGTTAATTTTAATAATTTTCTTGATGTGGTGCGGGAAGATGCTAGGATTTTGGATTTTCAATCCCACGTATATGAATCAAAAGGACCATCAACATTGACTGTAAACTACCACCGACGAAAGAAACAACATCCGATTTTCGCTTTGATCGACACCTACTTTCTGGAAAGAAAGCTCTAATCCCTGGAAAAGATAATCAGTGACAGCTGTTGGGCGAGAGAGAAAACAATCCCTCTTGACACAAAGCCCGAGTCGGAGAGAATAAGTGCATTCGCTCCACCTGTTAACGAAGGGAACAGTTCGGCGTCAATGGGAACTGCACTCCGGATAATAATCCCACCGAGCGAGGGGGGCGGGGGAAGAGCATTTCCGGAGGGGATTTAAGTGAATTAAGTTTCGGACAAGGCAAATGATACACGACAAAACAAATCAAAACAAATAAAGACAACGAACGAAGCCTCCGGCCCGAGAGGCTCTTTAATTTCCCCGGTTTTTTTCTCTCTTACCTCCCCCCCCCCCCCCCCCCCCCTCGAGTAATAACTCTCATTGTCAGCTCCGTTATGATGCTCATGCATGATCCTGGCTCTTCCTTGATTGTTGACGCATCGAAATCGGATCCTGTTTCCGAGTAACGCTCGAGCTTCGTGTGAGTTTGGTTTTTTCTTCCCATTTTTTTTTTTTCATTTATTCTTTTTCACCGTGAGAGAGTTTCAAGGATTGCTGTGCGTTCGTAAAAAAGCTCGAACAACGAATGAATTAAGACCAGCTAAGAAATTAAGGGCTTAATGATGCTCTGAAATTCAACAAGGCGTCCCGAGTAAGAAACGCAGAGCGCTTGCAATTTTTGTGCATGCAGCAGACATTTCTTGAGCTCTAATACTTGTATCTAGGTTTTACCATTAAGAAAGTGAAAGCGCCTTCAAATTTTTGCACGCAACACGGACATCCCTCAAGCTCGAAAAGTTGCATCCAAGCGTTAGCATTGAGAAAGTCCCAGCGCCTTGAACTTTTTCCGCTTGTGATAATGGAGTACATCGCAAAGCACTGCGCCTACATGTCGTCTTTGCACAAACGTAAGACGGTTCGAGCAGTTACCCATTTAACCACTGCCACAATTAATTTGAAATGCCCGTTTCATCTAACAAATTGGGACGGTACCACAATTTTAGGGGATACCCCTGACATTTTATCCCCCTTATTTTTATGTTGAAAGCATGAAAAATAATTAAAGTAATTTGTTTCAAAAATGGAACAATAGCGGAAGCTTCCAAGAATTGCATCGAAGATGCGTGTTTTTCAACTCTCGCCCTCTTTCTATTCTAAAGTCCCAGTGCAAGTTACAAGCGCTTGTTGAGAGTGAAACACCAATAGACAAAGAGGATTTCGATAGCTCGACGATGAGCGATCGAAATCCTGGTTTCCTATTGGTGTCTCACTTTCAACAAGCGCTTGTTCTTCGCGGGTGCATCTGCTGCTTTACAGTGGTTCGAGCCCGACTCATTTTTGACTTCTAAAAGTTCCCCCGCGACAAGTGACTAACATTGTCCGTTTGTTTGATTTCAGGTGAGTAGCGGCTCATGCCGACTAATCCAGTCGTCAAGATGGTATCGACCCGTGAGTATAACCCGTGGCATTGTACTCGTGAAGGAGGACGGAGCCGACAAGGTGTTTAATTGCTGTAATCCGTGATCCCACTCCAGCCGAAGAATGGTAGTAATTGAAACGTTAGCCGAGGAATTTTCACCGGGAAACCGGATTCGTGTCGCGCGTTCCGGGTTATGATCCCGATTATCCCGGTCCGGGGCCCCGGGCTCCGGTCCCGGCCACTCGTAACCGGCGACAAATCTAACCGATGTCTTTGTGCCCCTTAATCCGGAATCCAAACACCGGCTCCGGGTTTTTTACTCTTTTTCAGTCTCGTTTATTTTTGATATATTTTCCGTGGACCGCGTCTTGACAGTCTTATTACCCCTGGAGTCCGTGTACAGGGTGTTCTGAGAAGCGTTTCTGAGGTTCACAAATGAAGCGTTGACACGCCAACGTCAAATGGCAAACCTTACGTTTCCCAGAAGCGCCCCTTCAAGTAGATCAATGGGAGGAATCAGAAATCAGTGAGAGAGAGCATAGTCTGCTAGAAAGAGATGTGATGTAGGCAAAGTATCCCCAATCTTTTCTTTCTTTTTTTTTCTTTCTTTAGTATCTATCATAATTTATCAAAATTGCCTCGTTTAATGGCCAAACCTAGAGCCTGCAGTTTATGGGAATTAAAGTATTAGGGGTTATCCCCTAAATTTATGGCACTACCCCAATTTGTTGGATCATATGGACGTTTCCAATTAATTGTGGTATTAACGCAACTCGAGTTGGGATAGTAACGCAACATTTGGGTCAGTAACCTAATTTATTGGGATACTGTCACAATTGAAATTAGGGCACTACCACATTTAATTGGAAATGTCCAAGTTGGGACTGAACTCCTATAAAATTCTGTGTTCAATACAAGTCACCAATCATCTCAAAAACGGTTTATCCCTGACAAATTTGTCCCAGCTTCCGTACTTTTCGTAGCAAATTCTAAAACTTGATTGTCAAATTAAGGAATTGAATTTTACGCTCATTTTAAGATCCTCGTCGCGCCCAACCAGCCCTTTTATTTTGAAGGAAAATGTTCAGCTCAAAACAAGTGGAGAACGTCCTTATGTAAACTTTTAATTCAAGCTTCCATTCATTTTTGTTTATGAAAAATAACGCGTATGTTAACCGTTCATGTTACCATGAACTTAGTGTGAAAGCTCGCAGCTGGGGGTGACATGGGAGTAGCCAAAGAATCCAGGGAATTGCCCCCTCCTGTATAGCTGCTAGTCCTCTATGAGGGTGAGTGAGCCCCCGGTCCTTCACTGAACTTTTCTAACTACGCTTACTCAAAAAAATGAAAGCTTGTTATTTTTAGCTGAAAGCTGGATTTTTTCGGTGATAACGTTCGAACACCCTGTATTCCCCGAGGATCGCATCTCGACGGCGTTATGACCCCCGCCCCTCTCGCCCATACTATTGTGGCGGGGTTATCACTTCGGGAGTCCTTGTATAACCGAACTTGTTTAGTTCGGAAAGAACTATCACCCCCGCGACATGGGCCCTGAGTCCCATAAGAATTCACGCATAACCGAGCTCATAATCCCAACGGAGATGGCTCCTTCGGATTTGAATACGTCCAGCTCCGGAGCGCAGCCACCGTGTAAACACTCGACGCGTTTATTGCCCGCGGTGCATCTCACCTCCGAGTCCGGGGGAGGGGGGGGGGGGTCGGGGTTTTGTCTCGGGGGTTTCCTCGTTTTTTAGTGTTTTCGAGTGGGATCAAGGTGCGCGGGCCATTCAAATGCGGCGGGAAACAGTAAATTTCGGGCGACGGGGCGATAGGATCGCGAGCGTCCCTTTGTTATCAGATAGCCCTTCGGACCGGAGCCGGGAGAAAACATTCCTCCACCCGCTGTTTCGGACCGGCTCAGGTATCGCTCCTCTCTCTGCCTTTTCTCCGACGTCGCGTCCCTCCCCCCGACCTATCCCTCATTATTTCTTTTCGTCCACCCTGGATATTGGATTCGGATCAGTCATTTTTCATCCCGAGGAACGTTAATGATACGAGCACAGGTGCTCGATGAGCGGCCCTGCCAGCTCGTTCCAAAACACCTTCGTCGGACTTCATAGACCAGAATATAACCTCGAGTGTAGTGGAGAGGAACCAGGTGTATTGAATCTGTTCCTTGTAGAATCGTTTTTTTTTATTTCTCACTAAGAAAATATTTCGTTTGAAATTTTTAATTTTAATGAACTGTAGGAGCTTTACTGGTTTATGTATGAATAAAATCGTTAATTTTACTTTTGCAAAAATCGTAATTTCTCTTAAAATTTTTAGTAACCCTCTCAGGATCGCCACAAAGAGCCAAATTGATTCAGGAAAACACCAAATACACAGTTGAATCGGTTATTTTCAATATAGACTTAAGCGCTTTTCATGTAAAAATGAGAAAACTAAAAAAAAAACCCGTTTATATCGACTCGTTCTAAATCTTAAAGCTCTAAAATATTAAAGAGTTTAATTGATTAATTCCATCATTGAGTTTTCGTGAGAATGATCGATCCAGTTGGCTTCCTCATAGACTTCCCATTGATGAAATAAGTTCGGAGGAAGGAACCAACTGCATAGATGCGTATAGTTTTTTCAAGCCATTTAAATACACAGCCTTTGTTTGCGAAACAACTTTGTTCTCCTCTGTTAAACTTAATGTACGCGGTTCCGCTCCAAAGAGATGAGGAACCAGTAAGTTTAGAGGAAAAGAGTCTTAACTGACGTGTTTTGTAAAAATTAAGTTATTCGCACTCTCTACACGCTAACGAGAGGCTATGTACGTGTGGGAAAATGCAGTGATGTTACCTAACGTCAGATGTGTCGGTAAATACCAATAAAATGGCAAATTAAATTTCTGAAGCAATTGAACCACTGGACACTTTTTTCCACCATATCTCCATGAAGATAATCTGGAAATATATATTTTTCAGAAAATTGTAAGAATCGTAGAATTTATCCGATATTTTCGCTTCAAGGCGTATTTCTATCCCAGAGATACCTCGAACCCGTCGCCTGATCTTATCGTAAAAAGGGATACGTGGCATCCATGTTGACATCTAATCAAACGTTATATTATCAGAGAACCCTCGGCCGAGCCCTAACCTTCGTGATGCTCGTACATATTTTTATACGAGCCGTAAGGGTTGTTTCTTTTCTTCCCCCGCTCGAAGACATCCTCTCTCTCCGTGACCTTGGCCCGCCCGTAATTTTTAATTAATGAGACGTTATTGTCCAAGCATCCTGGAGGCCCTTTTTTACGCGGACGAGTTTCATTTCACGTCGGTCCACGCACCCCTCCGTGAAAAGTCGTGTCAGCGCAGACCGAGAACATGTTATGACGGTCTGTCATTGTGGTGTCTCGCTTTCGTATCCTGGTCGTTCTTACACAAATGAGACCCCCGCAGAGAAATATTACACCTCAAGTATGGGGTTTTATGGTCTGAGTTAGTGATATCAATATCAATCGGACCGAGTTTAGCAGAGAAAACGAAGGCTCATTAAGTTGGAGTTGGAGAAAAGGGTTTTGAGGTTCTTCCGTAAGACGCAGTATAGTGAAGACAGCTTTTCGAATCCTTATTTTCTCAGAATAAGTGGTAAATGGTTTCGTTCGTCGTTGAAGTGCCGTTTACAAGAGGAAGTATCAATGGCTAAAGTCGGAAACTGCGTATCTAAAGTAGAGACATTTTATTTCTCCGTTCATGTCTTAAAGTTTTAAAGGGAAGCTAATCAATAGTTTCTATTGAATTCTTTGTGAATCTTCTCCATTCATTTTAATACAGTCAGACGAAATTGAAAGGGAGTATTCTAATCATATCTTCAAAATAGAGCATATTAAGAGATTTTTATAACGTTACAATTAAGATAAGTATTTTTCACATTTAGCCACCGATATTCGACTTTTTAACTACAGTGTATATCTTACGCGTTAATACCTAAAATATGACTTTAACGAAAATATGGCTTGGTTTCTCTCTGCTGCAGTCACTCCGATTATAATCATTCCCATAGAAAGGGCCATTTGTTTTCAGAAACAAATTTTTCAAGATAATCATTTCTGTCATGGTGGGCCTGAAATTATATTCTCAATGCCCTGATGAAAAACTTTCGCTTTACTTTTCGTAGGAGCAAGTCGCGATAGGTTTAGCTCATTTTTATGCCAAAAGTGGGTGCGAAGTTCAGGTTAGGACGCTTTGAAACGGACGTATGAGGTTTTTTCTTCATCGCCGTTTTGACATAGATGATTCCGCCTTTTCTCCTCTCAAAGCTGAAAGTTCTGGGTGTTTTTGATCAATTTTTTTTTTTTAATTTGTCTTTCTTGCGTCTCTTTTGGAGATTTTTCCATTGATTCAACTAATTTTCATGAAATTTCGATGTGAGAATACGCGTCTTGTGATACTTTCTTTCGTTTTTTAACGGTCCAATAAGTGTCCACAAATTCAAGGAAAACACCACAGAGCAAACTAATGTTCTATCCTTTGGCAGCCAACCCGCGCGCGTTTAAATTCTGCACGTCAGCAAGCGGCCAAGTTCGAGCCCTTTTCGAATAAATATAAACTGGATGCGGGCCACAAAGGACTCTCGAAATCAATCAGTCAGCTTTTGTCGAGCCCCCCGAACGAATCCGGTCAAATCGCAACAGCACCCACCCTTGCCGATTCGCACGAATTTTTCATCCCTTCTCACAACACCCCTCGCCCGGAATTCTCGTTTACTTCAACGCAGGCGAACCGAAAATAGCAGCAGGGGAGAAAAAAACACTTCAGGTAGATGTTGCAGTCTTTGTCCGGGGATCGAACCCGAGTCCGTCATGGAGAAAATGAATTTGTGGGCCTTTTTGAAAATATTGTTTCGCCGCCCGCCCACCGAACATCCAAAGCGGGGCCCTTCCCGACCGTGTTTTTGCTTTTTTTTGTGAAGCTCTCTCAGCCCCCAGCCTCTCTTACAAACGATCTGTCCTCCCTGCTGGTCCATTCCCGCCCCGAAATAGCCTTTTTTTCTCCCTTAACCGCGCAGATTAAACATAGGTTATGTTATTCAGGGCATAACCGATGTCAGTGGAGTGTTTTTGAGTATTCCACCCACACTGAAAAAAAAATCCTGTCAGGGAAGTATAAGTATAGGTCAGTCTGATGTATTCTCACTTGTAAATTAATTGCTAACCGCAGAGAGATATGCCCTCGTTTTAAATATTTCCTCTTGTCGGTTATCTCGTTTTTTGTCTTTTATCCTACATAACTATTTGAAGTGAAGACTAGATGTTTTTGTAAAGGAATTAAATAAAATCGTACCTAATATAACTTTTTTGCCGTAATTCAGGATCTGCCAAGCTACGAAAAATTTGCAGAGTATACCAACAGTTTACATTAAGGTTCTTTTCGACTAAATGCAAGACGGCCTTTCATGAATGTTCGATAAGCAATTCAAAAATCCTACGAGTTAATGTGAAGCTGTGGAGTGATCTTTAATACAAATATTTTAACTCCGGTGTGGGCGGTGAAGTATCAAACGAAGCTGCAGGCGTTTTCAGCTGGTGATAACAGTTTGTTCTAGCAGACAAGGTGTTCGCAGCGAACACCTTAATAATCGATTTTTTACCATAGGTTTATATACCATTAATGGTATAACAATCGATACATTTCAATTCACGCCACATCACTGAAGCTCACATCAAAACCCGAGTTCAAGAATACCAGTTGCAATGTCTCCATTCACTCCGTTTCCTATAGAAATCTGAGATTTTCAAGTCAACTTTAAGTCAATGTAGTTCGTCATTTCAAACGTTAGCCTCGCTCCAAAGGAAACACTGCCTCCCGAATTACATTTTTCCTCTCTTCTTCACACCTCCCCAAAAAAAGCTGCTAAAATAAATCCCTGATTAGTCCGGCATAGTTGCTGATGCTCAAAATACCGATCTCAATCTATCAAAGCAAGAGTTGGCACTTTGAAATCCGTCGATCTACTCCAAGATTTCTCTCCTGTCAGTTTGAGACGCGAAGCGGAGCTTAGCTCTCGAGAGCTTTGAGCCGGTGAAAAGGTGTCAAAATCGCCCGTGACACCGAGACGGTTGGGTGCCCGGGTTTTGACACCTCCCATTGGCCGGGCCCTTTGTCGCGGCCCTCGGCGATCCGGCGACAAGATGGCCGCCTTGTCCATTTCCGGTCTGCTATTGTCCATTGTCCATTGAGCGCGGAACACGGGCGCACAGACGTTTGTTTTCATACAAATTAGCTCCATGAGCCCGGATTTCGAGGGCCTTGGAATTCCTCCCTACACCCCTCTTCTGTGAGGGGATGCTGGGGGAAGTATCTAGTTGACGTCGGCCGTCTAACTGACAGCTTTCAGGAGGTGACTGTTGATAAGGGTGGCTAGGGCGTGAATACCTACGCAACAGACCCCTAATTTGGGAGCAGGTCGATCTCATAAGGAATTTTGACCATTGGTGTGGCGGAAATAGACCACTAGGTATGAGAAGTTACATGCGTTTTCTTCAAAGTCTTGTTAATCAGCTCCTGAAAGATGTATTAACAAGTATGTATACAGATAGTGTACAAGTGTAACAGATGTATCCCAATTGCAAATACCTTTGTTTTGCTTCAGAGTCGATTTCTTGACTTTCCGATACTTGATTGTTTTTTTGTTTTTTTTTCTTTTAAATTTTGTTGCGAAAACATGTTGCGTATCTAGTGTTCCACTGACTGTCCATAGTAAAAGCGCCGTATCTCCATTCCAGATTTGGCACTTTTCTCAAATCAAAAGTTCCACCACAAGAAAACCCACAAACATACATTCTTAGCACTTTCAGAATAACTGTTATATCCTTTGGAAAAATAGTGAAAAAACGCAGCACAGAAGAGACTAGGTTTTCTTGTAATGGAGCATTTTTTCTGAAGAATAAATAAAAAAATTGGGAAAGATTTACGGCGTTCTCGCTGTAGACGGCAGTGCTTTAGTACATACCTCTCTTAAAGGCCCATTGTCGGGAAAGGACCCTGTTGTTGAGGAAATAACGAGGATTCGATACCAACCAGGGAAAGCTGCTTCGGCCTGGGAAACTCAGCCTGGAAGGGGAGATTCCCGCATTCCCTCGGGATCCCTCAGCGAGGGGGCGCACAGCCGACCGCCGCGCCGTATGTTCAATCGAAACCCGGTATCTCAGTTTTCTACTGAGCCCTGGATACAATAAGAACTTGTGGAATATAGAGCTCATTAGACAATGGGCATACTCGGTTTCAACATCGACCGATTCCGATGGAATCGCGACCGCTCCTGCTTTTCGCGGTCAAATAATCGAATCGAGTCGGGATGGTCATGTTCGGGATTGGGATGAGCCCTACGCTGCCACCCCCACGCCCTGCTCGTGTTGAACACCCCCTTATAAATTAATACTCTCATCATTATTGACCCGCGTAAACGCCCTTAACCCTCCCCTTCCCCGATCCGCCCCGGGGCAAGTGCATTTTGATGCACCCGCGTTTCAATTTTGGCTTTGATTTGTGAGGGATAAAGCCGGCTATCGATTTGTAAGTTCGGGTCTTCGGGCATCTGTTGTTTCCATCGTGTGTTCACGAGGCTCTCTATGACCACAAATAATGAATCTAACCGTCACGACCATTGACAGAGGTTGTTCAATTCCATTTTTATTTTTTTATTTTTTTAAATTTCCGTAGCGGAAGGATGAAATGCGCTTCGTCTTTCTTTTGAATGCAGAGAATCGTTTGTTTTAAGGTCAATATACACAAAAAAAATAGATTATATGTTCAGTTGTGCTCCTAGCTAATTTTGGTGGCAACCAACATGTGGCTAAATCAACCAGGTATAGGTATAGTTGAAGCAACAGAAATCTATTTCAATATATGTTATCTCTTATATTGGATAAAGGAACTGTAAAATGAAACATCTGAATTTTGTGTAGCGCCCGTTTTTACATTTGAAGCAAACCTGCAAGTATAAAAGAATTTCGGTCAAAAAAATTAGGCTCTAGAAGAGAATCGGGATTCCAAGATTAAGAAGAGGCAGTGAAATTATTTGTCAAGTATATTTGGAAAAAATAACCGGGAAAATAACAAGCTCTTCCATTCTTGGTATTTTCAATTTTTCGAAATGTAAGTATAATTGCCACGTCCAGGGCAGTTCAGCGGGGGGTGGGAGGGAGGGGGGGGGGGGCAATTGGATCACGTTATTCCGACCTACATCCACCGAAAAGCCGAGAGGCCAAGCCCTGGATAGGAGGGCATCGTAATGAGAAATAATAATTAGCCTCTGAGCACAATTTGGGCAAACTCGATTCGGTTGCCGGCGAGGAAACTTCTCACCTGCGGACGCGGGTTATCCGATCGCACCCGGGTTTTTTCACGGAGCCGCGAGACTCCGGGCTACCAGTTTCCATTTACCCGGAGACGAGGTAAGAAGGAGAGAAGTAGCACACACCAATCATCGGAACACGATCCGCGGACGCGTGTAAAAACACCCATAAAAAGAAACCGCTGCACCCGAGTCCTCGGTGTTTGGTGTTGGGTGTTTACCGACTCGCACCTCGACGCTTGCCAAGCGTTTCCAGTGCGTGCACCGACTTTGTGGTGGTTGTTGTCAATTTGGAATCAATTGACGGATTTTTCTTCAGCCCTGGATAGACGATCAAATTCCGAACCAATTCCGACTGATGGTCACCATCTACCATCAAATGTTGACGGGCCGCACTTATTTGTTCTAAGTGAGATCAGAATGGAGTGCCACCATTCATCATTTCCTGCTACAGGAAACATTTCTGCCAAGTTTTCATTTTAAAATGAAGCAAATTAATGAGTTTGAGACTGATGACTCCTGACACTTTGATCGGAATTGGTTCGGGAATTTGATCGTCTATCCAGAGCTTTCAGCGTCAGGCGTCGATGGACGATCAAATTCCGCACCAGTTTTTATTAAATTCGAATTTTTAGACTAAATTTTGCAATTTGGAACTGAAATTTCCGGCTCGGTTTAGAACCAACGTATGTGCTTTTAGTTTCCCTATTAGCATATGTGTTTTTACGGATGAACTTTTTTTAGTTACAAATTTTAGCCACGAATTGCAAAATGTAGTGCATTCGATGACTGTTGGTCACCGCATACAACATTTTTCTTCGATGATCCGACATCGCATACCAAGAAATATCTGATTCGAGTGAATTCTGGAAGTTCTTCAGTATTTTCCGCAAAATTGCCATCAGAACCTCAATTTTTCTAAAAATGAAGGTAATGATGGAATGTTAGTATTCCTCATTTTTCTCCGCCAGGAATATTCCTGCTAAGTTTTCTTGTGAAACTAAAGTGAAATGTCGATTTTAAGATTGAAACTTTTCACTCTTCAATTGCTTTTTCCCTACGAGACTGTTGGCCGTTTCCAATTGGAAATTTCAGGTAAAAACGACTTAGTTGCGTTTACGTAAAACATTGAAATATGTCTCTCAATGTTGCAACTTTAGAAAGGAGTTACGTGCTTTCGTCCGGCACCCGAATCGACCGCAAAAAGCGTGCCCTGGATGTAAGTCGGGTAGGGTGTTTCTTATTTTTTAAATTTTCGAAATCGAAGGAGGTCCTGGTCTTAAAAGTTGATGTGTGGATAGATTAGAAGCCCTGTGCAAGGAAAAAATTTTAAAACAATTTTTACCCGGTGCTCAAACGACTTAAGTGACACAGGTTGAAATTTGAGGTTTTTAGACAAAATAACACTGTTTCCTAGTGGAAAACGCCGAGTTACGGCCCTAAAGGGCGAAAATTTCGTCCGTTTGGTCGTATCTGCAACACAAAAGCCGCAAAACACCCGAGAAAGGCGCGCGCAAGGAAAGACACTTGGGGCAAAATGGACGCGCCGCAGCGCAACGCGCGCGCGCGTCCTCTGCACTGCCCAAGCGACATGCCGCATGCCGCACACACGCACTAAGCTTACGCTGGCCCGAAAGTTCCCGTACGTTGCAATGTATCATTATGAATTGACCTAGATACACACTAACATTAAAAAAAAGGTTGAAACGTATAAATACATCTAAAAAACACATTCTCTTAATATGATATTGGCTATAATGTAGGAAAATCAATTTCAACAAATTAAACAATTCAAAGTTAATCAACTAAATCAAATAATCGACAGTTTACTTAAAGGCTAAGAGTCTTCAAATGTTTATCCGACTATTTTTATTATATTTGGATGGTTTTTTGTGACTTTGGCTGTGACTTATAAGAGATCATGAAAATAATTGTCTTCAAATGTGACCCTAGACATCAGTTAAATTGTACGTTCTGGCGGATAGGCGGATTAGGAAACCCTAAATTGTGTTTCATGTTGTGAACAAAGACTCTTTTGGTGTCCGATGACAATCTCTCATCAATTATGCCAAGGGAACCAAACTTTTACTTACATTGGTAACGTACGTGGCCGGATAAATTACGGAACGCAACACTAGCTGCTGTAGGTACTCTCATTAAAGCTGCGAAACTTCTTGAGGTCTGCGATGACCTCCAGGTCATTTTTCGGGGTCATTTTTAATTTTTCCAATATGGCAGATGTCCGCCTCAATGTGTACCTACTCTGAAGAATGCCCGGTAATGCCAGTCCTCTTCACAACCAACACTAGAGCCTTTTTTCAATATCATGAATTTGCCATTTTCATTTCTGGACTCTTACCCAGCCCCATGGCTATTTACTTCCGAATATTTAGAGGTTAAAAAAAAGTACAATAAAAGCTCGTTAAGACGAAATACGGTTAAGACGCAAATCCGCTTAAGACGAAATTTTTTCGGTCCCTTGATACTTCCATAATTGTCGATGTAAAAAAAATTCATTTTTCGTCTTAACGAGCTTTTACTGTAGTTAAGTCATAAAAGTTGTTAATGATCATGCTGCACGCAAAATTAAAGAGATGCCCGCGCACAACAGGAGGATAGGTAACATCGGAAGGTGATGGAGATCTTGCATATGTCAGGAATTAGCGATTTGTGTACTGATTCATATGTACAATTTCGCGAGAAACACGATGGTTTCACCGGTCTCCTCCGAGCCAAACTCCAAAACTGAAAAAAAACTCTTAAAGTTGATGCTGTAATGGAGGGAATGTCCCATCCCATCCTGAGAGTCCGCCACTGTATCAAGTCAAACTCTCCACGCAAAGAGCAAATAATACATTGACAGGGCAGCCACTTTGTTTGGGGTTTCCAAAACTGAAAACATGGCAATCCTGCTGATTCATTTCAACGTTGTAAGTCAGCAACCACACAACTCGGTTTGTGACGTCGCAGACTTCCTGTCATACCTACTATACTTTTTAAACGGAAAACTACTCAACAGCAATTCTTTAAACTACCGTGATTTTTCATCTCTGTGCAAACAAAGTTCTGCATAAACTTCAAGGAATGGTATCAGTTTGTTCTCCTTTAAAAAATAACATAAAGACGAAGATTTACAGACACCGCAAACGAGATACGTGATTGCGAACTTACGCCGTCGATTTGCTCCTTATCCTTGCATAGAAAGTTTGGCTTAATACGAAGGACTCACGGGAAAGCGGGGATATCTCCTTAAATACGGCCTTAACTGAGGGAGTTTTTTTAAAGTTTTGGGGTTTGTTTCAGAGAAAATCATACTGAATCCATCTTGTTTCACGCGAAGTTTATTTACAAAGGAGTCAGTACTTGAATTGCCAACTCCTGATACGAACAAGAGCTTCTTTTCATGATCTCTTATAAGTCACAGCCAAAGTCACAAAAAACCATCCAAATATAATAAAAATAGTCGGATAAACATTTGAAGACTCTTAGCCTTTAAGTAAACTGTCGATTATTTGATTTAGTTGATTAACTTTGAATTGTTTAATTTGTTGAAATTGATTTTCCTACATTATAGCCAATATCATATTAAGAGAATGTGTTTTTTAGATGTATTTATACGTTTCAACCTTTTTTTTAATGTTAGTGTGTATCTAGGTCAATTCATAATGATACATTGCAACGTACGGGAACTTTCGGGCCAGCGTAAGCTTAGTGCGTGTGTGCGGCATGCGGCATGTCGCTTGGGCAGTGCAGAGGACGCGCGCGCGCGTTGCGCTGCGGCGCGTCCATTTTGCCCCAAGTGTCTTTCCTTGCGCGCGCCTTTCTCGGGTGTTTTGCGGCTTTTGTGTTGCAGATACGACCAAACGGACGAAATTTTCGCCCTTTAGGGCCGTAACTCGGCGTTTTCCACTAGGAAACAGTGTTATTTTGTCTAAAAACCTCAAATTTCAACCTGTGTCACTTAAGTCGTTTGAGCACCGGGTAAAAATTGTTTTAAAATTTTTTCCTTGCACAGGGCTTCTAATCTATCCACACATCAACTTTTAAGACCAGGACCTCCTTCGATTTCGAAAATTTAAAAAATAAGAAACACCCTAAAGTCGGGGGTTAACTTAACCGAGAAAAACCGACAAAAAACAAGCGTTATGCATGATCGTTGCAACCGTAGGAGCCGAACTTTGCTCCTTGAGGTTAGGGGTAAAGGGGGGGGGGGGAGCTTAATCCCCGGAATCGAAACGGGCGCGAAAAACGATTACGGGCGAGTTTAAAACGGAATCCGAAGAAAGTTGAGCGAGGCGGCGGGCGAATAAAACAAACCGATTAAGTTTCAGGAGTCGCAGCCTTCCTCTTTCTGTGCCAAGGAAAAACGCCGTACGAACACTCGAGAGTTGCCGAATTCCCTTCGGTAAAATTCTTATTTTTAAGGGATGTCACGCATGTTTCCTTTTGAAATCTTCAGGTAATGTAGATCTGAGAGCGGATAAAATTCTCTACAAAATTGAAAGGAAAATATGATTTCCCGGAAAATTCGCAGTTTATCATGGGAAATTTGGCAACGTCTGAAGACGCATACGTTCCTTAGCACGGCATGTAGCGAGTTACAAGCGCGGTTTAGTTTCCATCCGTTTGCTTTTGACTTTCGTGCCCTTTGCGGCCGTTCGCTCCGTCTTTTTTGGTGGCGAAGAGAGGAGGGTGGGTTGGGGGGTTCATGATTGTTATTTTTTACGCTCGAATCTTTGTAGACTTTCGAATTATTATTTCGTCGAAGCCAATTACGTGGAAGCTCACGCAGAAAAATCGATTAGAGAAACTCAAGACGAAGCAGAAGAAATACCTACTCGGAAACAGTTAATGAGAACTATATACCAAAACGGTGAGAATCTATTTTAAACGAATACTTTTCTAGCTTCAAATGTATTTCGTGAAAAGTTCTCAGGCTTATTGTTAGAAGATCACTGTTATACGAAAACTTTAAACCTCAGGTAAGTATTCAAATGAATCCTGAAAATTATTTTCGAAGAATGTGAAACAGCATAACCAATTCTATGAAAACCGGATTGTTTTCATCGTCTCAAAAAACTTTGTTGCATATAAAATAAGCCGAAGCACGAATTTTCTTTACGAACGAACAGAGTTTCTCCAATATCTGGATTACATTTTGCAATAAGGAATCACAATCTCTGGCTCTTCCATAAAAGCACTTATCCACATAGGGAAATCAATGGCATTTATGTTGTTTCTAAAATGAGCCAGAAATAGTGGTTCCTTATTGCAAAATGTAATTCATCTAATCTCTACATCCCTTGAATAGCACTCGAACATGAACCGAAGGAAGGGAAAACAACAAGCTCCTTGTTCCAGGCTACTCTTGCAGACTGAAATAAAAAGAGGAAAAAATCCATTATAATCAAGCAACTGTGAAACGGAATAAATTAATTTCAAAGCGACTTTAGCCCGCTCTGGACGCTGCCGCACCACGCCGAGTAAAGCAGAATATTTTCGCGGAAAGTAATTAGTGAAAGTTCATCTCGCGCCCTGATTTTTTTTACATTCCATCGTCATATTTCTCTAATTTTCCCGGAAGCTCAAATGAAGTCCAGGGTTCCTACTCAATAACCTCTGAACCCCTTTGAGGAAATGTGCAATTTTCTCCGAAGCTCGTGAAAGAAATACCTTTTTCAACCTTTTTTTCTACTTCTTAATTTGACCTAATGCACTCTAACAAATTTTAAGTTCATTCGTGCCCTAGCTTCCTCGCCTCCTTTTTATCTAGGTAATTTTAAAACGTTTTCCCAACGCATTCCACCTTTTCGGAGAATTTTCAGGTGTCTGAAATTTTGTAAATTTCGTGTTCAAGAGGGAACTACTGGGTGAACTGAGCATGCAAGTATCCTTGGCCACCAAAATGAACAATTATATATAAGGCTATAAAACCCAATGGCCTAATCTGCCAAAGCCAAAACCCACGTGTTAAAATGGGCGATTTTGCCAGATGACGTCACCAGGCAGCAGATTTTCTCATTTTTACATCTATTCCTTTACGATTTCCCATGTCTGAAAAAAATCATGAAATGTATAGCGAACACAACTCATCAAGCACTTAATAAAATATTCTCGTGCGAATTCTCTATTCTTAGGTATAAGTTCATTTGTGTCATGAGCTTCCTCGCAACTTTTCAACTTTAAACTTGAACCTATCGAAATTTTAAAATTGTCACGTAACTCCCCCATCCGCAATTTTTCTCAATTTTAAATTCCTCTTTAGATATCCTTCTTAGCATTATTTTAATGAACGAAGTACTATTAAAGAACCCGGAACCGTTGGAAACGAAGTATCGCGAATCGGCAACAAGCCCCTTAACGGGCTGTAAGCCGGGAGCCTGGAGGTGTGGGCAGCAGCGGATAAACACGGCTGCCAACATCGGACAACAATCGGATAAACAACGCCACCACCAGTGCAGGGCTGCCAACACGGGTTGCCGGATGCCGTGCATTTTTAACGCGCCTTCCACCTCGCGCGCATTACCCCCAACCCGCCCCCGCCTGCTGCCCTGCGGGGGAGGGGGGGGATGGCGCGTGCGGAAAGCCCTTTTTTTTCTCGCGGTCGAGCACGGGGTTTTCCGTCTCTTTGATGAAAACTCTGAGAAACCCCCGCAGGGACTGAATGTTTCGTCGCTCCTCTAGGGCGTATCTAGATTTCCACATGAACCCTGTTTTCCGAATAACTCCATTCATTCTGTGGCTCATGTTAAAATTGAGATATGCTCTTACGTCTGAGGAGCGACGGTTTGACAGGAGCGCGTTTCTGGAATCCTGCCGCGCTGAGATAGAACGTCGGATAAACATTCGATTATTGTCAAATTGACCCCGATGAATTACTTATTATCGAGAGAAATTATGAGCATTTTTTCTTGAGATTTTAAGATATCTCATATGTAATGACCAATTGAATACTCTTCTAAAAATTGGTAGAAAAATATTTACAACCCCCCTGTAAATTCGTTTTTTTACAGAGGGAGATTTTACACGAGCCGGAAGCTCATATGAGGTTTTCTCCTGATACGGCAGAATAAAGGTTCCGGGAAAACGGAATGGCTGCGGGATGCTCTGCAGCTGAAAAATGTAAAAACGCGCACCTGTGCTTAAAAACCGCTCACTTTGCTGTTAGACACTTTCCCACGAGCTATGGAGAGTCTCGTGCAGAAAGTCAGCAACTGTTTAAATGATTCACATGTTGGATAAATAAATACCAAAACGAGAATGCACCACACTCTGGCTTGACTAATTTGTTTCCTTTTTCTTGTGTTACAGGTATGTTGAATTAACAACTGATCACAATTTTACTCTTTGTCTCAGAGGCTCATGCTCAGTAAGTACTAACTTTTCCATTTTTAACACTGATCCTTTAAAAAGCTAAAGGCACCTCGCGAGTTTTCGATAGTATTTCGTCATTTCTACCCGACATAAGGCACGACAAATCAGACCCCGCCGTTTAACCTATTTCAGCTATGCCCGCCGACGAACACAAAATTTCAATAATCTGCCTGCAGATCCTCTTTGTCTATCGCTTTGTCTACCAATGTCAATAATCAACCCGCTGAGCCTCGATTTCGACTCGGCTTCGGCTACCGACACGCAGTCATAAAATCCCACCCCCTTCAAATTTAGATTAACGTGGTTGTTCGCTTACGTCTGTACAACGCGTGTATGGGAACTAATCCGTCTCCCTCCTAATGTAAAGACGTAACTATACTGCGTGATGAACCCTGTGGACCATATAACGCAATGCTTTCCCGGGTTCATCTCAAAGTGTAGCCACTGAAGTAGGACCTTTGCAACAGGGCCATTACTGCCCATCGCCTGACCCCTGGTTGTAGCCCTTTACAAGACAGATTTCGGGTCGTTACCCGTCCCCTCCCTCCCCGTCGCACAGTGGATCGAGTCGATTTGAGACGTTGGACTTGAAAATTTTGCAAATTTTTATGTTTATTTCGTCATATTTTAAACTTTAAGGGGTGCTTCTTGAAGAAAATTTTACGAAGAAACCACTTTTAGAACCTCAAAGTTTTGTACGAACAGAGTTATAAGCGTTTAAAGTTTCCGAATTTGGTCCGACCTGTCCTATTTACTTGATCCGATGTGCGTCGGATTGGCAGGAGGTGGGAGCGGAATTAAAGTAAGTCGGAGTTGGCGAGCATCGAGGATTGAGGGGGGAATGAGTCATTAGGACGGTGGGATTGTCGGAAAGGTCTTGTTTTCAGTTGCCCGTTCGTCTGCGTCCGTCGCGTCGCACGCGTCCGCTGATCGCATTCGAAAGTGCACGCCGGGGGTGGCGGTGGGGGGTGGGGGCGCACTCATAATATCGCGACATTACGCCCGGCGTCCCGCCCTGTTGCCTTTCTCCCAGTTTTTTTTTTATTTTCATGTCGTTATGTACAATATTCGTGCCCTATTTTTTCAAGCTGTCTTCAAGTCCGGAATATCCGGAAAGTCAGGAAATATTACTGATTTTTTAAGGGCAGTCCGGAAGTACTGAAAAAGTGCGGAAATTCCGCGAGAAGGTCCGGTATTTACTTAATTTTTTGTCAGTTTTGTCGCGCACTAAGCAAGAAAGTCAAATTTTTGAAATTTTTCGAAATTCGTCAAATGGAGGTACTGAAAAACTACTGGATTTTTCTGTTGAGGAGGTACTAAATTTTTTCGAAGAAAGAAGTCGGTAAATTTTTCTCAGCCGTGGGCACATTACACGGTCAGATGAAAAAACGATGCCCTTCACGCCATCGAACTCGGGTCCTCATTTCGAGCATCGCATGCCGCACGCAATCGCGTTGAACGTGAAGTCAGGCAGTGCGCCTTCAATTTTTTGTGTATGCAGCAAGGACATCCGCTGGACACGAATAGTTGCATCAAGGCGCTAACCTAACTCGAGCGCGTTTCCTGGTTCATTATTGCTGTGCCTCGCAAAATAGATGTATTGTACACATTTCAATTCAATATCCTTTTGTTGCCTGGACATTTTTCTGTGTCATATTCAGCAACCTTTCAGAAATAGACACAACATATTAACTGATTTATACTACCTGCTTTTCCTCCATGACCCAACATCCTATTATTAAAGAAGGATCTGATTTGAGTAAATTTCTATAGTTCCAAAGTAGTTTCCTAAAAAATTGTCAACATCGAGCTTGATTATTGAAATTAATAGACAAAGCTTTAGACAAAGAAGAAAAAGAGAAAATAGTGCAATCTTATCGGTGGAAGCTGGTGGTTGCGATTGACAAAGGAGGAATAGTTAATCCATCATTCCCGCCTTAGTCTGCAATAATCATCCGTTTCAACCAACAGGATCGCTCTACTTTCCCTTTATCTTTGTCTATCAGTCTCATAATCAGCCCGCAGCCCGCCGAACGGCACTTTTTTCTAAAAATCCGGCAATGAAGCATCCACATGCTCGGCTAGCCGGTAACGAGCTTGTGCTAACTCGAAGAAAAATGAGGAGACCGTAATACCGCACCGTTGGCGGTGGAGGGGGGGGGATGTCCAAGGGCGGAAACGGGCCCGAGCCGGGAGGGGGAGGAGGGGGGTGGCTGGAAACTTTACAATTGAAAATATGAAACATTAAAATGTAATCAAGTCGGGTGGGACGGCTCGAGCCGCGAGTTAAGGTGACTTGACGCCCGTAAGTCGTATCCGGAGATCTCGCAGTCGCCAAGTCGGCCATTAGCTCCCCGGTAGCCGGTTCCCTCCGAGGGGGACGGGGGGGGGGGGCGATATTTTATCCTTGTTTTTATTGACGCTAAGCCCCTGTCGCCCCGGGCACGAACTGGGCGAATGGGGAACGGCGAACGGGACTAGACACAAGTCGAACCGGAACGCGGACGTGGAACGCGCGAACCCAAGTCGCGAGCTCCCGGTGTTTGATCGCTTGTCATCTCGGACTGTCGACGCCCCGGTGCAATATCGTGCCGAGAAAAATGGTTGTATGAATTCAAAGATCAAAAAAAAAATAAAAAAACAAGAAAACAAAATAAAAACAAATACAAAAATAGTGCACGCCGGGGTGGCGGTGGGGGGTGGGGGCGCACTCATAATATCGCGACATTACGCCCGGCGTCCCGCCCTGTTGCCTTTCTCCCGTTTTTTTTTTATTTTCATGTCATTTTGTACAATTTTGGTGCCCTCTTTTTTCAAGCTGTCTACAAGTCCGGAATATCCGGAAAGTCAGGAAATATTACTGATTTTTTAAGGGCAGTCCGGAAGTACTGAAAAAGTGCGGAAATTCCGCGAGAAGGTCCGGTATTTACTTAATTTTTTGTCAGTTTTGTCGCGCACTAAGCAAGAAAGTCAAATTTTTGAAATTTTTCGAAATTCGTCAAATGGAGGTACTGAAAAACTACTGGATTTTTCTGTTGAGGAGGTACTAAATTTTTTCGAAGAAAGAAGTCGGTAAATTTTTCTCAGCCGTGGACACATTACACGGTCAGATGAAAAAACGATGCCCTTCACGCCATCGAACTCGGGTCCTCATTTCGAGCATCGCATGCCGCACGCAATCGCGTTGAACGTGAAGTCAGGCAGTGCGCCTTCAATTTTTTGTGTATGCAGCAAGGACATCCGCTGGACACGAATAGTTGCATCAAGGCGCTAACCTAACTCGAGCGCGTTTCCTGGTTCATTATTGCTGTGCCTCGCAAAATAGATGTATTGTACACATTTCAATTCAATATCCTTTTGTTGCCTGGACATTTTTCTGTGTCATATTCAGCAACCTTTCAGAAATAGACACAACATATTAACTGATTTATACTACCTGCTTTTCCTCCATGACCCAACATCCTATTATTAAAGAAGGATCTGATTTGAGTAAATTTCTATAGTTCCAAAGTAGTTTCCTAAAAAATTGTCAACATCGAGCTTGATTATTGAAATTAATAGACAAAGCTTTAGACAAAGAAGAAAAAGAGAAAATAGTGCAATCTTATCGGTGGAAGCTGGTGGTTGCGATTGACAAAGGAGGAATAGTTAATCCATCATTCCCGCCTTAGTCTGCAATAATCATCCGTTTCAACCAACAGGATCGCTCTACTTTCCCTTTATCTTTGTCTATCAGTCTCATAATCAGCCCGCAGCCCGCCGAACGGCACTTTTTCTAAAAATCCGGCAATGAAGCATCCACATGCTCGGCTAGCCGGTAACGAGCTTGTGCTAACTCGAAGAAAAATGAGGAGACCGTAATACCGCACCGTTGGCGGTGGAGGGGGGGGGATGTCCAAGGGCGGAAACGGCCCGAGCCGGGGAGGGGGAGGAGGGGGGTGGCTGGAAACTTTACAATTGAAAATATGAAACATTAAAATGTAATCAAGTCGGGTGGGACGGCTCGAGCCGCGAGTTAAGGTGACTTGACGCCCGTAAGTCGTATCCGGAGATCTCGCAGTCGCCAAGTCGGCCATTAGCTCCCCGGTAGCCGGTTCCCTCCGAGGGGGACGGGGGGGGGGCGATATTTTATCCTTGTTTTTATTGACGCTAAGCCCCTGTCGCCCCGGGCACGAACTGGGCGAATGGGGAACGGCGAACGGGACTAGACACAAGTCGAACCGGAACGCGGACGTGGAACGCGCGAACCCAAGTCGCGAGCTCCCGGTGTTTGATCGCTTGTCATCTCGGACTGTCGACGCCCCGGTGCAATATCGTGCCGAGAAAAATGGTTATATGAACTTAAAGGACAAAAAAAAAATATATATATAAAATAAAAATAAAAATTAAAAAAAAAAAAAAAATAAATAAAAAAATAAAAAAAAATAAAAAATAAATAAAAAAAATAAAAAATAAAAAAAAATAAAAAAATAAAAAAAAAAATAAAAAATAAAAACAAAGACAAAAATATTATTCCGACGGATAGGGCAGCATAAAACGTAAAAAAGTCGTGGAACATTGGAAATTTCCATGAAATATTTCGTAAAATTTCGCGAGGCTGTGAACTCGTCTCAGTTTGAGAACGGGATCTTATAAATAACTCAAACCAGAGTGATTTTTTTGTCCGAAAAAAAAAAAAAAAAAGTCAAGTTAATTTTAAATTGAATTTTCAAAACCGTTTAAATGCTTCTGACGGCGCTGGAAGCCCTTTCTAATTGAAATTGGAATTCTTCTGAATGCGCAGGAAATTTATCTGGTTCAGATGGTTCTCAGTAGATTCTAATCCGCAACCAAGTTGTCAGTCTCTCAAATTTTGTTCACTCCTTTTCCCTTCTTTATCTTACTCTTCTACAGAGCCGACCAATAATAAAAAAGAAAGAAGAAACAAAAAAACAAAACAAAAAAAAAACTAGAAAATGTCCTCACTCTAGCCATAGTCAGGCGACCGATGACGGGGCAACGTCGCTGGTGCTTTCAAGTGCTAAACTCCGTCGCCAGATTCCAGCTCTCCCGTCAAAAGCGCGTAACTGCACCGCGAGTCGTCCATAAATTTCAAGAGTCCCTCGAAAACGGAGCTGCGCCCTTTCGCCGACCGGCGACGCGATAAGGGTCCGCGAAAGGATTCGAGAGTTTTTTATTGTTTATCGCCCTAATCCCCACTTTGTCGTTGGCGTGTAGGTTCCGTTGTAGAGCTGGAAGCGGAGCCGTCAGTCCTTTAATCTTTCGGATTTCCTCTGTCAACCGGCTTATCGGAAACCGTGCCAAAGCTAGAAATCAATTAACTCACCACCACGAGTGAACGGAGCCGGGAGTCTTTCGGGGGACGGAAGGGGGCTTTTTCGGAGAAATACTCTCATCTCGTAGTGCATTTTCTCGAGTCTGAAAGATACAGTGTGATTCGGGATTCAGCGCAACGATTTCGGCCATGCTCTATTCTATTGTATCGAAGATTCAGGGGTTTCTGGATTAATTCCAATTTCCATAAGTTCCGAGAAAAATTCCGATTTTTTTAAAAGTTCCGGGAAGAACTTCCAAAATATGCCCGGATCTATTTCCAAAACTCGTCAAATTTTATGAAAAAATCTTCAAATTTGATGAAATAATCGATCAAACTGGCACAGAATCTCAAAATTCAATCACAAAGTCTACTGTTTTGTCAGTTTTTTCCCCTCGACAAGGCGATCCAAAAGTCCTACTACAAGTGCACCACTCTTGTAGCACCTAAGATTCTTGCCCCCTTTTTATAGTTGTCGCTTTAAAATTTTAGGGGCTACCGCAAGTTGTTCCCTTTGATCTAGAAGCACACAAAATTTCAAGTCTATCTCAATTTTTTCAATAATCGAACACGAAAGTGGATCACCCTGTATGACATGAAATTAATTTCGAGCAAGTCGAGTTTCCGCATTCCTCGACCAATTTCGGCATCGAACGTATTGCGTTACTTCAATCCGGAGGCGCCGTCGGCGAAATTGCGTGCGCTGGAAACGAAGGCGCGGCAAAGGAGGCGCGAGGATTAATTCGTCTTCGTATCGAAAATGAGTAAGAAAATAAGATAATAAGTTGCCGGTGCGTTCTCGAAGCTCGCGGGCTGATTAGCGGCTCGGCGTCTTCGGTCGAAGTGGATTCTGGAGGCGCGCTGCAAGTGCCGTATGAACCATAAATTATGGAAGCGGCGCAGCCCAAGGAAACCAAAATTATACACGACTCCGAACCGCTCAAGAAAGTGAGTCTCGATTAATTTTTTTTGTTTTCTCTCCCGAAAAGAATATTCCTGCGTTGTCGGTCGGTCTCCGTTGGGCTCCTATTCCTTTGGCTCTGTGGCATTCGGAATAAATGCAGTGGCGTGGCGTGCTTTGCGATATATCGATTGTTCTGTCATTTAAACCTATGGGAAAGAATCGATTACTAAGGTGTTCGCTGCGAACACCCTGATATCGATCCTTTTCCATAGGTTTAAACAGCATAACAATCAATACATCGCAAAGCACGCCACGGTACTGAATAAATGATACAAAAAGGAATTGACTCCTCTGGTTCATTCGAAAAAGTACCCATATGCATGGAGATATCGGTAGAGAAGATGTCGTTTCGGAGACAAGCCAATCAGTAACCTTCGGTACAATAATGCCCAATCGTAGATTCAATGTAGGTATGAAATCACAGGAATGTAGCGCTGAAATATAATTGAAATGGTAAAAAATGTTCAAAAAACTATTAATAATTTAAACTTTAACTGTACTGGCACCTGTACTTTATCTATTGCAACTGCCTGTTTCAACCAATCGGATCGCTCCAATCTATCCCTCAGTATCCTCCCAAGAGACACTCGCGAGAATATTGGCCCAACGTACTGAAAAATCGTTGAAATCCTTCAGTTTTCATTCCAAAACGCTTCGAAAATTTGCCAAGAACCCTGTAGAGTAGAGTTTTGATAAGAGAGCGAGAGACACAATAGCCCGAATGCAGACAACAATAAAAACACTCTAAAATACAAAAAAAAATGGGTATACAAGGTTACAGAGTTTGCACCTACCTCGGTCAGTTGCATGCTCATTTTCTTGTTTTAATTTTTTCATTTTTTAGCTTCTGTTCCAGTTGAGAATGGGCATGTAATTGGCCCGAAACGTCCTGGTTGTTTATGTATCCTCTAGCCTTGTATACCCATTTGTTTTTTGTATTTTAGTGTGTTTTTATCGTAGAGTTTTGAAAATGCATTCTTTATTATTAATTAATTCGAACGGCAACAATGGCGGGCGGTCCCGCACGTGACGGCGTGAAAGGGGCCGTTGTTTGGTGACGCGGTCTCGGGATTAATCGGTGACGCCGGCGGCCGCAAGACGCAAGAGCAAGACCGTCGACCGTGGGTTTCGGGGATTCCGGTAAATTAAAACGTCCGACGCCTTCTTAGCCCCCGAGTTGGGCTCTTGCGGGTGTCAAAATATTTAAAGGTGCCCCGCGGTGAGCCGCACTCCGCGCATGCGGTTTTTTTTCCGGTTCAGCGAGATTGCCCTCGGAGTGGGGGAGGAACCCCAGACCCGGGCCCCGGCCGTAGAATCGGGCGTCTGGGCTTAAAGCACGCGCGGGCCCCTCGCGCCAGAATTCGAGCATTTTTTCGCCGGGAAGGGGCTTGTATCCCCCGTCAATCAGAATTAAGAATTCTAGACCAGCGGCCGTTTTTTTTTTATCTTAAGATAAGTGATTATCGGAGAGCATGGATCTGCATTTATATTTGATTATTTTCTGCTGAAAACGTGGGATTAGAACGGATTTGCTTCCAAATATACGTATTAAAATGCGAATTTTAAACTACCAAACTTAGACTTCAGCTTGAGATAATCGGAACTTTTCGGTGCCGAAAGGTCTTCAAAACATTCCGGAACTCAGTAGTTTTTCTATTTTTCGGCACTGAAGTCCCTTTTTCCTTAGAGCTGTGGCGATTCTTGAAAGCTGAAAGCACTGTTTTTCCGCTTTCAAATTGATGTAAAACAATTACCTCCGGGTGAGGCAGCTTACCTCACTTAAAATCTATATTTTCAATGGATTTAAATTTAGGAAAAAACAATGTTGCCAACTTACAAAATCGCCACTTCTCAGCGGGGAAAGGGACCTTACAGCGGAAAAATGAAAAAACTACTGCGTTTATGAATGTTTTGCAGACACCTCGGCACCGAAAAGTTCCTATTATTTCACGCTGAAGTCTAGTTTGATGATTTAACATCCGTACATAAATATATCCGCAATTTGAAGACAAATCCGCTCAAATCTGCCTCGTTTTCGTCTGAGAATCGTCAGATATGAATGCAGATTCACACCCTGTGTTGACATAAAAATGAATTTGATCGATCAATCGATCGATTGTGGCATGTTATGGAATATCAGAGAACGTTTTCACAGAGTGGTCTTCGCACAGAAATAAGAAAAATCGTCGAAGGTTTTTAGAATTGACGTTGATTAGTTTTCCATTTTAAAAAATGTGTATAACAGGAAGCCCGCAACGTCGTAAACCGCGATACGTGGTTTGAAAGTACCACCGTCGATACTCCGAAATCTAAGCAAACTGAGAAAGCTTTCGATCGAGTAGCGAGCTTTCTAAGAGACCCAGCTCAAGCTCCTCTCGTCGCGTAATCCGTAGGATAAGAGTCAATCCAGCCGATGAGTGAACATGTAACCTAGCAAGCTCGATCTTACACAATGCGGACTCTTTTCGAGGCAGACCCTTTCACGCGCGCCCTTGACGGATTTTCCCGGGACAGCGGTCGGTAGGTCGGGCAGTGTGACAGGCCTTACGCAATCCGTGTCGTGGGCGGCAGCGGCGGTCACTCGCTCGCGGTTTCGAAAAGGAAACCGGAGCTTTGAGGCGAAAGTGAAGGGCCGCGGCTCAACAGGCATCGAGCAGGTGGTTGTTGACTCTCGCAGGTGCATCGGGTCCAACGGAATGCCGTTCCGCTCCGTCGGGTGGCTGCGATTCGGCAACACCGCGTCCATTCAAATGCATGTAAAACAATCGATGATCGTAATCGATTATTCATGATGGTTGAGTGTAGTACGAAAGGTTTGGCAACGTGGCTGCGGGTTCACCGAGCGGAACCGAGCATTACGCGGCCGGGCACGAATGCCGGCTACCCGGGGGAACTCATATTCTGATTCGTAATTATGAGTTGTGATGCAACCAGGGAAGGCGTTATCATCCTCGCCGCCCGCCGCAATTTCCCGTGCTGGATCGAGGGAAAATTTAAAATTCTCCCGTAGAAAGTGTGTTAGCATTGGGTGGATTGTGCTCCATCTGCTTGCTTCGGTTTCTTTCGATTTTGTTTTTTTTGTAAATAGCTACTTTCAGCACAAAAAAATGCACTCTAGTAGCACCATCCCCCATACGAAAGAACGCAGCTGGTTCGAAATATTATAAAATTTTCACTTCCAATTCGTATTTTTACCAAGAACATGTCGGGAGTTTCCAGCTAAAAATTTCACCAGTTTTTCTTCAAATCATACGCTAAAATCAGCAGATTTTCCGACAGAAACCATTTGCACATTGAATTTTCTGTCCAGGTTGACAGTAAAAAGTTCTAGGGACTAAAAAAACTTGCCTGTTGAGAACTAGCTCAGAGCCTTTTCCCCGGTCATAAAAGTGCGTCTCGTGTATTATTTTCATAAAATGAGCAGAGTTTGAAACGAGGAAAAAGTTTTACTAAATTCACCTTTAAGCGCAGTTTTGTAAGATTTACAAATTTTAGCAGTAAGTGAGTGAATGGACTTTACTTACTCTTATTTACCGTGCCAATCTAGGGAATGGACTTTACTTACTCTAAATTACCGTGCCAACCTATTTTCAATTGTGCCTTATACCCATCAAAATCAATGCAACGGACGGGGGGTGATATCGATGATAACGGTCAGATACAACTATACGTGCTCCAAGGCTATCTGTGTTGCATATTCTGTTGGACGAAGGCGCTCTAGCTTTTCTTCAGATCAAATTTTTCGATAAAAATCAAGAATTCACAGGCTCCCTTTCGCTCTAGAAACCCCCGAATCTCTCTACCGCTGGGATTCGTCTGCGATTTTGCAATTAAAATCTTCGGGGCATAATTGCTTTGACAGGGATTTAAAAACGGAGCAAACCTCAGGTGCGGGGTCGAACAAGTTGGGCGCAAATTATGCAGGGCGGGAACAAAGCAAAGCCGCGGCGCACGAAATCGCGTCTCATTAATACCTTGAACCCCGCAACAAAACCGGGAGCAGGCGGGATTAACGTGACACCCGCTGCGGGGGTGGGGGGAGAGGGAAAATTTGCTCAAAGGAGCATCAACCGGGCGCGATTTCGCGGTGTTTCAGGCCCGGATTTTCAGCGCCACCCCCTCCCCCGTCCCACGCCACACCGTTCCCGTGTAATTATTATCTCGGTTTTTTTTTCGGACGGGGACGTTGCGATGTCTTCCGAACTGTAACTATACAGGGTGATTCTAAAGTCCTGAACCACTTCTATAACCGGCCTCGGAATGCTGTCACGTTAACATCGATAGATAAGGCAATTAACAAAAGGAAAATGGAGCGACCGTTTTGGTTAAAAGGGGTAGTTGTCACAGAATAAGGTGAAAAACGATGGATCAACAGAATTAACGGCAACCCACAAGAAACCCTACACTTAGTCCATCATTTTCCCCCTCAGTCCATAAAAACCACCCCTTTCAACTAATAGGATCACTCAATTTTCCGCTGTTATATTTGTCTTCAGCTTTGTCTATCAATTTCAATAATCAGTCCCCTGACACGATTGTCGACTTAATGTGGCATCACCGTTGAAGCAAGCGCGCTAGCCTCCCATTTTCAGGGCGGATAATAATTATGAATTCGCGGTGCACCAGCGAAGACGGGAGGGGGGAGGGGTTCTTGTTACCTTAGCGCGCGGATGTTTGCGCCTTCATTCGGCCGATCCGTGACCCGTCTCACACGCCGGCGTCCTTGCGGCCCCGATAGAACTGCGAATTAGCGGAATCATCGCATCATAATATTTCCTTGCCTCCTCGCGCGGCCAATGAAGTGAGCCGATTCTTTATGTTTATTCTTAATGTTTTCGCGGTTCGTTCGGCTTGTTTTACATCGTAGTCTCGCTTTTTAAACGAGAACTTGTCGTCAGTGGGTATCGTGGCTTTCAAGTTTTTCCGCAAAAATGAGTAAAATTTTGCAAAAACTAAGTCAAATACGTGCTTTTAAAACGACAGGTCGTAACAATTATTGAAATATTTAACCACTCTGGATGATTTGAATTCATAGGTTGGCTGCCTTTGTGGGCCCTAAAAGCTCCATGATCCGAAGCTGCAGGAGCCGAGACATCCCAAAACCCCCTCTTTAAAATGAGCTTTCGATTTGTTTAGATCATTTATGCATTCAGGGCCTGACAGTACAGGGGAGTACAAATTACCATGAGATTTGGTTCACAACAGGTGGCCAAAATTCGGGAACGACTATTTCCTTTCCGAAATATGGGGGGCGGGGGGCGTCGCTCCGACTGGTAGGACTTTTGGAAAAAACTTTACACAACAAAAACGTCTTATTTTTACCCATAGAACACGTTCCTGCAGTCCAGCGTTTAACCTTATATCCTCCTGTATAGGCACCCCACCTAAAAGAAGCTGCAACGGTACCAGTACCTCTCCTGGAAACCTAATATTTTTAAGTGCGTGAAAGTACTCTCATTGTTTAGTAAAAGGCCTCTCGGGACCCGACCGGCTTTTTGACGGGGACTCGGACACTCGGGACAGCGGGCACGAGCTGGGGCTGACCCGGGGGGGGGGGGGGGGCGGCTAATTAAGGACTGAGACGTCATGTTCGGATTCGGAACGGAGGCACCACCACCGATCGGAGGAATTATCTCGAGTGATCTCTTCTAAAAGCTTCTGTTTCTCCTCCGGACGGAGCCGGCTCCCGGAGTCCCGCTCCATCATCGTAGAGCGGTCCGATTCCATTCGGAGGCCGCTCCGAGGCTGCGTGTCTCGAGTGGACGCAGCTCCGCTCCATTAGTAAACATCCCGTTAGTGCATCGGGTTGGATAACCGCCTTGTCTAAATGCACTCTCGGTGCACGCCAGGCCCCTCCATCACAACATCGTTTACGCATCGCCGTCGAGAGGAAATTCGTTCGCTCCCTTCTGTGATCGTCCATCGTGCACTGGAAAAAAAACCACATTGGATCTCGAGTCCAGACTCTTAAAAACATCGACAAGAAAAAGTTCTCTTGATTCAATCAGAATCTAGCTTACATCAAGAATCAAGCCTCTTAATTCAAGCGGATTTCGTTTTGATTCAAGCAAAGATCCGATTGAATCAAGAGTATTTTATCTTGTCAATGTTTTCAAGGGTCTGGACTCTAGATCCAATGTGTCTTTTTCCAGTGTGTTTTTAGTCCACACTGGGAAAAAAGTCACTTGGATCCGGAGACCAGACTCAAAAGTGGCGAGAAAAAATACTCTTGATTCAACCGAGGGGTCTGCTAGTCCGGAATTTCTGGAGAGTTTCCGAATGCCCGGAAAACCCGTAAAAGTCCGGGCATTCTGCGAGCAGTGTTTAGTAGAAGTCAGCGTAATCGAAAGGAAAATAATCTAGATGGAAGTTTCGTTCAAGGATCAGGGAACTCAGGAATTTCGGAGTCAGGGAAAAGTATGAAAAGTCAGGAATCGGGAAATGAAGGAATCATGGATATCCTACGATGAGGACTTCATAATTATTTATTTGATAGTCACTCCTTCTGACCGAAAAGGTCGGTCAATCGAACCGAGAATGCTTGTTTTTTTAGCTGATTTTGTTTTCCTTTGTGCGTTGTGTTTAGTCCTGATTTTAGATGGCTTGCTGACATCATTATTGTATGATACCACGATGTTCAGGATCTGGAAAATATTCTAGTCCAGTCGTATAATACTTTGCACTTATACAGCAAATGGACCATGTATTGCAATAAAGAGCCATTAGGCTCATCCATAATCCACGTCCTCCTTAATAAATCAAAACTAATGGTACTTTCGTCGTTTCTAAAATGAGCCAGAAATAGTAGTTCCTTACCACAAATTGTGGTCAAAATGCAAGACACAGGAGTGTCTGATTCATTATCATTTTAGTACATCCTGTCACCTCTCTCTCTTATAAGTTATGCAACAACACTGCACAGCGAGCAGCAAACCGAGAGGTAAGGCGTCTTTTTTCAGGCTGGCCCACGCCGACGTGTTGTGCGGAGACGTTAGAAAGTACAGCTGGACACTTCAAATCTGAGCGGCGAACTTGTCGCATGCACCTGGCGTCTGGCGTGGGCAGGTCGACTCCCTGCACCGAAACACGCTCCGATTGAAATCCGAACGAGACCAAGACAAAAGAGCGAGAGGCACAAAAAACAATGAGAAATAGTTTAATTTTTTACAGCACTCGAGACGTTAAATCAGCTTTTGTGATGCCTTGGAGAAAGGCCGAAAAAAGCCGACAGATGCCACGCGGCGGGCGGGCAGGAGCCAACAGGTGGCGCAGGGGTTCTCAGCGCCCCGCATCGGGTTTCGGTTACTCGTTCCTACCTGGTGGAAATTAATTAGATCGGAGGATAAGGGTTTGTTTACGAGCTGCTTTCGCGATTTCGCTCAGCCTCCGACTTGATTGATTTCGGCCTTAATATGCTCCTGTTTATCGGGGCCGGGTCGGGTTTCGATCTTGCGACCCGAGGAGGTAGATTTCGGATCTACACCGCAGTTCTGGTTTTTTATTATATTTTATTTCGTTGGGTGTACGGCGCAGTGGCGCCGCACGCTTTGTTGGGCGATAAATCACCGAAATGCTGATTTTGTAGCTGTAACTTTACCTTAAAATATTGGGCTACTCTAAGGCTGTATTCGTGGTTATTTACAACCGCTATTTTTGATTAAGGGAGGAAAGTTTTAGGGCATGTCTATAGTCAGAAAAAACCTGAATGGAAAATGTCGGCATAGTTTGCAAGTATTTCGTACCCTGGCTGATTGTGTCTTAAGTCTCCAAAGAAATGACGGGGAGGTGCGGGTTCATTTGATCCGTGTACGCGATGAGCGTTGTTGGGAGGAACTACAAACTGGTGCGACACGTCAAAAACGCCTTCAATTTCGCGTGATACGCCACTGCCCACACAGGAGTTAAAATACTTGTATCGAAAAACACCGCACATCTTAACACTAACTCGTAGAATATTTCAATCGCTTATGAATCATTCTTGAAATGCCGTGACTACTTAGTCGGCCTACTGTAAATTTTTTTTTTTTTTAATTTTGTTTTCTATTTTTTAATTTTGAATTTACTTCATTTGCAGAGGCAAATCAAAGGAAATCGAGTTCCACATTCTCAAAAGTCAATTCTATCTCAAGTGATTCCATATTCACAACTTAAAACCGCGGCTGGGGCTTCGTGGGTGAAAGGCTGAAGTGGGGGGGGGGGGGATTGAAGGACGCCAACGCATTTGACGACTGCTAGGCAATTGTCTCCAATTCTGGCGGAAGGCAACAACCTGTTGAGTGCAATTCGTCGCCCTTCCGACAAAAGGACGTATCCACACCTCGATATCACCCGCGATGTCCGCATAATTCCAAGCTTACAGAGGCCCGCAGCCATAAGGAAATACGCCCTTTCGTCGGCAGAACGACGAATTGTCCCAGGACCCGGACGCTGCCAACTCCACCAAAAGCGCTACGTACCTCCTTAGGAGTGGGGGGTTTTCCGGGGGGCATTAACAGCGGCAACGTTGTGGGGGAGGGGGGGGGGCACGGGCCGATGACGCGACCTTTTCTTCGGCGGCAGCCTTTTAGCCAGTCGGACAAAGCGCCGCGCCCCCGAGGTCGGGACAATGCATTTCGCCGCGAAAGTTTTGACAGGCGGCCTCTAATTGGGGCACTCGCGGCCCCCTCTCCTCCCTGTCTAGCAACGGGCCCGATCGGTGATTCACCGGCCGAAAAAGCGTGGATTGTCGCCGGGATCGGGAAATGTGTGGAATGGCTCGTGGAAGAGAACTAACCTTCAAAAATCCTACAGATTTTGGTATTTCTTCAGGGTTTCCGGCAAAACCTAGACAGTCATGAATTTTGCGAGTGTGATTGAGAAGAAGTATTAAAAGGGGAAAAACACGTTAGTGGAAGTTCGTTTCAAAGCTCAGGAAAAGTCAGGTAATTCGAAAAGTTAAAGTCAGGGAAAATCAGAACGTGTATGAAAAAAGGCAGAGGATCAAATAATGAAGGTATTATAAAATCCTGAGGAAGAAAAGTCGGTGAAATTTTCAGTTAGAAACCAACAGTTGCTTGGTGAAAAAAAAAGATTTAGGAATAGAACTTTTGCAACTTCTTTTTTCTTTTTTCCTTTTTTTTCTTGGTAGTTGTGAGAAAAAGTGGCAAATTCCCGCAGAATCATGACTTTTGCAACATTGAGAGCTATAGATAGTCACGTTTTCGGGGATAAGAAACGACGAATTATACACGGAGCTCCTTGCTGTATAAAAATCGAAAAACTTAAATGCCTTCGCTCCATGGAATTTGATACCGAAAATTTTCTCAAAAATTCAGCCCTACTTTCATGTCAGAAATTGTTTTAAACCATTCCCTCCTGACAAAAGAGACAGAAGAACAGTCTCCGCAACACCTGATCGCGCCTCCCAGGTTTCGAATTTCCACTTCACATTTAATTTTCGTAGCCCACACCCGCGTCCGTCTTGGGCCTCGCTCGAAGACAGAGACCCGAGGACAGCTGACGGGATTTCTGATTTCTCGTTACAGTTTTTCATGGCGGGAGAACAATGGTAGGCGCGGGCACTCCCCTTTCCGTGCTCCACCTGTCGCCCGAACCCCATTCTCGACTCCTACGGAATCGCTGATTAACGCACCACGCACCGAGCGAGCCCCCGGACCCAGACATCCCCCCCCCCCCTCCCCGCGTTGGCCCCTCGGAATAAGTAAGTACGTGTCCCCACTTTTATATTCTCAGGCCGAGTGCGGGTTGTCGTGAGTCGGGGACAATCACGGTCGTTACGGCCGGAAGTCCGAGATTTGTAAGTTCGGTTCGGCCGATGGGAAAGACGCAGTTCTGGAAGGCGGATAATACTCGAGGGTTTTGAACGTCAGTAAACGGAAAGCAGAATGGAAGTTAGGGCACTACTGTTTTTTTAGTAACTCACTTGGATTGTGGATTTAACAGACGGGAACCAACTCGATAACAGAGTTTTCAAAATTGTACATCTTATTGTGTCTTGAAATTACGAAGTGTAACTTATCAATAATATTTTTGTTTGATTTCAGGTGAGAACAATTATTATGGCATTCGAAAACGAGACAAACAAGGGATCTTCCATTATCCAGCTAGTAACAGCCAATCTACCGGTCCAGTATCCCCTTATTCTATAGTTTCACCAGTCCAGTATGATGTGCTCTGGATTTGAAACGAAAAATTAAACACAAATATGAATTGCATACAGTGGGTAGTCGCATTAAAAGTAGTGCATTCAGAGTTGCGGAACTACCTTAATATTTACAAAACACACATTATATTTTCCTTTAAAACATTTTTTTTTTCATCAATTAAAATGAGAATAGTCCATACAGAGTGTGCAAACATTTCAAAATCATGAGTTGAAAAACGCTGACTCCGCGAGATTAAATATTAGAGTCTAACACAAAGCGGAGCGGCGACGCACTGTCGCCTACAAACCTAACAGGGATACTTCACGCATTGCGCAATGCGTGAAGTATCCCTGTTAGGTTTGTAGGCGCCAATGCGCGTTTCGCTTCTTTGCCCGCCCGCCGCGCCGCAGCGTGCCACGGCGTCTGAAGCAACTATTTCACACCAGAGGTATTGCACAGTATCATAAGAAATTGAAGGCACTCCAACATATTAAGAATGACAGGTATCCTTCAAAAGTACGGAGCTTTCCTCGCAAAATAAATCAAGATACACGGCACAAAAAGAGAGCGGTAGTCCAAAAACTAACTAAGTCCTAGTATCCGTATTTAGTAACGTTAAGCATAAACTTTATTGTCTGGCTGTTGCTTAATCGCCATCGGCTATGAAAGGCTATAAGAAATTGTACAGCCGGCTACAGAAGCTATTGGAAATCTTACAGCTGGCTTTAGGTCTATAGTATTTTGGAACACACATTCTACTGCTAATTTTTACCAGGGGACTCTGGATCCAAATCACTTTTTTTGCCCAGTGTTTTCAGCTTCTGCCTCTAATTCATATAACCGCCTCTAGATTCTTACTCAACACTATCGCTCTGTGTTTTGTCGCCGTGTCAATCATTGTTGCATTCTGCTCTTGCGCGTCTGATGCCTCCTTGCCGTTCGAACGAAAACTCCTCGAATTTACTCAAGATGGAGTAGTGGAAATGAGCCGATTTCACGGCGAAGACCGGCAGGTCGGATCCGATGTTTGCTGAGCATCGTTAATTGTGCATCGAATTATTCCGACGTCAGCGTCGCGGCGCGGTGGAGGAGTCGTCGCCCGGGCTGAGAACCCGGGGTTTTTTCTGCCACCAGACCCGCCAGCCAGGCGCTAATGACCAGCTTCCGACTCTAAGTGCATGTCGCCGATTTCAGCCTCGGTTTCCAGCCTCGTTTCTGGCTGAAATCCCACGATTTTTTCGCGGATTCGGCAACGATGCGAGGTTCCCATGGCCCCGGTTACTGACTTGTGATGTCATCCTCGTTCAAGCGAGGTTTTCCGCTGTGGTAGCGCTTCCGGAGTGATGAATTCTCCGGTTTTTCCTCGAGGAATGTAATGAGTGTAATGTATAGGCACATGAATTGGACTTCGTTGCAATTAGGAACTATTTCTGGCTCATCCATAAAAACAACTCAAAAGCAACGGAAATCCAACTGAATTGACCGCGCGTCAAAGCGTAAGGCGTATGGTATCTTCTAAAACTGAAGGCGCTTCACGCCGAGATCATGCTTTTAAGAGCCGTCACATTAATCGCTACATAGTGCCGATGCGTAAAATTGTGATCTACAGGAACAACACGTTAGCCACTGCCAGGAGCACAATTACCACACAAATTTCATTCGTTGTTTTCATTTTTTCCTTTGTGTTATTTCCCTCCTAGTGAGCGAGTGTAACCACACAGATACTTTCAGATTCGAGCCTGAAAATCTCCTTCCGATCAGAATGAAGCGTGAGTCCCAGCGCCTCCGTCCTGTTGTTAGCTCTCCGTGCCGTGCCAAAACCGCTCGTCTCCATCGGTTTTGAATCGGAGTCAGGCGATTGTTGCATTGCAAGGGAGAGCTGGCCGTGTTTACACGCCGCCGAATAAACACGCGTGCATTCCTCGCACGGCTGCCAAACAACCGCTCGTTTCTCGACTGTGCAACTCTACAACGCCGGACTCTCCATCGAAACGAATGTAAAACAATCGATATTTATCGAAGTGTGCTACCTCACCGAGGATCGACCATTTTACTTTATCTCAATGGGACGAAAACATCGTTCCCACATCACGAGAATGCAGGTTTCGCCGGGGCGATCCGGCAAGTGTCGCGCGTTGTGTACGCTAATTAATCCGGCCGAAACTGAAAGAGGTTTGAAAGGATTACGACCAGGGCTTCGATCGGCAGACATTAATGATCTGCGTATGCTGGGTGCAGCCTCCCCCCCCCCCCCCCCCTTCCCTCTTCACCTGCTCTCACGAACTGTACACGGTACATGGAAATAGTATCCCATTTTCCACCTTTGTTTGGTATCGTTGCCACATTTCAGGAGAAGACAACGTGGTGGGATCCATCGGTGAGTTTGGTCGGAAGGGAGAGGTCAACGAATGGATATGACGTCATCTCACGGTTACCCCGTTGAAACAAGGCTCACTGAGAAGCAGCCTGTGTACAGATTCGAATGTAACAGTCCATACGGATGGAGGTACCTTAGTTAGCACAAATATTTTTCTCAGTGCAGTATTACCTTCTCTGTCCATTGCAATCACTTGCTTCATTCTCCCATTGTTTTCTATGTCTATTGCTCTGTCTATCGATTTCAATAACCAGCCCTCAGCGGACTGATTATTGAAATTGATGGACAAAGCTGTAGAAAAAGAAGACATAGGGAGTATGGAGCGATCCTATTGGTTGAAATGGGTGGTTCCTATAGACAAATGGAGAAAATGATAGACTAACTGTCGGGTCTCTCTTGGGTTGCCAGTAGTTAGTCTATTACCTACCTCCTTTTTCCATTGCAACCACCCGTCTCCGCCAAGAGGATCTCTCTATATCTCTTCCGTCCTCTTTGTCTATAGCTTTGTCTATCAATTTCAATAATCGGCCCGCTGGTTCACCCCCAAGTGAAGCCTGAGAGTGACAGCATCGACAATATTCACTTCGGCGCGTAGGCCCAAGAAGAGGCAGCAACGAACCGCGGTACCAATATCGAAACGGGGAGCCAATCTTGACTCGGACGGGGGGCTCAGGGGAGGGGAGTATGTGAGGGGGGGTGTTGGCGGTGCGCCAGGACGGGGCCGCGGACGGATAAAAAAGTCGGAGCCGGAGTCACAACTAATGGATTTCAGGTGTTGATTGATAAGAGGAGCTACAAATTTCCCTCCCTCTGCTGTTCCCGCGAGGATCCCGGCCAAACCGCGTGGTTGCCGCCCGAGCCCGCCACCGCCACCGTCGCGCCGCGCGTCGTGGAGGGTCGCGAATCCGTCGCTCGGCTCACAAAACCGCGTAACTGGACTTGGAGATGAGCTCTGGAAGCGTTGAGTAATACAGACGATAGGGCTCATCGGAAAGAGTTGTTACTTCCGTATGTCAGTTGTACGGCGAGTTGTGTTCTTGGCTTGTTTCCCCGGAAAAATGGGCTGCTTTGAGAATGGATTTCACCAAGGCGGGCCCCTCGGCAGCTACGCCGGCCGATTATTGAAATTGATAGGCAAAGCTATAGACAAAGAGAACGAAAGTGATATGGAGGGATCCACTGGAAAAAAAAACACATTGGATTTAGAGTCCAGACTCTTAAAAACATCGACAAGAAAAAGTACTCTTGATTCAATCAGAATCTAGCTTAAATCAAGAACCAAGCCTCTTAATTTGAGCGGATTTCCTTTTGATTCAAGCAAAAATCCGTTTGAATCAAGAGTATCTCTTCTTGTCAATGTTTTCAAGAGTCTGGACTCAAGATCCAATGTGTTTTTTTTTTCCAGTGTCCTATCGGTGGAAGCGGGTGGTTGCAATGGACGAAGGAGGTAGGTAATAGATTAACTAATGGCAACCACGAAAGACCCTACAGTTAGTCCATCGTTCTTTCCCTTAGTCCATAGGAGCCACCCATTTCAACAAATAGGATCGCTCCATACTCCTTATGTCTTCTTCGTCTATCGCTCTGTCTGTCAAATTCAATAATCAGTCCGCGATAAGTGCATCTAGCAGTGTGATGAGCCATCAGACCTTGGCTCTACTCCGAACGCCTTTGTCCAATGCAAATTTTATGTCCAAAGTGCGAAACCAAGTATCTCTGTCTGCAGCGTTGTAAACTTCCTGCCGTACTTCATTTTTGGTTTGGAAAACTACTCAACATAATTTCTTCGAAACCTCCTTAGTTTTGCAGAATAAGCAGAATGTTGGGTGCAATTTTCAAGTGTTAAAGTTGGCTTGTTTCCGTTCTAAAAAATAAAATAGGATCGGAAATTTTGAAACAAAATAGTAGAGATGCGTGCTTCTGCACTTTGGCCATCATTTGTCAATATGGTTTGCCTATGTAGACGGGTAAAATGATGGATGAGGTAGAAATAATGGTTTCTCATTGGAAAATGTAATCAATTTTGTCTCTTTTATACCTCAAAAGTTTATAATTATCAGTGACTTTTGAGGTGATTCTCTCGTGTTTTTCTACGAGGCAATCGAGCTGGCGGCATGGGAAGCACATTTTGGTGACAGCCTCTATTGCAGTGCAGGAGCTCGGCTGAGAAGTTGCCAGTTGTGTGATAAAAATCCGAATATATTACATTCAGTTGTGTGGTGAAAATTGATGGTTTTCCGGTAGAATCCGGCGGCGGCGCCCGGCTGTTTTCCGGAAAACTCGGATTCGTTTGTCAAGGTGCCGGCGCTGTTCCCGAACCGAAACGACTCTGACGAAGCGATGCGACCCGAAAACGAGAGTGCACTTCTAAGATTGAAGTTCCCGCTCCTTCCCCGATTAAAGCCGTTTTTTCAGCCAAGGCTCTCCTGCTAACCGACAATGTCCTGGTCCTTTATTCGCGCTTTTCAGCCAGGCGTTTTTTACACGTTCTCCGAGGCGTCAAAGGCATTCGAATGGCGCTCGAAGCCCAAGAAGGTCGGGATTTCTCGAAACTGTAAATCGTGAAATTTCACGTGAATTGGAAAGGCGGCTGCAAGAACAGCCCACATGCGAAAAGAAAAATGCATCCGCATATTAACATTGTCGGTAACTCGTCGCGTTTTTGAAGAAGTAAATGAGTCTTTGCGATCACGTGGTCAGGAACCTTGTCGAAGAAGGCTTCATAAAGATTTATGAATTATTCGTATTTGTGTTAAATACAGTTTTTGCGGCTTTTACAATATAAATTTTCTTAAATTTACAAAAGTGATGAAAAATATGCTTCAGATCGCAAGCGTCTGCAGCAGCGTTCTGAAAGAGAAAATTATACCGATATTTCACAGAGGCATCATTCATTCATATGAATTCCTCATACATCACTTACGAGCAAAAAAAAAAAAAATTAAATGCAAAAAACAAATATTGGTTCCCGTATTTGGTTTTTTTTTATTTCCTCTGAGAACAGTGTTTCATATTTTCGTCATGACTTCAAAAATTTCGATAAACCACTATTATGTCAAGAGTTTGTAACCGTTCACTATTAGCTACGGGGCAAACTATCAAAACCACTATTTTTTATCGAAATTTTCAACTTTATTATTTTTCGTGCTCGACGAAGTTGAAAAAAAAAACACACCAAACCGATCGAGTCGGAAAGTTGAAAATTGTGTTTGAATTGAATGTTGACCGTAACGCAGTTTCGAACCGAACGTCCGAAATTGCATATTGCGCCCGTATGTATCGTTCGTAAAAGGGGTGTTACGCGCCGCGCAGAAAAAAAAAAAAAATAAAAATAAAAAATCCGGGTCAAACGACTCGGTCGTAATGAAGTGTAATAGAAGCCGGGCTTAAATAAATAAACGCAATAATTTTCGCCCGTCATGTCGACAAAGCCCCGACTGATATTGAAAGTCTCCAAACCGAGCGGGAATCACGACGTGACACAATCCTCCCCAACCCCCCAATAGAAAAGGGGGGGGGAGCATACGGTCCAAATCTGGGACCGTTCTCATCATTTCATCGCAATTACTTTTTTTTTTATATTCGCTTTTTGTTTCCGCAGTTTTCAGTCGGGATTTGCAAATTTACAAGCTCTCATCGCCGACCGATCCCCTTCCGCCGGCTCGCGAATCCATTTTCAGCTTTCCATGCAAATTGATTCCCCGTTTGTTTTTATCCCGATGTTTGCGCCCGCCTTTTCCCGCCCGGCCCGAAAGTTGTGTTGTTTCCGACGGGACTTTTTTTCCCTCTTGTCGCGTCTCTAATTGGCCCGAGTGCCGCGTTTCCCAACTTCGCAGCACAGCGGCTTCGTAAACATTGGTCGATAAATAGTTTTCCCGGCACGTCTCATAATTACGTAAGTTTTTCTGTGTGTAATGGCTCCTCACATTCCGCTTTTTGAAAAAATGGAAATTGTCATACACTCGATGTTGCTGATTTTTCCTTCTCTCCTAGCCTCAGAGGTGGATCTAGCAATATGGCAACACCAGATTACCTCATTTAAACCTATGTTAAATAGTCGATTCTTGTCGGAGCACCTGACCTTTCCAAGAATCGATATATTTCCATAGGTTTAAATGGAAAGGCCAGGTGCTCCGACAAGAATCGACTATTTAACATAGGTTTAAATGAAGAAAAAAAATGTCGCCAATTTGCTTGATCCGTCATTGTCTAGTCTTCTTGCTTAGAAGAAAGTCTACATCAATCAAAATGTATCCCTGAGGAATCTTTCCCGAATGAATTCCTTTGTAAAGCAACGGAACTATATTTTAAAATAAGGAGGTTCTGTTTCTAACTCTTTCATAAAGCTCCTATCTGCAGAAGGGATTAACAATAGCGCACATCGACGACAAAACTGCAAAAATGCGTATCTCGGTTTTAGTGTTTCAAAATCTCCTCTCTCATTTTATTTTCGAAAAGGAGACCGAACTAACATCATCATGGCTCGAAATTTTCTTAGAATATTCTTCTTAGAGAAGAAAAATCAGAAAATATTTTAAGAAATTACATTCAGCAGTTTGTCATGTAGGAAATGAAATTTGACGCGGAGTCTGCAACGTTGCAAACCGAGATACGAATTTCTGCGGTTTCATCGATATTTTGCTTTTAAAATGAGCCAGATATGATAGCTCCTTATTACGAAATCGCAAAATTTCCCAGTGCTGAATTCCACAGGAAAAGGGACCAAAGTGAGCCTCCTGTGAGCGACTTGAATGCGAGCAGTGAGCTTAAATCCGGATTTCGTTCCGGAGACAGTCGAGGCAATAAATGCACAAACATTTTCCCAGAACTGTCTCTCTGGAAGCAAAACGCCTCGAAGCTGTCGAATTTCGTTAAAATATCTCGAATTTCGAATGCAAGCGCCGAAAATGATGAGCCCGCTTGGTTGCTTATGGCAATCCCGCGAGTTTGCGATTCGAGGAAAATCGAGGGTTGAAGTGTTCTACTCACGCCAAGTGCATACTCGACGCACTGTAGACGAACCAATGACAATCCTCTCCATCTAAATTTCATCGAATAGGATGCGTAACTCAAAGCTCAGTTTTCTTCGAGATATAAGACGAGTTATTTCAGACTCAAAATCTCGCGTGTAGAATCAATCTCCTTCAATTGATGAAGTAGACAAATATTTCCTGTCACATTCAAAAAGTTATCCAATCACTTTTCAGACTAACGGTTCAGAATTTTCACTGGAAAAAAACACATTGGATCTAGAGTCCAGACTCTTGAAAACATTGACAAGAAAACGTACTCTTGATTCAATCGGATTTTTGCTTGAATCAAACCGAAATCCGCTCAAATTAAGAGGCTTGGTTATTGATTGAAGCTAGATTCTGATTGAATCAAGAGTACTTTTTCTTGTTGATGTTTTTAAGAGTCTGGACTCTACATCAAGGAGTTAGAGTGGGTTACCTTTTCAGGCGATTTTAGTCAAGTTGGATCAAAAAATCTATATTTTCATTTTCGATGGAAATTAGACCACCAGGTCCGGGAATCAAGCATTGCAACCAATATTTTCTCATCGTCTCACCGTGCGGCGGCGCCAGGGCCAATTATCCCCCCGGGAAAAGGCGGAAGACCCGAGATTTGAGCCGAACAAACGGGGGGGGGGGGGGGGGGGGGCACGAAACGCGTTTTTCTGCCCGACCGCGAGCGGAACAATTTCCGAAACCGCAAATATGCCTGCATGCGCCGCATACGCTACCGCGCATCGCAAAGCCCCGGCCCCGACGCGTAACAAATATTTGCAAAGCTAATTATTTCGTAAGGATGCGACGCGCGCACAAGCGCCCCTTCCGATTCGCTTGCCGCAACCCGCAACGCGCTCCGCTGACTCCCAGCAATCACGGCGCTCGTATTCGGGTGAAAGGGCAGAACGCATTGTGGAGGATTTTATTTTCGTTGTTTGTTTTCCCCTCGCGCACTTCCGTTCCGTCGGACGACTTAAATTCGATTCGATAAGACTGTTCGGAGAAAATTGACGGATTTGACCCGGACCAGTTAAACTGGTTTAAAATTTGCCTAACTTTTTTTCTGCTGTTCATTATTCGAACAGAAAGACAAGCAACACTGAAGCTTAAAATTCCATTTAACACTGGAAAAAAAAAAACACATTGGATCTAGAGTCCAGACTCTTGAAAACATTGACAAGAAAAAGGACTCTTGATTCAATCAGATTTAAGCTTAAATCAAAAGGAAATCCGCTCAAATTAAGAGGCTTGGTTCTTGATTTAAGCAAAAATCCGATCGAATCAAGAGTATTTTTTCTTGTCGATGTTTTTAAGAGTCTGGACTCTAGATCCAATGTTCTTTTTTTAAAGTGTACTGTTTCAGTCGATAGGACCGCTACATTTTCCCGTTTTCTTCTTTGTCCATAGCTTTGTCTATCAGTTCCAATAATCAGCCCGCTGTTTTCAAAACTTAATTCATAGACTAAGATCACTGCACTGGTGCGCTTTACCCTATAATTTAATGAAGGCCCGCTTGGCCCATTAATAAATAGATGAATTATACCGTAAGCCATTTAATACGGGCTCTTAATTTAGGCAATCTGAAGCCGAAACAATCAGAGCGGTCAAGGGGCGTGGACCACCTCCGCTCTTGACGTGAAACTCTCACTCTTTCGCATCTGAATTGGATGTATTTAAATCAAGAGGAACTATCTCCATTGTGACATGAGCCCTGACTTGCACGTGTTCTTATGGATCTCAGGGTCCAAGTCAGAATGGATGTATTTCCTTTTAAAATACGTCCGATTCACGACTCTCACGCTGCAGTTTTAATTTTCAAAGCAATTGCAAGCGATCATTGCAAAAAATGCGTGGAATAATGGGAACTCTTGATTGTGGGAATGGGATAATCTTTTTTCACACGTCGCGGTTATCAGAGCTTGCGACTCTTAAATCGAGGACCAGCGCTGCGCGACTGCTGCGAAACGGTTCTTTCGATAGTCTCGTGGGAAATTCCCGCTTTTCCTCTTGGTTATTTTTACAACCAAGATAATAACCATCCAACTAACACGTGGACTGTGGAAGGATATCTACATCATTGCGAACCAAAATGTTAGCATCAACAAGAATAAGAATAATCAGAATTTATAAAATGTTTTTTCCATTTTACAAGCCCAAATTTTAAGTTCAATAATCAGCAGCTCAATTCAAATAATTTACTACCATGTTAATCGAGAATACCCCGAGAAATTGACAGTTAATGTCTTCCTTTCGAGTTTTTAGCATTCTGATTTTGAACAGTTCACGCATCGATGAATTTTCGGCCCAAATCTAACGTAATGTTCGACAGGTTGGAATATTCAATGAACATATCGCCTTATCGTGCGAATTATCCGTTCAGACCGCATTAATATTCTTATTTACAAAAAAACAATCTTTCCAACATAAAGGAGGACCAAAAAGTGAGTCAACAACGGGCGAATATTTTTCGAGTCAATCGTATCAACCGAAGAAGCCGGCAACAACCTGACAGCTATTTCGGAGATTCATCCAACTTTCTGGATCATTAATCCCGCAAACAAAATTACAACGGCGCGGTCTCACCTTCGTTTTTTATCGAGTGTTGACACTGCTCGAGTCAACACGCGAAGAGGGTCAGACCGATCTCGGCGGCATCTAGCGGATTATCCGCGAAAAAACGCCGACCACTCCGGAGACTTGAACGCCCGGGTAGGAAAAAAAACCGCGTCGAAATTGCCCGGACGGGGTGGCCAGCGACGAGAAACTAATTATGTTGATTTTCTCTCGATTTCGCGAAACGGCCCGTCAACCGACCAACGGGACGACTAATAAAAGAGGTTAATTTATCCTTCCCCGTTCCTCAACACACCGGTTTAACCAATTAACCCCGCAAAATCTCGGATGATAACTTATTAGAGGAGGAAGCCGTCTTGGACAATTATTTGTTTTTCTCATGTCCGTTGCGATCGGAATAGCCGCAGGCTGATCCCGAGTGAAAAAATTCCCGCGGTAACTGTTTAGCTCCTGATTGAACGGGAGAAACGTCTCTTCAACAGCCTCAACCATAGCGAAAAGAGATGAACGGTGCCTTGGTAACTAACTGGAGATGAGATGTATCGGTCGATGAAGCGTTTATGTCTGGAGGGGATCTCCTTTCTTGATTTTTTGAGGGAGTTTCCCTCCTTGATTATGACAACAATTATGAACGGAAATGCATACAATTTTTTACTTTTATGTTCTTTCACTTAGTGGGCGCATTTCTGACCTGAAAACAACGGAAATCATAGCTTAAAAAGGGTTGGGGGGGGGGAGGCTCATAATTTTAAGGTCAAAGTGATCATGGAACAAAAACTTCATATTTTGATCCCAAAAATCTTCTTTTATCTTAGTTAATCTCAAGTTTACCTTTGAGACATTTCGTACACTAAACATTGTAAAACTTAAATTGTATAGCTTGTATCAATCACTAAGATCATATTTTATTTAATTTTTTGAAAAATTATCATCATTAAATTTATAGAATGTTACACTCGAATACAAGCTCTAATCCCGAACCGTAATCACTCGCAAGTGTGAAACCCAATCCGTCTTCCTCAGCGTGCCAATTTATTATAACCATTCATTTCTTCCCGTTTTGATGACAGTCGGGATCGTCTCCGCAAGTGCACGGTTGCCAAATCGTGCCGAAAAACCACCGTATTTCTCGTAGAAACCACGCCAATTTTCAGCAAAACCCGGTCACCGCGCCCGAGTGACTTCAACACGCAACACACAGGGCCCGGCGCTTTGCATAATATATCAATCGATAGACGCGGCGAGGATTCGCGAGCCAATTCGAGAGGCAAATTGACGCGGGGATCCTCCACTCGCGCTCGCAGTTCGCACTCGCGGAACATGATAAATGGAAGCGGCGAGCGGCGAGACGCTCAAAATCGGGCATCGGGCCCCCGACTCCGCACCATCCATCAATTAGCCCGGACACGGATCTCGGTGTCGCCCTTAACGACAAGGTGATCCGCGCTGAACAACGTATCTACCTGGGCTTTTCCATCGAAGATACACGGTTTTGAACAATTTGGGCAAGGTCCCCCCCCCCCTCGTGCGAGTGACAACTGGCGGGCCTGAATAGCCAACGATGGTCGAGCTTTCACTCCTCCACACAAGCGGACTTACGCCTTGTGCGAGCGTGTGTGCGTCATTTGTTGCACTGGGATTAATCTCGAGCACTTGATAAGCGCTAAGTAGCCGTCGAGGAGTTTATGGACGATTGAGAGAGGGGGGGGGGTGAGAGAGCTTCCGGGTCCATTAGCACAGAGTGATCCGAAAGTCCTGCATCACCCCTAGGACCCCTAGGGTTCTTGCCCTTTTCAGGGCGGTCCCCTTAAAGTTTTAGTAAGCAGACCCTAACGTCGCTATCTCTACAGTCTTGTACTGGTACTCATTTGAGCTCAAAAATGTTTGACTCAAATACGAATTTTTGGAACTTATTGGCTTTTTTCTCTTCGCAAAATTGTGTGAAACCAGCACCATTTCACCACCTTGTTACATACAGTTCGAGTCATTTCTCAGCGCTTTCCTCAAAATTTCAAGTCTCCATCTCAATTTGTTCGAAAGTTACAGGACTGCTCTTTCCTGGTGCTAGTGGTGTGAGACATTTGGATCACCCTGTAAGTTGCCAGCAGGCTGATTATTGAAGTTGATGGACAAAGCTATAGACAAAAGAGACAAGTGGGACATAGAGTGATGCTATCGGTTGAAAGGGGTGGTTGTCGTAGATTATGCTGGAATCGCCCCTATATTTTCCATGGTAGGTAGCATGGCCGAGAGTATGGAAAAGGCGGAAGGAAAGTGTTAGGAGGCATGGCATAGCCATAACTGGCGATGAAAACTGCCATAAAGGATGGACGCGTTTAATTGGGAGACAAACGAGGGTATCGCTGCACGGGCGTCGATCATTTCCGCGAGTAACTGAAAAAGGGGCTGGAAATCGGCGATCATTTCCGCTAGGAAATCATCGATCGTTTCCGCAAGTGCAAAAAATGAATATGCACAACGTGGCAACTCTAAGTTGTTGGAATGATCTAGAAGGAGGTTTGCCGCATCACATGTCGCATCGCGCTGCACTGATAAGAAATGAATGAAAGGTGCGACACCGCTGACCGCTCTCTCGGAACTGAAACTGATCAGTTGGTATCAAGTCAGTGCGTGACTGCGTGTGCGGGATGGATGTTCAAATTTCGGAAAAGTACGTTAGTACGCGAGGCGGAAATTGCATAGTAATTGAAAATTACAAATTGTGTCAAGCAAATGTACTTAAGAACGGAAATGTGCGGTATCGGTGTACGATGAAAAGTTGTAGGTACAGTGTTTTAGTTGATAAATCCCGCGAACATGTTTTGGAAGTTAAGAACGAACATTCTGCACCAAATCACCAATATTCTGATGATGAAATAACGAGACAGAAATTTAAGGAAACTTTAAAAAGAAAAGCGACCGAAAACATCAGAGAGAAACCGTCTGCCATAATCGGTAGGAATTTATTGGCAGAGGGGACTGACGCAGTGGAATTTCAGCACATAGAGTCATTACGGCAAAGTATGTACAGGAAACGAAGAAAATTAACGAAGAACCCTTTACCAGGTAGTAGAAACGAAGCTATCAAACAATTATTTGACAAACAGGAACAAATTTTGTTTCAAAAGGAACAGTTTTGTTTTGTTCACGACACCGAACCCATAGTAATTTTTACATGCACCGAAAACATGAACTTATTGAGTAGCTGCACCGATGCCTTTGCAGATGGAACCTTTTCATTCGCCCCTCAACACTTCACGCAATTATATACTATACATGTTTACGTTCAAAAATTTTACGTTCCTGTTGCTTTTTGCTTCCTTGAAAATAAAACGGAGGCCACTTACAATTTAATGTGGCGACGGTTGTTGGCCATATGCGAACAATTAACAGGTAAAACTTTCTGCTTTTCACACTTTTACGCTGACTTTGAGAAAGCTGCTCATAATGCCGTACTAGCAATGTTTCCGGAATGCCTTATATTGTGCTGCACCTTTCATTTAGCTCAGAATTGGTTTAAACATATTCAGCAAAACAAGTTCCTTCTTAGAGAATATAATACGCCAGATTCTGAAGTGGGCAAATATTTGAAATATTTTTTTGGCCTGCCATATTTACCGCCTACTGAAATAGAAGCAGGTTTCGTTGATTTACTATCGATTGCACCCCCCCAAGTGCCATCTGATTTTTCCGATTATGTCTTAGAAACGTACATAGACGAGGCGGCACTGTTTCCTCCTAGCATGTGGGCAGGCCCCCCCTCTGATGGGCCAAGAACGACCAATGGACCTGAATCCTTCCATAGCAATTACAATAAAAATTTTTACCATCGGCCTTCAATTCATAGTGTCACGCAAGTTTTACTAGAAACGCAAGCTCTCACAATGACAAAAATTAACTCAATCAAGAAGCAATCTACAAATGTTATCCGGAAAGAAACCGCCGATCGACTTGCAACATCCATCCAGGCATGGAATACATGCAAAGAAGCATTAGAAGGAGGCTCTGAAACGGCTCGCTTGAGGTACCTGAAGTTTATGGGATACCGATTTCACGGGAAGAAAGTTTAAAGTTTTCGACTTAAAATGTGACGTGATAATTATTTTATCTTAAAAAAAAACTGTGCGCACAGTTTCTTTGTTGTTTTTTTTTAAAGTGGATTTTGAAATGTTGAGATGTGCAAAAATCCTTACCGTGCGGACAGTTTCTTTATTTTTTTTTAAAAAGAAAGAGGTTTTTTGAAATTTTGCGATTTGCATATACGTGATTTAAGGGAGGGGGGGAAAAAGTTCCGAACTTTTACTTTTTACAAAATGAAGTGGAGTTTTGGAACTTTTTGTCAACCGACCTCTTGTATCTTCTTTTGCTACTTCAAATCACAGTCTTCTTCTTGAATCTTCTTGAATCAATGGGTGAGTACATTAATGTTTATTTAGGGGATAGTTTCAGGTTTGCCGACGTTGCCAACTCCTCCAAATGGTAACAAAAATTGTCATGAAATAATTTGCGGAAATGATCGCCGATTTCCAGCCCCTTTTTCAGTTCCTCGCGGAAATGACCGCCGCCCCGCTGCACAAGCACGGAGCCCGGTGTCGGCGGCTGAGCGGAAGTGCGGAACTCATTAATAAACCCGCACGTGTAATGAATGAATTTTCGCGGAATTTGATGAGCCGGCGTCACCGACGGACGTCCTGCCCTTGCGAGTCGCGAGTAATTATCGCCAGCACCCTCGCCACCCTCCCACCCCCTCCACTAATCAACGCTAAACGCCCGAATTTTCTCGCGCCAAACCCCCAGCCCCCAACCCCTAGCCCCGTACCCCGTCGTGACCCGGGGAATCCGGATGGTTTTTTAATGCCGCTCTTTGCCACGTCCTTCATCTTTTCCTAAATTTCGAACCGCCGTTTTTGGTTCCAGGATCTTCCACGTGGATCCTAAAATTCTATACGATGAGAGAACGGGAATTAACGAGGGAATTTAATTTGAGGGAGAACCGATCTTGAAACGCCCCTGAAGACATTTGAAATTTTGTCGGACTTAAGGACAGTCGCGACCATATCGGAAAATGAAGGTTCAAGAGAGAGAAACTTCGATTTTGAAGCAGTACTCAAGATTTATGAAGCATTTTTGGTACGTCCTCGGAAGACTGGATAATTTTTCAGATGCCCCTAAAAACCATTTTAACTCCTTAAAATCTTGATTTTTGGAAAGTCCTCTATTTTTGCTTTGGAAAACAATCACGGACCTTGTTATTTACTTGAAAAAAAAAGCTCAAAAAATTGGGTAAAATTTGGGTTCCAGCTCGTGAAATTGGGTAAAATTTCGGTTGCAGCTGGGAAAATTCGGCAAGGCGGCCGATCGGGAGGTTCCGCTGATCCGACGGAGTTTCCCGTGCTCGGGAACTCGGTTAATATTCAGCGCGGAAGCGGCTCGCACCTAGCTGCTCTCGTAGCTCAGCTTTGGGCCGGATTAATATTCGGGGATTATCACGGCAGCACCGTTTTCATGAGCTATCCGCGCATCCCATCTCGCCCACTTATCAGCCGGCGCGCCCTCGCCGACGACGACGCACCGAGCTCAGATTCTAATTCGCAAGCCGCATTAGGCGGAACACAGCACCGGATACTACCCCCGACACGGGAAATCCGCTAAAGCCGCCAACTACCTTCCTAATTGTACGTATTAGTATTTATCACGGCTTAAGATGATTTGATATCGCCAAAACGCTCACCGGACCCGCCGATACAAAATCCTACTCTTTGATTTAAAATCATAGGGGTAACGTCTAACGCATACCGCTTGAGGCGCGCACTGGAAAAAAAAGTCTCACTGGAAAAAAAAAACACTTTGGATCTACAGTCCAGACTCTTGAAAACATTGACAAGAAAAAGGACTCTTGATTCAATCAGATTTAAGCTTAAATCAAAAGGAAATCCGCTCAAATTAAGAGAACAACTTAATTTGAGGAAAAGGCTGCAAAGGCTCCCCCAAATTAAGTTGTTCTTTTATTATGTGTATTTATGGCTGATTAAGTTGTTTTTCATTCAAATTAAGAGGCTTGGTTCTTGATTTAAGCTTAAATCTGATTGAATCGAGAGTATTTTTTCTTGTCGATGTTTTTAAGAGTCTGGACTCTAGATCCAATGTGTTTTTTTTTCCCGTGCTCTTGGATCTAGAGTCCACGCTCTTGCAAATAATGACAGAAAAAAATCCTCCCGATTCAATCGGATTTTTGTTTGAATAAAAACAAATTCGCTCAAATTAAGAAGCTTGGTTCTCGATCCAAGCGACTTTTTTTTTTCTAGTGGAAGCGGTCTTGAAGGAAACGAACCTTGTAGCGTCTGAGTGTAAAATTTCATTAAGACCTCATCCTCAGTTCCTCGTAAAATGTGTCTCTCAGACGAAAAAAGTAACCACATGATTCAACTTTTCAATATTTCCTTTCATTAATCAAAATTTTAATAGGACGTTCGATTCTGCTCATGACTAAATTTGTATTGTCGTTTGTGTTGCAGGATGGTCGCTAGGCGAAGAAAAGCAGGAAATGAAGGACACGCGTGAAGGAGAGGACGTTACCCTGGAGTGCCGCTTTCCGCCGCAGCTCAAGTCGCAGAACCCCTCCTTCTACTGGCTCAGGGTCAACCGACACACGCACGACAACGTCGCCATCGAACAGACGCCCCTCGACAATAACTACAGGTCAGTACCTCCATTCTCAGTACTAGCTAAGGAAAAATGCCGTATTTGCCCTCAGACGTTGCCATTTTTCTTTCAGGAAAACACGAACTTTCCAGGAAATCTGTGAATATTCTTCTTCCAATTCTTCTCCAAATTTCATTTGCAGTTCGATCCGATTTGTCTAAAAATGTCGAAGAAAAATACTCATACCTTCCCTCAAAAATTAAAATTTTATCAATAGAAATGTGGCAACATTTGGGCGTTTGATTGGCAGTTTTTCTTGCCACGGCCTGAAATATCTGTTTTCCTCGGGATAGCCCTATGAGGTTTACAATGTGTATCAAGAAGACCATAAAAATATCACCATAAAAAGAACCATCGTAACGAATTTCTAGTAAAACTCGGCAACATACCTTCGGGAATAGACCATTGCAAGGAATGACAATGATTTTCCTTCGAAGAAATTAACATTGGTCTCTGGTTA